>NW_026517060.1:0-369474 GCF_026229845.1 Diaporthe amygdali | reverse complement strand
AGTTAAATTTAAAAATTAATTTATTTATATTTTTTTAAATTTATAATTAAATTTTATTAATTATTTTATTTATTTTATTATTACTTATTTTTTTAATAGCTATATTTTTTAAATAAAAATTATAATACTTTATAGCTTTATTAATAGTAAGTTTTTTAAATTTAATAAGTTTTTTTAATATATATATTAATAAAAGTATTAAAATAAATTTAAAAGTATTATTTTTTAGTTTATTAATAATTTAATTTATTTATTATATATTAAATTTTATTTAATATTTAATATTTTACTTTTTAAAATATTTAATATATTATTTTTTAAAAAAAAGTATTATATTTTATAAATTTAATTATAGCTTATTATTAAATATATTTAAATTTATATACTTTTAGTATTTTTTTAGTTTATAATATAATTTTAAAAATATATATTAGTTAAATTATAAATATAAATTATTTATAAATTATTTTAAAAAGCTATTAAAAAGTATATTAATTTTTATTATTAATATAATTAAATTAAATTTATAATAAAAAAAAAGGTTTATTAAAAATAATATAATATACTAAATAATATATATAAAAAAAGTAATTAAAAATTTATTAAATAAATTTTTTACTTTATAAATTTTTAATACTTTTAATTAAGAGGAAAAATAAATTAATAAGTTAAGCTTATAACTATAAAGTATTATAAATTATATAATAAGTAATAAAGTATTAATAAAAGTGTTATTATTTTAGCTAAGTTTGCTTTAGTAAAGGGCGAGTTTTTAAAGTGTAATTTATAAGTGCTTTAGTGAATGCGCACTTCCCTGTAGTAGCTTCCGGCAGCTTGCATGTACGCCAAATTTGCAACAGACTTCTCTTCCAACCTTGTGAACACAAAATTTCCTGAGATTTGACCTACACTTTTGATATCACACTCATTGACAAACAAGCATTCAAGCCTGAGCCGACATCATAACATGGCATCTGGGCCTCCCAACCCAGAAACGGCACCCACAGCCCCTGAACCTGCCGATCCAGATACGCCACCCACGCCGTGGGCGGCGAGGTTCGGAATCTCGGAACGATATCCATTTAGAGCCAGTCATTCATCTGGATTGCATTCTCGGTACTGCTTTCTGCTTTTCTGGGCTGGCCTGGTCATTGACTTGAGAAACACAGGTTTCCAGAGATCGATATAGACAACTACGGAGCTCTTACTGCCGACGAAACCCCGTTACCAGAGCCTGGCGATGAGGAGATTGACCTCCTGTTCCAGGAGGAATATCATCAGAGAGCACAAATCGGGGGGTTTCATACTTGTATGTTTGCACCACAAGTACTCGAGCGTTGAAACAAGCGTTGTTCCACACATGGTGCCGGGCTGGGGCCTGATTCATCGACTCGGATTATATTTCGGCCAACTAATGTCTTGCAGCTGAGGCCGCTGTCTTCAATTCAGATGCCTCTCTCAGAGATTGCGATTTTTCAATCGACGAAGATAACTGGGAGCCCGCGTTCTGCAAGGTGAAGTCCCCGTCCCAACTGCCTATATTCAGATCTTCCGTGACATCAGCCATGTCTGGCTTCATGATCATAGGCTAAAGACACTCAATAATTAACCTTTGCATGATATTGCAGGAAAGATGGTATAATCTCAATGAGCCCATCCTGCAAGGGTTTGCTGGGCAGTCGCTCTATCCCGAGCTTTCAGACGGAGCGACCTTCAATGTCGATAATCCGGTTTTGTGGAATGTGCTGAGACCCTGCCTCGAGCTAGCCAATCGCCTATTCAAGGCATCAGCTCGCCATCCCTTGTATGTGCTCATGTAATGGGTGTTGTGGAAATGAGATATATTTGAGCTGACAAGCAGCGTGTAGGTACTCTGCTCTTCTGTCTATCAACAGAGAAACAAATCGTTGGTTCGGGCAAACGCCTTACAATATCAGTGGCAATCCGATGTTGGCTAGAGATCCAGCCAACTTTGATCCCGATGGTGTACTGCGCACGTTCAAGAATTATGCTGCAAAAATAATTATTTCCTTCATTCCTCCAAGCGCTACGGGGAGGACTGCCAAAGTGGTATGTTGGACCTTGCGCTTTCACCGCGAACATGTTAGAATGCGACGATAACTTCCCTCCAACATGTCATTATTCAAAGTCCTTGCATGATGACAACAATATCTGCTGACGCTATAGCGAGTAGTTTGGTGTTACAAGGCCAATGACCGACGAGACCGGTAGACACCCTCCGAGCCCGGTGAACACACATTATGTGCTGATATTGATTAATCCTGGTATGATTTGGCCTCTGATAGATAGTACTACTTCCAATGTTCAGAAAGCACTGTCTAGGTTGAATTTCACGAAAACTGTAAGTACCTTTCTCATCCTTCGGTGCTGTCTTGCGGAAGAGTCTGCTAAACCTGAGCTAGTTAGTGCATGAAATGTCAGTAAGTTCAAGTCTAATCAAATTCTTGTGCCTAAGAAACGGGGCTTGTCTTGTGCGCAAGGTTAAGAGACGACAAGGATAGTGTCGCCGATTGTTGTGGAGTACGCGACCTCGGGAAGCGTAGGGAAATTCGCTGGGAGTCCCATACGTCAACTCGGAATAAGGCATTCCGTCATCGAACTGCCAGCTAACATATTTTTATAGCATGCTATGTGGATGGTGCACAACAGATTTGTATTGTCTGCCACTGGACCACGCTTGGGACAGGAACCTGTAAGCAGCGGCCAATATGTGCCATGGTATCTTTGCTCATACCAGGATTAGTTCTATGAACTTGCAGGCGTACCTCAATGGGTCAACGAGATTGGCTTTGCTTGGGAAACAGCAATATTCGGGGGGAGGGTCTTCGGTGACCCTCCCCCATCAATGCCACTCACCCGTCAGCGATGGAACCAAAGGCTTTTGCTCTTCTCATTCGAAGAGTTCCCCAACTACGCAATTTTGAAGACCACTAGCGGGGTTAATGAACGGTTGCATCGGGATCAAAGGTGGCGTCAATTCATTATCCCCCTCTCCGTAAGTAGTGGTTATTTCAGCGCAGCATTTTGGGATTCCGTCTACTCCAAGTACGGGCTGGAGGCTTTGCGACTGCCGCAGATTGTACGGCGAATAAGGTCGTGGACACAACCGAGTGGATACATACGATGTGAAATGCAACACGTAAGACCCGAGTTTCATCAAGAACTTGTTCAGCTTCGTAGTACGTTCGCTGCTCGCAAGAGGTTATGGCAGACTTTGCGGCCATGGTAAGGCTTCCTTGATTAACCCTCTCTTCATCGGCGTCTTCCAGATGCGCTCTATCCACCACGTTCTGGCAGCCGTCGAACAATGATGATATAGTAATCTGATGATTGAGATTATGAAGGTATACACCAAATGAAAAGCTTTGGTATTATACCGTGCACAGTCGGTCTTTACTCCGGAGCGGTATACTGGAGTTTAGAGCTGCGCACGTACAACGCGACGAGCTCGAAGCTGAGAAGCTCCTCAGAAACTTCACATGTATCAGAAACGATGCCTGGTGGGATAAGACGACGTTACTGGAGTTGGATCCCGTGGATTGGTTTGTTGACGCCGTTGCGTTCCTAATGTGGGCCGTTATGCCCAGACGTGATGAAATTGATAGGACCGAAACTTTCAACATCCAGCAGAGCAATTGGGAACCAAGCGCGTCTGCTCGTCAGTTTGCAGACACAAGTGAATCTGGATTGGGGGGTTCGCCCTACGCAATCGACGCCACTGGCCGCTACGCATCCGAGAAGACGACTATAAATAGACGCCATGTCCCAGTGAGAGCGGGCGATAAATTTGGTGATCGAGACACCCTATTGGAAGAGTTGAGAATCAGGGTCACCGAGCGCTTAAAGCAATCTACAGTACCACGTGACATCGAGCAGGCCTTCTTGGTTGCACTCGACCAGGCTGAGGCCGATTCCAAGGTGACGGACCAGTATGAATGGTTGCCCAGTTTCAACCTGGGGATAAGAGGCTGGATCAGGCCGTCAAATCAGAGTCATGTCGGGACGACGCCCTCTGGGCCAGCAACGAATTACAATGGGCCAGCACCACAGCAGTACATGGGTAATGTGCCGCAGGCACCAAACCAAGGAGGTCAACCTCCTTCTAATACCATGCAGGGTCTCAGCCTAGGAGGGGCTTCAGCCCCGGCAGGTCAACCAGATCGTACCAGATATCACACAATAGGCGAGGTTGGAAACCACCAAATTCGCACGGACTTGTGGGCACTCGTCGATGATGGGAGCCAAGGTTTTGACATCTACGATGTTACGGGTGAGTTTTAAGCCTTCCCGAATGCTTGTGACCGCAGCGCACAAACTTGAAGCTTTGCGATTGGTGTTTTTGTTGTCATTAAAATTTGTTGGGCAGATGCTGTTGAAGCGAGAAGAACTGCCAGCTTGGCGAACACATTCAACATCACATCTATCATTCAGAAGACTCTTCTTGGACTCAAAGCCCTACCCGAATTTCAGCGGCAGCTCAGGGAATCACATCAGCCACTTGGAAAATTGATACGGCCGTTCAGGCAGGAGGATATCGCAGAGCGGCACGGGGGGACTGGGCGACCTTTGTGGATTGTCATCGGTAAAGACGTTTTTGATATTACAAGTAAGCCGGGCTCGAAATATTGTGTGAAAAATGTAGTTGCTCTCATTTTCGCTGACGCAAAACTTCAAGACTTCCCTTTCAGAAGCCATACTCAGCGGGAACTACTCAGGTCTCAGCCAGGTAGAAATCCTATGCAGGCGATTATCGCAAACGGAACCATCGACCCGTACCAGTTAATAGAAGATCTTCGACCGCATAGGTGCGCTATATTGGCTGAGCCTAGGCCCGGTGATGGTCCGGACGCTTTCCACGAGAGCATCTACACGACGAAGGAAGTTGCCTGGCATACTTATCGAGAGGTTGGAATGTATACCATAATCAGAGACAAAGTCTACGATCTGACTGGTGAGTCTATTTAATACCCCTCCACCACTGCAATATTTTCTTCGAAGTGCAATAACAAGGACATAGATTTCGTGGAATCTCATCCCGGTGGTACAACACTATTGAAGCAATGGGCTGGCAAAGATTCGACAGCAGAATTTCTCCGGTACCATGGCAATGCCGATCAGTGTCTGACGGACTACGATTTCCTTAGAATCGGCCGTGTGGTACGCGAGAGCCGTATGCCCGCTGCTAATGACCAGGTCGTAATACATGGCCTGGTGTACGACCTAGGGCGTAAGTCGCTCATGGGATACCTCCTCGCCCTTCCTCGATGAAAGTTCCTCAGATACATCTCTCTCAAAGTCGAACTCAAGGGGAATATGAGAAATATTGCTAACAGGATCTTTGCAGCTATCAACAGGATGATGGTATCTGGCTGGCGGGAGATGCGAGAGGCAACTAGATCGCTCGGTGGGACAGACGCGTCCCAGAGAATGAGAGTGGATATTGTGGTTGATCCGTCGGCGGGCCTGAAGAAAGTAGTATCCAAGAGGGAGCTCATCGTTGCCAAGATGATACCTCCTTTACCTGAAATCACTCCTGAAGAGCTGGCTCTTCATGACGGGTCGATTATCAACATTCCGGAAAGGTATGACATCTCCATTCGGGGATGGTCACCTCCGCTTCGGAGACCTGTCTGGGTTGCTTACGGACGAGACGTCTATGATGTTACCAGTAAGTCTTCAGACAACAGACTATAGATGGTGATAAATGTGGCTCACTATGAGAACAGCCCTCAAGATGTACGGGGATCAAGGCCTACAAGACCACATCGAGAGATACAAGGCACAGGTAGTCCCAAATGGACCATTTTCCACGCAGCTTGAACAGGATTTCTCTCACCGAGTAGTTGGCATATTGGTACAAAGCAAGAGGTCGACAGGGGATGTCGTTGACAGTGGCAACGGTGGGCAAGACGAAGGTGGGCCATCAATCAAGCGTAGGGCTATCGGGTCCTAAACACCGATAACTTGCATCGCAATCCAACTCGTGCCGTTCACTTATTGTACATTGGTATTCTCTGGTGGATTTGTATATGGTTTCTATGACTGGGGCAGGAAGGCTCGATCAGTTGAGGCGATGATTCCAAGCAAGTAGTGATAGATTTGTGGATTGGTTTGCTATCACTGTACTACCAATCCAACAAGGAGGTTGTCCCAAAAACGGTTTGAGTCGAGTGAAATAAATTGTAGCACTAAGCTCTTTCATCCCGAGTATAATGACATCCCTTCGAGAGAACAATGCCATTTATCTCTGCGTATATATTTGCTTCTTTCTTGTCAATGAGCGGCAAGAGCAACAGTACGGAAGCATTGTCCTGGACGCTATTACGGCAACAAACACATTAACTAATCGTGCCCAGTAGATCGAATTTAAAAGACGATATAGGCCAGCGCCACAAGTCGCTCAACGCTTGATATCCACCCAAATTGGCAGAACGCTGCGGCTAAACTCACCTCATAAAACTTCATCTTGTCTTCAAAATGGCCAACGGCGACCGCATCCATAGATTCGGCCACGTTTTCGTTGAAGGCCAAGACCAATACCTCTTCGTCAAAAGTCTAGGCTACGGAGCAAGCTCGCAAGCACAGCTTGTCCTACACGTACAATCGGGTGATCTGCTGGTGAGGAAGGTGAAAACCGAGCGTCTCTGCGAAGCGGAGAAGAATATCCCAGATCGCGAGAACGTTCTTTTTTATCTTCAGCAGCAGGCTGCGCAACGGGACGAGCAACCCAATATAGTTCGCCTATTTTCGGCCAACGATGTGTGGGCGGTCCAGGGGCCAGGGACAAGGCTGTGGTCCCGCGTATTCTATCTGAAGTATTACAACGGTGGTAGCGTAGGTGAGTTGTACATGAAGTACGTGCGAGCGAAAAAGGCGATGCCGAGCTCGCTAATCTTGAGATTGCTAACTCATGTCGTCGCCGCGCTCAATTTCATAAGCAGCTGCAATGTTCTACACGCTGATCTCCACGACGAGAATATCTTTTTGGAGGTCTCTCGCAACGAGGCTCCTAACTTTTACATCGCTGACTTTGGAGAAGCCGAGCAAGGTGCACTAACCAATGCTAGCAACAAGTTTCCTGAGGACGTCTTTATGGTCTGCATGAATCTTGAGAATTGGTTAGAAACTGGCCCAGATCTAACAGATGACAGAGATGAGCTTTGGCACTATCTGAACAATGATGTCCACTCAGTTCTTGCCGACCTTGTTGATTCTGCCAGCAATCAACTGCCCGATCTAAGACCTCTGCTTGAGGTTCTTCAAGCTGCACCCCAGGGCTTGCCAGTGCCGCTAGATGCGTGGATCCTGCCCCAAGATGAAGACACGCTTATGCCTCTGTATCACACTACGGAACAAGGCGCGCTTGAAGCTTCCAGAATAGCGGGCCCATGGTACGTGATGGAAGTTGCTTTGGACATACACAACTGTAATGGGCTCCCCAAGCCGATTCGTGTCGGCCTGGAAGCGCATGATCATCCCGGTGATATTTGATACAGAACAGTAGTAGTACTAGCGTCTTAAAGGTAAGAATTATCTCCACTGCTAATTGCGTTGTTAAAATAGAGTGTTCCTCTAGCATACTATAATATACTAGTATTTGCGATTGCCAGCCAAATGACGTGATTTTCTTTGCATCAGATGTATGGTCGCTGGGGGTTACAGCTCCCAGCTTACATTGAGTGATATATCTTTAATAATCAACTTCCTTCTTTACCATTCACATAACTGCACGTTTGCTTCATGACAAGCAGAGTGTAAATTGCGTGACATTGCGAGTTCAGTCTACGTGCTGGTTCCCATTTTCAACAAGGCTTGTGTGCGATACATATCATAGCGCGTCTTTACAGATATGTTTCAGACTGGAAACTTGACTAGCCTCCGAATGCTCGTATATCAAGCGTTCCTTTTGTCCTCCCGTCTGCTCTTGCTTTGCGGATCGAAGTAAGGCTTCTCCCCCAGACTGACTGCCCGAGACCCTTTTCTCTCCCCCAAACCTTCCTCGCCGACGTAATCTGGCGTCGCAGAATGATAGACGCTGCGGTTGTCCCAGATGGCGAGATCATTAACGTCATTCCATCGGTGACGAACCTGCAGGTCATGGTTCTCCACAATCAGGCGGACGAACCAATCCAAGAAGTACTTGGACTCGTCATCAGATAGACCGTGGATGTGCTTGACGTGGTGGCCCACAGCGAACACAGACTTCCAGCCAGTCAGGGGGTTGGTGCGCACGACAGGATGAATGGCCTCGAGGATTTCACCGACGTTCTCAGGGGCGCCGCGCGCCGAGGCGAAAAGCTTGAAGTTGTTCTTCTCGGCTGCTGCGTTGAAGTCTGGCTGAGCATAGTATGCCGTGAGCGTGTCGAGGAAGCTTCTGAGTGTCGGCGAGATGCGGTCATAGAGCTCGTACCCCGAGGCCCAAAGTGTATCTGCAGGGCTCTGTCAGTTGCTTTTATCTTTTTTTGAGGTGGGAAGCTCCAGGAGGGCGAGATGTTATCATACCTCCTCCAGTCTTTGGCAGCTGAGTAAGTCTCAGCAAGGCATAGTCACTAGGGACTTTCTCAAAGGTAATATCCGAGTGCCACAGACTCTTTGCGGATTGCCGGTTATTATTGTTAATCGACTTGTAGCGATCGGAATAGAGCTTTTTGGCCTGCTCAGAAGATATGACGCTGATCTCATCGTCCCTGCCTCCATGCTCCCTCGATGCGTTGTTCACCGGGTGAATATGCAGTTTGGAAGTGGTCGGTTTCCCCGTTAGTTCCCCCAGACGCTGCACAAGTCCCTTTTGGAGATCGTCGGTGATATTGTCCTGCTTGCGGAAGAAGACAACGCCCCGCTGTGAGACTACAGCATCGAGACAGCCTTCAGTCAGTTGTGATGTTCCAGATGCAGCATTGCTCACCAAATTCCTAGACAGGGACACGTATATACCCAAGTTCAGAGAGAATAATACTACGTACTGGTGATTCCAAGGTCTCTGATCAGCTCGTCTGAGTTTGGGGCTCGAAGCCATTCGGCTAGATCAGCGTCAATGAACTCGCGCCCGATGACTGGGGTTACATCGAATGCCTTGAACTGGTCCAGGGCACCGCTGAGCTTTAATGGTTCGCGATGATTAACCTCGAGCTTTGGCAGCACATCAATGTCAGCTGACTGATCATTGTTCTCTCCGTCCCCCTCTTGCTTTGAAGGTGTCAAGGCGGCTTTCACGTTCTCAATCACCGTGGTGGTTGTTTCAGTGGCGGATGGGGACATGTTGAAAATTTCAATGAGCACCAAGGGCTTGGTGGCAGTGGATTATCCTCACAGACTGGATAAAGACCCGCAAGCAACCTCTCATGTGTAAGTCTAGAGTAGTGAAAGTTCAGTCCACGAGCACGAGGGCGCCCCCTAGTATCTATATAGGCCCAAAATTGACTTTCTGTTCCCATTGCTCCGATCTATGGCAGAGACGATGGCGCAATCCACCGGTCCTATTTGTGGTTGCCAGCCACCCACTACCTGGTGACCAAGGCGTGATTTGAGACTACACTGGTTAATGTGCTGCTTTCAGCATGAGAGCAGTTCTTTGAATCAGGCAACGCATATCCCTGTGGTGGAAGTTGGGGGTGGACTTGCGTGCGATGGGATATGGTGTAGATTTGCCTCAATTCAAATTCCGGCAGTATCAGTTGGAGCCAAGATAACATTCAAATCCGTTTTGCCTATCCGACAACATTATCAACGAATGAATTTCATTTCGTTCCCTCCAACCTGCATTTGTCTTGCTCTCTCCACCTTCCCCACGTTTTATGACATGTGAGACTACGGTGATGCCATTTTCGTGCCGATCACGACCGAGACGAAACGTGCTGGGCAAATGCGATCTTCAAAAATAGATTTTTCCGATTGGAAGTCACAATAGCCTTTCACACAGTACAGGACTTGTATTATAATGTATGGCTCGAGGTCTGTGTTCCGGTTGTCGAGCCAAAGATTCTGGGAGCGATAGCCGGCAGGTAGTCGACACATTCGAACCTCACACGAAAGGCCCGCTAGCCGACGAGACTCTTGGCTTGTCAGCGTATGAATGACGAAGCTGAAGTACAGTGCTATCAATTGACAGAGAGCTTGTTCCCCAACGATAAATCTTGTTGAGCGTCTCAAAGCAGCGTAGAAACCAAGAAGGACGGCTTTGAAGTTTGTGGAGCACGTCGGATCACTCTTTAGCATTCAATACCAACCGATGGGCACGAAGTTTGGTTTAGGGCTCAAATGATTCACCAGGTCAGGAGTACGATTATCACACGGGCGATGATGATAAGTGACAACAAAGACCAGAAGGCTTAAAGTTAATGCACCGCACAATACCAATTTGTGTTTCACTATCTGCTAAGAACAACAATAATTTAGAAATTTCAACGTGTGTAACATCAGTCAAACTTGTCTTGGTCGAATGTGTTCCGCAAAGCCAAGTCCAGATCACCTCCCCGCGTTTCCCTCATGTGCCTCTCAAAAGACTGCGTCGACATCTGGACCTTCTCAAACAGAGCTCGATCCAGCACGGGTCCAGCAGGACCTTGCTGGCCGCGGCTCCTCGCCAGCGCCATTTGGTCGGCGTAGTTGTGGTGAGCCAAGCTGCTCGTGATCTGGAACGCATTGCGGATCTGGCGGCCGTTCCAGCAGCCCGACATGCGCGCGTGCTCCTCGTAGTGCTTGCTGGCGAACTCGACAATCTCGGCCTCCTTGATCAGCAAGGCCGGCTCTCCTGTGAGCTGGTGTCTCTGCGACTCGATCTCGCGCAGCTTGGCCACGTTGAGGCGGAAGATGTCGCGCGTCTGCGCCTTGTCTAGAGGCGGGTAGTAGAGCGACATGTGGATACGCGACCTGAAGGCGTCGTCGATGGTGCCCACGCGGTTAGTGGTCAGGAAGAGGATGCCGTTGTAATACTCGAGCACGCGCAAAAAGACCGAGACAAGCGCGTTGCGCTTCATGTCCTGCTTAGACCGCTGCGACAAAAAGACGTCAGCCTCGTCGAGCAGCAACACGCAGTCCCACATGTGCGCCAGGCGGAACACGTTGGTCAGGGACCTTTCGACTTCGGACGGCGAAAGACCCAGGTCGCCGCAGGTGATGACGAACAGGGGCTTCTGGTTCTCCATGGCCACGGCCTCGGCGGTGGCTGTCTTGCCTACACCCGGAACTCCGTGCAAGAGGACAACGAGACCCCGACCTTTGCCCTGGATGAGATCCTGACTGGGACCTTCTGTGGCGATGTCAATGTACTTGCGCTCGATGGTCTTCTTCTCGAAGTGGGAGCCCACGAGGCCACGGACGATGTCCTTGTAGTCCTTCAAGATGCGTAGGTTCTCGAAGACGCCCTGCTCACGACGGATCGGCTTGAGGAAGTTGATGTCGATGGGCACGAAGCGGCGCTCGCGCAGGACGTACGAGAACATGCGCTTGGGGAGAAGGACGAGATCCTCCTCGCAGAGGTCCATCGGCTCCGTAAACTTGACCTGGCGGCTGCTGCGGCCCGAGTTGCGTACGCGCTGGCTCAGGAAGGTGTCCACGGCTAGGTTCTCACGGCGCTGTCGCAGCTCGACGCCATCCGTCATCTGGATGACCTCGGTCTGTGCGAAAGCGAGCTTGGAGCGAGAGCCGTTCAGCCACTGCTGAATCTTCATCTCGTCCTCTTCGAAGTTGCAGGTGATGGGCTTAACGGATTTGGGGCGGTGGAAGGTGGGCCGCCAGTCCGAATTCCGCTGGAACGCTTCGTTCATGTCGACGATCACGTCGCTTTCTACGTACTCGGGGTGGCGCCAGTGCTGGCCATCCTCGTTGCGGAGAACCTCTGCATCGCGATCATTGTAGTCGTACGGGTCGTGGGGCGGGTTGCGGGTGACGGTCCACGCGTTGTAGGCCTGGTGTCGCTCCTTGGGGCTCAGGTATCTCTTGAAGTCGCGGCCCTGCTTCTTGTGGCTCTCGAGGACCTGTTCATGGTTCTCGGCGAAGCGGATGGGGAACACCTCGAGCGAATCGATAGATCGCTCTCCGGGGAAAGCGTCAACGAAGAACTTGTGGCGGACGGCACCAAACTCGGCACCGTCATGATCGATGTAGTAGGCACAGATGGTGAACCTTTCATCTTCTTTCTCTTCGCGGAAATCTTCGAGCCAACCATAGCCTGCCGTCGGATACTTGACTGTGGCACGATTGATTAGTTTTATTTGTCAAATCACCACGGCAGAAAAGTACTAACTGTCTGGTTGAGGGCTTTTGATTCGGTACACTCTCCAAAGCTCGTGGTACCGCCCACTATTGTCGTTGCTCGCGGGCATATAGATCAAGTCTCCGACACGGAACAGCGACCAGAGGTCCTCGTAGCGAACCTTGGTCGCCGACGTACCATTATACTGATTGTATAGAGGCATTACTTCGGTCTCGACGAAGTTCACGTAGCAGCGCATGTCCCGGAGCGCCTGGAACCCGTCCATGATGATCTCCTGATCCTCTGCGTTGGAATCGATCGACTGGAGCGACTTTCGGTCGGAGTCATCGTAGTCTTCGTCGTCGTCATCATTCGCAGAATCGTCGGCCGCCTCATCACGCTGCGCCGCAGCCTTGGGAGGCTCGACGCTGGACTCACCGACGAACTCGATGTCATCAGCAGTCTCGATAGAAGTCTCGGAGTCCTCCTCCTCCAAGCCCTCAACATCGCTCCATTTCTCCTCTAGAGCAGCCAAGACGTCCTTCATCTTTTGCTGGTAGTAGATCAGCGGCTTGAAGGGGCGTACGAACGTCCTGGGAGTGGATCTTCTCTCGGTCTCGCCCAGCAACGAGGTAAGATGGCCCAGGACTGCCTGGGAATTTATGCGGATCCGCATCATGTTGGTTCCTTGGAGTTGACCCTGGTGATGATCAGCTTCCTGTTCACAGCCGCCACGGCGAAATTTCACGGCCACCTGACAATTTGTCCTGAGTGGATGAAAGCGACTGATTACTTACATCATCGGGAGCAGGAAACTTCTTGTCGCTACCGCCCGTCTTGCCCATCATTGGCGGCTCATAGGCGTATACTGGGACATCAACAGTCAGTGAAATCCTCCATCATCAAGAAGGCTAAAACCATACATAAACGTACCTTGGGGCCCATAAAACATCCCATACTTTTGGCGCGTCCTCGCCATCTCCTCCTTACGGCGCGCTGCCTGCTCCTTGCGGATCTGCGCCTGCAGGTTGGGCGCGGCCATAAGGACCTCGATAGCGTAATCACGGTCGCCAACTTCGTGGAAGCGGTTCTTGAAGGCCTCAAAGTTTGAGAACTTGCGCACCTCGGGGATCTTGGGCCGCCATTTGGCATCGGCGCGGCGCCGGTCAGCCGCCAGGTGCTCGCGGCGCTCGGCCTCCTGTTTGGCGGCCTGGAGGGCGGCGTAGTCTGCACCGCTGCGCTTGCCGGTGCCGGCCCCGGCGTAAGCTGTTGACGGCAGCGGTTGGGACAGCTTGCCGCCACGGGTGGTGGGCTTTCTCCTTGCGGCTGCCATTGTGCTGAGTATGACGGGGATGTGCTTCTCTTCGTAGGCGAAGACTATGTAAACCCTGGAGTTTAGCGGCGATGGGGAGATCTATGCAAGTTTGCCGGCTGTGTGATCAGAGGAGCAATGTGGTCTTAATGATGACGAGGACATAAATAATTATATTATCAGTTATACTAGGTATTTAGGTATATATATACACAGGCAATCCCATCATCGTGTTTACTTTCGAGATTCCTCGCATGGGCCTCACACTGCTTTGCCTAATAGGCAACAGCAGCTCAGGCCCACTTTTCGCAGGGGCGCAAGGTCTAAAGAACCCTGCACTTGAGGCTCTAGTTGCGGCACAGCACTATCGCGAGCCAATCCGCGCGAGCCAGCGCAGAGTGAACCCATAAAGATGGGGACTCGTAGGAATGTGCCTTGCCACGCACAGCGGTGTGACTGCAGATGCACAGAGTCAACGCCAACTTGATGAGCCTCCACACAACTCACAACCGTCATCGACTGCCGCAGCAGTGTCGGCATGGCATATCGTTTTGCAGAGACTGTGAAATGTCAAGCAAGTCGATGGTAGCGTTTTCCACATTTCGAAGGTACCCGCGACCCACACATATGTAGCAAAAAGTTGCTAGAAGGAGACCTACGAATGCTACAATAATGGCACTAATAGGCGAAAAACTATGATCTCGCACTTCTCCTTTAGTACCAAGCTTGATGATCAAAGCATTGCACTCTGAACGACTCTTCGGCCCTGAAGGGGCCAACCGCCCTGAACCTCAGCCACCAGCCTTAACTATTGGTCTGATAAGCAGAGTTGATATCAATTGATTGCTGCCTGAGTTTTGGAGGGTGCCGATTGAGAAGAAGCACGAGAAAGTAAAGACACGGTTACCACTTTCATCTAGGGAGTGCTTGGATGTGTTATGTCGAGAGTCATGCGAAGTCCCGCGTGGGAATCTAGGACCTATCATCGGCGTCAAAGTAACGTCGACCCCAAAAACCTGAAGTGGTGGGTTAAGCCAGTCCGAGTGATTTCCTCCATTTCTTCCCTCGTTAAAGTGAGCTGTAGTGCTCCCAGATAATCATCCATTCTGTCAATACTGGTTGTTGTTGTGATTGGCACGACATTCTGGTCCAGGCTCCATCGAAGCAGAATGGTACTGGGTGCAACACCGTGTGAAGCTGCCGCCTTGGCCACAATATCGTCCAAAGGCCCACCTTTTCCAACAGTGATCGGTGCCAACCCCTTAAAGGATGAGACCACGATGCCTTGTTCTCGGAGCCAGGTAATGTAGTCATGGGCCCGCTGGAGGTATGGGTGGTACTCGAGCTGGTTGATTGCTGGTGTGATCGTGGCCGTCTGGAGAATTGTCTCGACGTGGTTTTGCTGCATGTTGGAAATACCGATGGATCTGGCCTTTCCTGAAGCCTTTGCATTTTCGAGGCCCTTCCAGGCGGCTTGCAATTCTTGGGCGGTTGGAATGATGAACGGGTTGTGAAGTAGGTAGCTACATTATTGGTCTGGATGAGCTGCAACTCCACAAAGAGCCAAATGGTGGTGAACTTACAGATCCACATACTCCAGTTGCAAACGCTTCAAGCTCTCATCGATAGCGCCTTCGACGTCAGCCCAACCGTCTTGGACCTTTGTTGTGATGAAGAGCTGCTCTCTGGGTACACCGCTCTCCTTGATCGCCACCCCCAATTCAGGCTCGGTTCCGTAAGAATCAGCGCAGTCAAAGTGAATGAAGCCTTTGCTGACAGCAGACTTCAAGACTTCGACAAGAGTGGGGTCAAACGGGTCCTTCGGGTCATTCTTATACCAGGCAGTGCCGGTGCCAAATCCAATCTGGAGAGGCAAACCATCTCAGTTAGGTGGTTACATGGTATGATTGATCGTGTGGAAGAATGGGTGCGCACCTTTGGAATGTTGTTGCCATCGTTTAGAAGCAGTACTGGTATCGCCATGGTGGTATTTTGCTGGAGTGAGAAGGAGTTGACTCGAAGAGTTACAGGCGACAAGTAAGACGAGCAAGATACTGGCACGTCCAAAAACGGCAGACTCCCAAAAACGGGCTTGAAATCCCTAATCTTGCTCTGGAACATGAGCTGTGACCGATCTAAGCTGCTGGAAGCAGTGTTGAGAAAGCATGCCGAAGGGGCGAGACGACGGAAGTGGGGACACCTGGGCAGGTGCCATATGAACATCAAGCGTGGCTAGGTGCATAGCCCTGTGTACCTGCAACATTGAATCCAACTTGGGCCTGACCTACGAAATGCCATGCCACACCTTCCTATCGAAACCCGCTTTATGAGCATTGCGTTGCCAAATTGTTTGATAGGAGAAGAATAGGGCGCTAGTTCATAGGACACTGTTTGGTCAACGCAAACACCCAATAACGTGGGTGCACCCAGTTTAGCCAACCCTTTGATTTAGCCACCCTCGCTAAGTATTAAAAGTCTACTTGCAAAATGGCTTGTGTTGCTCGGCTGCTTCTTACGTACTTTTCCAGTGGGGTCACTTAATACTGCCAGGCTGCGCCATTCCTTCCACATGTGCACTAGCTTTCTACCACTTGGGCCAAGAAAATGGAAGGATGCGTGAGGGAAAGCGAGGTGGGGAGGGCTTCCTTGCTCCCATATTCGCCTGCGTGCTTGTGGTTTGCAGGCCTGTAGGCTTTTCTGGAACTAAGAGTGCTCAAATGAGCCATGGCTGCTAGCAAGGCTTTTAACAACATTCTTCTGCTGGACAGCAACGCTGCGGAACGCATCCCCTGAAGGAACCACTGAGTAGGGATTTCACGTTGAACGGGGGACTGAAGGCGAGCATGTCCTGAGTCAATGTCTTTATCGAGTCTATAAATTTTTCACTGGACTACGCTCTTTTCACCGCTGTCGATCCTCTAAAGTCACGGTTTCCAGACTCGCAGCCTGACCTGCTGAGGGCGCCGACCTGAAGACAAAAGCCGAAACTTGCTCGTTGGCGCAAAGGCATCGATGCCCGAATTTGTCGAGCAGCGCTTGTTGCTACTCATCACCGGCTCCTCCGTAGAGACTCACAACTATCCGTGCATTTTCAAACACCTCCATTATATGACGAAGAAGCAGAGTTATGAACTGGTCCATTGTTTACATGAAGATTTTCATCCACATCAATCGCCATTCTACAAATTTCTCGAGGCGTGTTCGGATAACAACCGTTGAGGCAATGAATAAGTATCGATATCTAGCGGAGATGCTGTAATGGAACACATCAATATTCGTGACGAGTACATAGAATAACACCCTGGTTCTTGAACACCCTGATGACGGTCCATAATTCTATCAGACTGAGGGATTGTAGTTTTGTGTTGATGATTCTGTTACCTCGATTGCTAGAGAGATAAAGATGAACTTTGTTCCAAGCTTTTGGAGAAATTCCGTGCCTCCAGCAATTTAGAACCCGTCCAGGTTTCCGCGTTTACTGATCTTTCAGTAGTTCCGCCAAATACTGTGACGCTTGTCGTCTAAGCGATTTCGAAGTACGAAGTTTAGATCATAAAACAGCTCTTGGAGTAGGCTCTTGATATGCGATATGTACCATTTGAGAACACATTGGTGTTTTCAAAAGATTGTGCCGTGTGTGAAAAGGTTTGACGTGATATATACAAATAGCAACATTGTATCTTAATACTTGAGCTACGGATCATAGAATAGAGTTGTTTAATATTGATTTGACCACGAATTGGCGCGCTCTGCGGAAGCACATCGTAAGAGGCAAGGTGTAGCAGGACTAAGAAAAAGTAGTGCAATTTCGCATTAGCACCTGGTGCAACAGACGACGGGGTTTGCCGCTCTAAGCTGCATTGGTTGTGAGGGTGTGGGGGACTACGGGCCAGACCTCCCAGAACGCCAAGCTTCTCCGTATCCCATATGTGTGCCTTGAACCCACCACGATGTCTGACAGGGCGCGGGACCTCGAGATTGTCAGACTAATGATAAGCGGGAAATTGCAGTGGTAAATCTACGCAGATGCGGGGTACAGAGCAGGCTTATCATAGTTGTTGTCTTCTTCAAGGAAAACCTCGTAGATCTTCATCCTCAAGGACTACGGGGTTTGAGAGAACAAGCCTTCTTTCCAGGATGCTTCCTCTTGTTCTAGCCGCCTATTATACGGTGCTTGTTGCAGCTTTGCCGACTAACAGTAACACCTCAGCTACTTGCCAGGACCCCCCTGTTCGCAAAGAATGGTAAGCCGAGCACAATCCTCATAGCCCTGATAGTTCCGTCCCATGCTGACCGAACTTGCTTCAGGAGAGCTTTGAGTAAAATCCAGCAAAGATCGTACATCGATGCAGTCCTGTGTCTCCAGGATATAACAGCAACGTCGGGATTTGAGCCTGCGAAGAACCGTTTCGATGATTTTCAAGCAATCCACAGTAATCAGACACCAGCAATTCATTGGGTAGTTCGTAGTCTCCGTTCCGCGCGGTTTTGCACAACCACGAGCATGAGCTCACCAAGAGGCAGGGACATTTCATTTTGTGGCATCGATATTTCGTTGCGACCTACGAGACAGCTCTGAGAGAGGAGTGCGGCTATGAAGGAGGCCAACCGTAAGTCGTTGAGACTGGTGATAGCCTTGTCTTTATCATGGACTAAAATGGCCTTTACAGATACTGGGACTGGTCTCTCGACGCATCGTTGACCAACAACGACAGCACTGCTATCTATGAGACAGCCATCTTTGATCCTACGTACGGATTTGGAGGAAATGGACCCTACGTCAATGCAACTGCGGAGCAGAACCCGCTCAACATCACCGGTCATACTGGAGGCGGCTGTGTCATGACTGGTCCCTTCACTTACCCTGGGTTCAAGATCAACGTCCCATCCACTGGGTGCCTCAAGCGCGACTTCACGCCATGGATCATGAACTTCTTTGCTCAGCAGGCCTTGGTTGATCACGTTCTTGGTCAACCAGACTATACCAGTTTCGCGTTCGCTATTGAGAACGTACCGACATTTGACCAACCCAATATTCATGGAAGTGGCCACTTTGGCGTGGGAGGTGTTTTGGGCACCATTGGAGACGCTTATAACTCACCAGGAGGTAAGACTGATCTTTCCCCCCGTGCAATTTATGTACAGTTCTTTGCAGCACGCTGAATTTGCAATAGACCCTCTATTCTACTTGCATCACGGTAATCTGGATCGAATCTTATGGGAGTGGCAGTCCAAGGACTTGGAAGTTCGACTGAATCAAGTTGGCGGACCCATCACTCCTTTTGATTGTGGGGGCACGAATGTGACTTTGGATTTCGAGGTCAATATAGGGGCTCTTGCTGGCAATGCTTCTCTCCATGATCTTCTCAACCCAGTGGGAAAGACTTTGTGTTATACTTACTAGTGGAGAATGAATAATAGCGTGGAGTATATCAGCAAATCCTGTTAGACAGTATGTTCTCTCAGAAAAAGAGAGCTCATAGTAGTCCCCAGCCTCGTTGAAAAAGGTTGAACACGGATCCCTCAATCATTGCAAAGACGCAATGCTGTCGTCAAGACTGGTGAGACTCAGCTCGACCGTTGTCGGCCATTCTTGGCAGAAAATAGCAATGTCAATCTACTGAGAATCAGCATTCATATTATTAGACTCGAATTGACGACAAAGACGATGATGAACAAATTTCAGCTTGCTCTAGGCAACTTGGGTTCTCCCGCTCCATTCGGGTACGCACGCCATCCCACATCAAGACTCATATGTACCGGAAGCTCTGTCGACTCATAATGTGAAATATAACTGTAGCTCTGTGAGCATATATGATGATCTATGCATAGCCTTTGTTCTGAATTAATCTCACAATGTGGTCAAACTTTTGCCTTTAACCCTAGTTTATATTGATGCTTCCTACTCCTGAGTTTAGCAAGAAATGTATATAGGCCATGTCTAATCATTCGGTGTGAGGACCACCGGATCTGGATCAAGCATAAACTTATCTCGTCCCAAGACTCACAGCCAGTGACACATTGCTCGAGGCGTAGAACGAACTTGGATGAAATCGTAAGACTTGATTGCTCATGCCCGCTTTCAGCACAGTCTACTGATGCTAAACACTGAAGCGATCCACCTAGACCCTTCCAGCAGATCGTCAAAACCGACACTGGGAGACAAGTTGCATCTTTCCGGCCAGATTGCCCTGCCCTGGATTCAGCATCATGACGCTGTCTTAGATTTACATGACGAGCACTCACATTCCCTGAAGCCTACCCCCGCAAAAGCCGCAATTTAGCAGAACTATTGAGCTAACTGACAACTTGAATGCTGCCCGCGTCACACTTCGACAGCTCTCGTTCAGAACCGCTGCAATAACGTGGCCCCTTTGTTTCGCCCGTGCGACTACTGTCACAGCAGAGGGAGTCAGAATCATCATGCCGCATGAGATCATATGATGAAAACTTACTCTGTGTCTTTGAAAAGCAGATCGCCTCCGAAAGCCGACTGCCACGTAAATCCGATCAACCCCACCCAGGACCAAGCATTCGATGGCTTGTCACTGGAATTGTCCGGCGAGAATGGTAGAAGTCCCTTTGGAGGTAGAATTTTCGATGATGTCAACGACGGCTGAGAAGCCATGGGCTCTTGACGACCGAGATTTTCAAGCTGAACTGAAGGGAAAATTGGGCATTCGCTGGATGCAAACAGGACGACAACGCTGATGTGATGATTGATGGACCTGCCCCCTGGGCTATGACTGAGAATTGTGTACGGCCACTGATTGCAATGGGCTGAAGCTTATGGACGACTGAAGAATATGGACGACTGGATGTGGGCGACAGAGGATGTGAACGACTGAGGATGTGGACTGGGACTGAGGAGAAGACCTAGAACCCGAAGCAAGAAGCTGCTGCTGGCGAGAAAGCCGTTTTGTTTGTTGGTGATTAATGATTATTGATTGTTGATTGATGATTGATCCTGATTTGTTCCCCTTGGGGTTAAGCCGGTCCGCCACGTCAAGGCTCGAGATATGGCAGGGTTTGTATTTCTTTTCTTTTCTTTTCTCTTTTCGGTTCCTTGTTTTTTCGGCGGGGTTCTAGGTCATCCTCCTCCCCCTCCCCCTACGTCTCCTCCCCCTCAAGTTCTACTCCTCCTCCACCTCCTCGTCGTCGTCCTCCCCCTTCTCCTCCCCCTTCTCCTCCTCCTCCCCCTCCTCGTCTTCCGAGCTCGATATCCCGCCCACGGCGGGCAACGCCCCGGCGGTCCACTAGAGACAGGTTAGTCTAGAGCACTGGATATCAAAAGACTAGAACCAGACCAGTCAAAGTTGGTTTGGCTGGTGAATCCAAGAAGAAAACAATTCGCGGAATGGTGGGGCAGTTCATCACTTACGGCAGCGGACCAACAGAGGCACAAGGGCCCCCGCCCAAATCCCTGCTGCGGCCAACGAGCCCAGGGCAATGCCCGCCTTGACCAGACTCTCTGGCGACAACATTGTGAGGGTTTGAGGGTGAGTGGTGAAATCTTGTACTAGTTGATCGATGTTCTGAATTGCTAAAAGAGGAGCAAGGAGCGCCATCAGCAGTGGTATGATAATGACGCGAAAAGAATAAAGCAAAAGAGAAGAAAGGAGAAAATCTCCGCAGCGTCAGATGAGAGAGTTTGTTGACTCCAGGAGAGAAGAAGAGAGAAGGGAATCTCAGCAGTGCCCAGATGAGGGGAATTGTTGACTCCGGGTCATGCGCACCGTCTTTTTTCATGGCAGGTGCGTCCTGCAACTCAGGCCTAATCATCATCACAATCTCAGGAGAGGAAGGTGCACGTTACGGTCATAAGGGCTTTCTTCGATTGGGCCTCGTGCAGCGATATTGACCAACTTCCACGTAATCCGGCCATCATCTTGCTGCACATTCAATTCCCGTCACTATCAATACGAACCTGCCTCTTTATTTGCGGCATGTCATGGTCGGTAGACTTTGGCCATAACGGTAAGGGAAGGTGCGCTGTTCCTGATTCCGGGCCTCTGTCGAACTCTCCCTCCTTATCAGCAATAATACTCTGTGGCTGTTGATCCCGTCTGGATTGGAATTCCATCAAGACCTGGCAATACGTAGACGCGTAAGAGTGTTTGTATGTGGCCTATGTCTTTTGATTATTCAAATATAAAGCAAAGGATTGTATATTTAGACTACGTCAGTGATCTATCTAGAGCCTGACTTTGAGCCGACGACGAGCCTCGGCGGCGCGTCGGCTGCAGGGCCATTGAAGAAAACAAACTTAAGTTCAGCACTTGAGGTGTACCCTTTGTGGACACAACAATGAATGAGCAGGGCAAGGAGGGGAAATCCGGGGGGGAGGAGGAGGTTATGGAAGAAGGTAATTGCTTAAGGGTGATCAATTTCAAGATGTTCTCTGCTGAAAAGGTTTCCCTTAAGGGATAGCTTCCTACAGGATAACCTCCTGTGGGATAGCCTTCTATGGGATAATCTCCTGTGGGATGAATCGGGTTGGGATAATCTTCTAGAGATGGAGGTAATCAAGCCAAAGGAACTCCTCTATTATTTCGAGCGCAAGGCTTTCTCAGACGACCAGCCAGACAAGCTCGCGCCCTTTCCTAGCAACTGCTCGGCGGCGACCAGTTTCTCTTCATGGCCACGTACTACACGGTCTTCCCAGTCCTGGCAAGAGAGGTCGAGTGCGGCGCCGCTGCGCTCGAGGTGGTCGAGAGCCTCTTTGAGTCTCCAAGACGCTCCATCAGGCGCCACAGGTCAAAGATAAGGAGTTTTCGGGAGGCCCAACGCCGCATAGAACGATACAATATTCATCGTACAGAGAATGGGCTTGTACAACGAAAGTATTGTGGACCAAGCAACAGATTGAAAACCAACTTTGAACGAGTCTTTCCAAATACGAAGAACAATCTAATCCCAATTTTTCGATTCATGAGAAAAACACGTGCTGATTTCAGGCCGTTATCTTGGAAAAAGGCAGTCAGGAAGAGAGACAGCAGTAAGTCCACTGTATGATCTGATGACCAGTCATCACTACACCATATCACCAAATGCTGACAATCCTTCGTCTCGGTGTAGGCAGACTTTGTACTTTAGTCCTCGACGTCTTCCTGCTGCCGTAAATCGCGTTCCTGAATCGCGGCTGCTGATCTCCGGAACATCATCCTCGACTTCCTTGGATGAGTGCTGGTTTTAATTCATGAGCGATATTTCATCATTGCGACACCTGCAGCGTCACATTGAATGAGGGGAGGGTGGCATTTTAGTTGACAGGTGGTCTTTTGTAGACGTTTGTTTGGTGATTTCCCAGCGAAAGGCTAAATTGCCGCAGCTACAGAATTGGGTGTGAGAGATCTTGTGACCACCAAGGATTGTGAGGAGTTCCTCTTGAGAGTACAGGTCTTTCGACCGTATCCTACTAATAGCACGGTACTAATGCTTTATTTTGTACAATGGCGCTTCCTTCTATAGTGCCTGGTATTTCACCGACAATCCCAGAGCAATACTTGTCAATGCCTCCCGTTGTTGCTGGTCCTCACCCCAAGCCATGGGACTCATGCTAGATGTGATGTTTGGCGCAGTGCTGCAGTTCCGGATGCCACTACGAAATATAGCACTGGCTCAATGCTGTGCA
This sequence comes from Diaporthe amygdali, assembly GCF_026229845.1. Taxonomy (NCBI): domain Eukaryota; kingdom Fungi; phylum Ascomycota; class Sordariomycetes; order Diaporthales; family Diaporthaceae; genus Diaporthe; species Diaporthe amygdali. Next base: position 346,314 of record NW_026517060.1, on the reverse strand, counting down.
GTCGAGAACTTCCTGGCTGGCCGCAGGTATGTGAAAGACATCAGGGCCGTCCATTTTGTTTCACCATAAAACACCCTCTGATGCAACCTTCAAGATAGTGACCAACTACCAACGTCTATCATGCCTGTCACCGTTGAATCCTTCCAAAAATCAATCCTGCCGCGACCTCGCTGCCTGCTTCCTCCGCACCACATAGAACAGAGTGCCAAGAACCCACACCACAACAAGCACGATGGCAGGCACAGGCGCAAAGACGGCGCCCCGCACGAGCACGAAGCCGCTGACCAAGGTGAAGATGACAGGGATGACCAGCAGCGGCTTGTACGGCCTCTTGAGGCCCGGCTCGCGGAAGCGCAGGATGACGGCGCCGAGCACGGTCAGGAAGAAGAAGGTATACTCGCCCAGGCCGTTGAACGTGAGCAGCGAGCGGAAGTCGCCGAGGAAGATGAAGAGGGCGGAGAGTATGGTGTTCAGGATGATAGCGTTCAGCGGCGCGTCGGACTTTGGTGCGTCGGCGTCGCTGTCTTCCTCTCCCTGGGACGGATTCCTGCCTACGCGGCCGAGCGTGGCGAAAAACTCCGGCAGCCAGTCTGCATTCGCTGCTGCCACAGCCATGCGGCCAGCGACGAAGGAGTTGCCTAGTAAGGAGCCGGCCACGACGAGGCAGATGAGGATTGCTGCTACGATGCCGAAACCCCGTCCGAGGAGGCGAGTGATGGCTGTCTACAATGGCTGTATGTTAGCATCATACCTAGATCTACCTTCTCTGTCAGGAACAAAAATGGGTACGTACCACGGCAACGCTGTCTGTTGTCGACACTACATCCCACGGCAGCAGGATGTAGTACGCAGCATTGGTCGCAAGGAAGCAGGCGATGATGGTGGGAATGGCGGTGTTGATCGCGAGAGGCAGCTGCTTGACCGGGTTGGACAGCTCCGCGGAGACGTAGATGCCCTTCTCCCAGCCAGAGTAGGCCCAGAGGGCGCCGTAGAGCGCGGCGGAGAAGTGGCCGAGAAGCTCCCACGTGCTAACATCGGGCCAGTGGGTGACGCTGCCATCCGGGGACACGGTATCTCGGTCGGCAAACCAGTTCCTCTTGATCCAGTCGCCGCCTCCCACCTTGCTGTCGGGGTGGGCCAGCTGGATGATGAGGACGACGAGGCCGGCGAGCACGACAGCAAAGATGCTGACGAATTTGGTGGTGACGAAGAAGTTGTTCAGCCGAGTGCTGGCCTTGGTGCTGATCGAATTAGCCAGGTTCATGACTACCATGATGAGGACGGATAGCAGCTTGTGCAGGACGCTGGCTGCCTGGTCTGTCACGCCGGCAGCAGAGAAGATGCTCTCCACGAAGACGATGCTCAGGATGGCCAGGGTGGCAGGCATGATGGCGACGACCCATGTCCAAGCGGCGATATGGCCAAAAATATCACCGTAGATATATTTCAGGTAAGGCTGCACACCACCCTCGCCCGGGATGGCCGTCCCCAGCTCGGCCATGGTGCTCGCGCCCGTCCAGGCCAGGACGCCGCCGACCAGCCACACGACCAGCGCGATCCCGGGCGAGGGCACATTTGTGTCGATCGAGCCAGGCGACGTGAAGATGCCGCTGCCGATGACGATGCTGATGATGATGGCAAACGCATCCAGCGCGCCGAGGTTCCTAGCGAAGCCCCTTCCCTGCTCCTCCCTCGGCACAGCGCCGGCAGCGGATTGCGCAGCGGCTACAGGCTCCTCAGTCCCGTACGTGCCATCTTGACCCCATGCATCGGCCAACAGGGGCCTATCTGCTCCGTCGTCTGTGGCTGCGGGAGGCATCGTGTCGGTTTTGGTGTGCAGGCTCTTTTGTCGGAGCCGGTGAGCGGCGGAAGAGTCATAAGAGGTGGTGGCATGAGCTAGATGACGCGAGGGTTTATTTACGCCCGAGCATCGCCGCAGTGACTAGGGTCAAAACGTCGATCCACTCAGACTTTAGGCTGTAACCCCACCGACCTCTGATTTCCATATGAATGTCTCCAGCTACTGTTTATTTCCGTAAGGTATTTATACACTTCTTCAGAAAACCCGTGCCAATGATTTCGCATTTCTTAACACTGTCTCAGCTGGTGTTGCTACCTTAGGGACTCTACCCGTGGCTTTTAAGCAGAGCAAAAAGAGATACTGTCTCGCCTGCCTCATCCAAACCACTTCAAACGAGGGGGACAGGACACGCACGTGAAGCCGAAGGATCTGATGGTTTTTCCAAGCGAATATTTCCTTTCATTCTCTACTCATATGTGATTGTGTCTGCCAGATGTCGGCCAATGTTGTGGTGCTGAGATAATCCAATGCAACCGACCTCACCCTTTGCCCCGTCCTTATACGCCGTATCCGAAGTACAGATTTGTTGCTCTGCAATGCATTCCCAAAGAATTTCCACCTCATCCATGGCTAATACATGTAGTGAGCGTCATATGCCTTTTTTTTTTCGTTCAAAGGTTGAGCCCCTAGCACGCTGAGATGCGACAACTGCGTGCCCAGTGTCTGAGAGACTATAGCTCAACCTCACCCTTCGTCTCCTTCTCGCCTTCCTCCTCCTCACCCTCAACATACCCAGCCAATCTCTCCTTCAGCTCCTCCACACTGATCTCACCGTCGACCGACTCCCCCGAATCTTTGCCGTGCTTGTGAGGAGGAATGAGGACGTTGGCAGGCACATGGATGACTCCATTCTTGGCAATGCCGTCCTGTACAGCGATAGGGATATATCCATTGATCTTGAGCCGAATGAAGCCCGCCCACCTGGCAACATCTATAGCCAGCCTCTTGTCCCCAAGGAGGGTGGGCAGGTCGAGGTGGTAGTGGCCGCGGCCGACATCGTCCTGGGTCTTGCTACCGTCGTCCTCGCCAGACGAGTAGTACGCGTCGCTGTACACTGTCTCATTGGCCACGATGTGGTACTTGAGGATAGCCTTAAGGTACTTGAGCCCTGTCTCGGTGTTGAACAGGAACGCGTTGGCGCCCGGGCCAAGCTTCTGAAACGCCCTGTTGTCCGGGGCGAAAACGGTGGAGCCGTTCAGGACCTGGTCATGGATGAAAGAAGTGAAGTCCGTCTTGTCGAACGCCAGCAGTAGCGTGGAGAACTTTCCGGGGAAGAGCGACAGCTCACGGCCAACGAACGGCGGCGGCACCAGGAGGCTCTTGACGGCGTGAATCACACCGTTCTTGGCTCCCTGTGGTGATGCACGTGTCAGTCTTACTCCCTTATGTGTCAGTGTCTAGAACTTAGAGACTTACAATGTCGACTGCTACGACCTTGCTGTAGAAGTTAACCCTCACACCGGACAGCAGGCCGACGCTCGTTCGGAGGCGTTGGGGCTTGTTCCCGAGTAGAGGCTCGTCCAGAGCAGTGGGCAGCGTGTGTGTCACTAGCACACGGCCAGCGGGGTACAGGCCAAGTCCGATGTGGTATTTAAGCACAGACTCGACAAACTCCTTGCTGGGCTTCTTGTCCTTGGGAATATGCTTGAAGGCACTATCAACGGGAACGAAGAGAGTGTAGTTGGCCGAAGTGCTGTTGAGCAGCTGTACAATGTCGTCGTACTCATCAACAAGCTTGGCAAATTCAGTCGTATACTTGCTCTGACTGATGAGCTGGTAGATGGTAAGGTTTGACTTCTTATGCGGGCCACGGTGGGGCTTGTCCGAGGCGTCGAGCTCCTCGACAGCATAGCTAGCCTCCTCCCCGAAGATGGACTCGAACTCGGTCTCGAGCTTGCCCTTGACAACGTGGATGGTCTCCTCTACCCCAGACGACAATGAATCCACGACATCGTGAACCGAGGAAGAAATGGAGTCGGCCGAGGGGAACCAATCCTGCCACGAGCTGTCATCATGGTGCGGCGCCTGTCCATGCACGGGAAGTTGGGAGAATGTCTCGATGTCGGGGACGACGAAGGCACTGGCGGCCGCTGCCAGCGGAAGAATGGTGAAGGATCTCATTTTGGGAGCTCAATAAGTCGAGCGGGATGGGTTGAGAGGAGGAGATGGAGGTTGGCGAGGAATGAGGAGAGAAAGTTAATACTCAAGTCCCGGGTGAAACAAAGCATTAGTTCCTAAGTGGCACTTGCGCGCGATGTCTTGATGATCTGACGTGACGTCAAAACGCAGCCGTTGGATCCGGAGGCTTCTTCCTGCAGTTCTTACACTTGAGCTGTCTGTCGGACATCCAGCATTCAAATCTGACATGCAAAAGCCGCATTTAAACCCAACGGAAGCACGACTTCTCGGTCTGTTTTGACGTCTAGCCTATAGGCACCAATGCGATGATGATTGCATTGACTTTAGGTACCCGGTAGTCGTCATCAGTTTCAGCCGTGATGCCATGCGATTGGAGCTCGATCCAGGCGAGCTGAGCTGGGCGGCAGCTCGAGCTCCAGCTTCGGGTCGATCAACCCTCCGAGCCCGACTGTCCGTTCCCCATCTTCGGGACCGGACCGGCTGCCTACAAACCACAAACTCATACCTCTCTGTGGAGCCTTTTCCTTTATCCGCCAGCTTCAATACCCGACTATAACTCTACGGCTGTTCCTCGTTCAGTCTGGCTGCTCTTCAAGACCTGTTGAGTTTCTGTGACGGATGAACTTTTCGGCAATTGAACACCCCCCCGGCCCAAAAAAAAGGGGTTGGTCTTCTTTTGGCGGGCTTGTAAGCAAAGGCTTGCAAGGCACCAGAATATAGAGGCAATAAATGTATTATAACGAATAGATATAATCTTCCGGTAAATATCATTATCAGTTGGCCTCATCGCCACCATGAAAGAAAGATTGATCCACCATAATTGACAGCTCCAAGTACGTGTCAAGTAATGAATCCAGCTGTCGCCCCTTCCCCTTCCAGGGTATTCAGCAAGGAATTGAATGCGCATTCTTATGCCTTTTATTCGCTGTTTGCAACCGCAATTGAGTGGGTATTCTGATCCGCCGTGCTGCTCTGCCCATGGTGTGGGTGGACGAGAGACGATGCCGAGGCCATGGGGATCTCATCGCGAAAGACAACATTGGATATCGTGGAGACTTTTCGCAATTCTCCATCTCGCGACATTTAGAGTTGCCCACTAACCGAACACACGAGGTTGCCCTTCTCGATCCTTCGGAAACAACTAGGGAGCGAGACCTCAAAGCTGGCGGAGGCCACCACAACATCTCTGCCATACCTGTCTTACCTCTTTCCGGTTCCCGGCCTCTCTTCTTTAATTTTTCCTCCCCCTTCTTTTTCTGTTCCCGTGTTTTCACTTCTTCTCCCACTGTCTTCCTCACAAAGCTCTGATGACTATCTTTGCTCAAGCCAATGTTATACCTTTTAGGTCGTTCCATTCTCCTGAGGCGATCGCATCCACTCCCATTACATCTCCTCCCATTCCATCACATTTCGCTCAGTTCTCCTTTATTTTTTATGTATGTTCACACAACGGTACTCGCATGCACCAGTCTCGCCCTTCACCATGGCAAAATTTGTGCAAGACTTTGCGGAAGTCAAGGTGGAGACGTGTGTAGTTCGCTTTGCCATATTAGGCCTGTACCAAGTCATGTTCTCCACCACTGTGTCAACTATATAGGAATTCTTTTGTCCTGCTTAGTCATAGATGGTTCGATGGTGTAGTTGGTCATCACGTTTGCCTAACACGCAAAAGGTCGCCAGTTCAAGCCTGGCTCGAATCATTTTTTGTTGTTTTGCTCTCTGCTTTGGTTCTTGGTTGGCTCAAGGAGGCTTCGACGTTTTGGTGCCAAGATGAGGTCATTAATTAGTCCACACAGCCACCTGCAGAGCTTGCTTTGGAAAGTCAGGGATATTAGGTAGGCTGAAGGTGCAAAGGGCACGTCTTGTCCGTGGTGTTGGGATACATCGACGCGAGTGAAACTCATAGAGTTGCCACTCTCCTCTCCCGCGAACAGTGATTTACGGCGTCAGTCCATGGTACAGTTTCCCCAATTGCAGAAATTGATGGCAATAGTTTCGTAACCCGGGGCTTTGTTCAAGTGTCTTGGGGCGACGGTTGACATGGCTTTGGGTCTAAATAGTCATATGATTCGCTTTCTCCTGAGTCCTTCTATATTCCTAGGGTGAGAGATACCTCTTTCGTGCTTCATTTTCGGCTCTATCGCGTCAATAAGAGAGTTGAACGTCGTAGCAGCAGAAGCCATGTTTATATGGTCCTTCTCTTGCCGATAGCCTTCGTTGCTGATGCCATTAAAGACCAAGGGGTCGCAAAAGCAAACCGCGAAAGACATGCCATTAAAGAGACAAATTCTCTATTTGGTTTCACGTATTGCGAAGTAATTATTTGAAAGTGCCTTGTATTGGGTCTATGGTATCCGCCGGACATTCTCCCAGTACATTGCTTCCTGAAGTGCAAATCTAGCCAAAGTGAGCATACTCCAAATACAGTAGCATACCGCGTCCCAAACCGCGCAGCGAAAATGAGCCACGCTCTGGTCAACATCAAAGTCTCCAGTCAGATGTTAACTTACAATCAGTACCCCTCTTTCCTGTTCACCTTGTTGGTAAGCTCCTTGCCCTGGCTTAACCGCTGTAGATTCAACTTCACAATTGCCCACACCCGTTCGAAATAACTTTCCGAGGCAGCGCTTATATGAGGCGTGATCACAACATTCTTCGTACTCCACAAAGGATGGCCTTCAGGAAGCGGTTCAGGATCCGTAACGTCCAGCGCCGCACCGCGGATGAGCTCCTTATCGAGAGCCTCGATCAAGTCCTCTGTGTTGACAATAGGGCCACGGGCAATGTTGGAAACAAAAGTCTTTCTTTCCGAAAGCACTTCAAACTCGGGTGTGGAGATCAGACCGGTCGTCTTCTCTGTCAATGGCATCGAGACGACGAGCAGGTCCAAACCGGAGCCGAGGAATTCGTGCAGTTGTTCCTTTGTCTCGCCAAAGAACCATTTTGACGGGAATATACCTTCTGGGTCTCCGAGGCCTGATGGGGCGTATGTATCGTCCTTCTTTGATTCCGGGGTCTTTCGCTCGTGCAGAGTGTATGCGTAGACATCCATTCCAAGAGCTGTGGCCACACGTGCTGTTTGCCTTCCAATAGCTCCGTAGCCCAAGATTCCCCTGTGATATTGTCAGCGGCTTGAGTCCTTTCGTGGTCTGGAGATTCACTTACACCCTCTTCTTCACAGCATCGATTGTCGGCTCCATGCTCCTATCCCACTTGCCCGCTCTTTGTTTGTCAAGGTAGGATGTGACTTTGATGTGGTTAGCCAACCGCTGGATACCTGTATGGCCGCACTTTGGGACTTACGGTGATGTTGAAAGCCCAGAAACGTGGCAATGATCCATTCCGATATTTGCGGCCTATACCCGCCAACTGTCAGCTAGCTCTATAATGAGCAACAACACCCGAAGGAGGTATGAGCTCACCCATGAACGCCGTTTGCGGTGCAGAAAGCTATGTCGGTGTCTTTGTACAGCGGATCCGACACTACCAGGTTTGCGCCAGCCGATGAGAGCTGGACGTACTCAAGGTTTGGCACATCATCCTTGTCAGGCAGACCCTCCCTGTTGTAGCCTGTCACGAGAATTGTCACATCCTTCCACTCCTCCTTCGTGACGTCTTTGACACTACCGATTTGGACTTCCAATCCTGTGTAGCGATCCTTCAGCTCATCTACCTCCTCTTTCGATGGCTTGAATGATGGCAGAGCAACAAGGAGCTTGTGGCCCTTGAGGGTTTTGTTTGGGGGCTTCTCGCCGAACCGAATGAGGGTCATTGTGGGTAGCGTCTCAGAACTCCGGGTAGAAATTGGAGAAACTTGAAGGCCAAGAGTGAAATGCTGGCCAACACAAATATCTTACTTGGAATCGTCAGATTTTAAGCGTGGGTCTAAACGGATTCCGAAAAGAACAGCTTTCCCCGGCAACGTTGGTGAGCGGCAGCAGTCGATATCGACTGCGGGGCTCGGAAGTCGTCAACTCTAACGGCCATGACGCCAGAGCGTTTAGTAATACCAACGGAGATAAGGACGAGCGTTTCAGTGACAGCTCCGTTTTGGGAATGACCACTACCACTCTTCGGCCTTCCCTAAACGGCTGCTCAGCCTATTCATTCCCAAACGATCACTTTCGTGTGCATGCATTTATTATACAGCCAAGGTACCAAGATTTAATACAAAGTACGAAAAAATGCACACATCAACAGTCGATTGTAATAGTTAAGCCGGTCATTCTAGCTCCAAGGCCGCTCCTGGGGACCTGTCTTCAAGCCGTAAATTATAAGAGCCTTTCCCGATATGCCAACCCGAGCAAGTCATTTATTCTCCATACTTGACATGCACGTCTATATGATACAGCCATGTGTACCAAATTGCATGCTATACTGTTGCAGTGCAAACTATAGGAGCAGTAACTGCGATCTCATTTGTTTACATCGATGCGTTCAGAAGGCCAAGTTTTGTTCCAATAACCAAGATAATCAGTAATTCATCTATCAAGAAAATTGAGAGGCCAACCATGAGTATCTGCCTTGGACTAATTAATCTTGCTGAGAGCCCTCTTGCGAGCCAATTTGCATCCATTTTGCCTGCAAGAACCACTCAGATAGTCCAAGACAACAGCTAATATGTCGTAAAGCCACCAAGGTTGAACCCAAGGGGGTTCATCCACGGCGACTTCTGTGTAGAATATACAAAGAAAGCAATGAAACCAAGTCTTTTCCGCAACCTCAGCGTTGTTCTAGATTCCAGCGTCATAAGTAGAGCCAACAGGGCCGAAGCGGATGTTGGACCAAACAACTTGTCTATGATAGCAATAGTGTGAGTAAACCGTGTTCCCTTTATTCTTATGAGCAAGAGTCGCATCACTTACGCGTTAGGGAACTGAGACTCCGTCTCAGCCGGAACTCCAGAAGTCTGTGGGCAGTCGCCACGAGCTGCACCAGGCTGGCCTTCCTTCTCTGGCGGGTAGGTGGAGTCGAGCCACAGCATATTGGCGTAGTGCTGTGTTGTCATACAGTCAGCAAAATATTTCTCGTGGATCGCAATGTTTTGAGGGCAGAAGGAGTGGGGGTGGCTTACGTCGTTCCAGATGGACATGACCAGAACCATGGGGATGTTCAGGGCCTCATTGAGCTTCGAGAAGCCGCCGACTTCCTCAAAGCGGTTGAACTCGTCGAAGACGGTGTGCTGGTTGGAGCAGTACTCGGGTGTGATGTCGGCACTGTCAGAGATGCCCTGGACGAAACATATTAGAACGAGATGACGAGATTTAGCTCATAGCATCTTCATTTGGCCTACCTCGTATGTTGGCGCTGGAATCTCAATGGTCTTGCCGTCCTGGATGAAGAACTGGCTCATCTTGTCGGTCTCGAAGCGAGTGACAACACTATCAACAAACTGTCAATTTAATTCCCTTATTTGTGAGTTAAGAATGCTTATACTCCTGAATGGCACGTACGTGAACTTCTTGGTAGTGTCGACAACCTTGCCTGCGCCGTAGAAGTCGGTGTTGCCCATGCGGTATGGGTTGTAGTCGCAGCCATTGGCATCGCAGAGGCCAGCAAAGCGATCTTCCGAATAGGTTCCTCCACACTCTGTCGTCTCACAAACGTGGTACTCGTTGTTCTCGCATGGATGAGGAGTCAGGGCAAAGGAGTGGGAATTGGATTCCCTGTTGACCATCAGTTAGGTTTACTAATCCCTTGAAATCCCTGAGTTACTGCACTCACCAGACGTCAATCTCGGCACAGCATGCACCGAAAGGACCAACTCCAGAGTTAGGGTCACTGGTTGATGCTTGCCACCCTTCGATGTTTGCCTATGAACCTGTTAGCACCTCGGCTACCTGGAGTAAATTGACAAGTACTTACACGACCTCCGACGAACTTGAGGTCACGCGCACATTGAGAGTCGCAGTATCCAGTCCCATACTTGGCACCAGCAGAGTTGCTCGGGTACGAAGCGACACCCCCGTCCTCCTCCATGGCGACAAAGTACAGCGCTGAGTTCAGGCCACACTCAACAGTGGACAAGTCGACGTCAAAGGCAAACTCGTTGCCCAACAGGGTGAACATCTGGTACTTGTCGGCGCCGTTCATCAGGTAGAATCGCGAGCCGACGTTCTTTCCATATTCATGCTCAGTGACGAACTTGAGCGTGAGGGCGTCGCCACTGGTCGAAGCGCCATACGTTGTGCCGTAGTCCGCACCCTCGTAGGCGCATTCCTCGGCGCAGCCGTCAGCGGTCGAACAGGCACCTGTCCATTCATTTCCCTCGTAGCAACCCTCGCTTCCATCGACGGTGTGTAGCCATCGCCAGTTGGCGTCGATCACCACCTCGGCGTTGGTATTGGTGCATGAGCCAGACGCGCAGTTTTGCCACGTGAATTGGGGATGAGTCTCGGGCTCTAGAGTGCCTGCCTGCTGAGCTTCGACTCCAGCTACGAGGAGAGTGAGGATAGTGGTCTTTGAAATCATAATGAATGTCTGTCAAATATTCTAATGCCGGTGAATTGTGTGTGGCAGGCTGTTAGCTCATTGAATGCAGCGTCATGGCGACGGTCATGTTTATATAGGTTTCAGTGGTGGTCCTGTGAATCCGTTCGCGACAATCACGGAGGCAACTGAAATGCTGAATCAGTTTGACCGGACAATTCCATCTGAGAGCCAAGAGTGCTCATTTTGATGAGATCTCCTGCATGTAAAGTGCCAACGCGGAGGGACGGGTTCTCAACCGTCGCCAAGTACGCGCGTTTGGTGCTCACGTCCATGTCCACTGTTTCCCAAACAGAGAAGGATCATCGCCGAAGGGAAAAGCAAAACATCTCTCAGGGGCTGTCCTACCCCGGATTCAGCTACCGGATTGCAACCACGGAGGGAGTGCTCGCGGTCTCGGCAGCCTCGGCGTACTCGGCGTACTTGGCGGCCGAAGCTTGTTTGAATATGAGAATATCCGGTCATGCGATCGGGCTCAGGACTCCCAAGCAAAGACCAACAAGTGGAGCACAACACGGTAAAACGCTCCGGGTGGTCCATTAATGGCGATAACAACTGACGACTGATTCACGATCTTCCTCCTGGCCGCTGTTCAAGGATCGGCAATCGGGTGATTGCCTCTAATTTCAGTACTACCGGCTTCCGCTAAGCGTCCCGGATCAGAATGCAACTCTTCTTCGCGTGAGTGGATGTCATGCCAACACTGCATATGTGGATGTTGTGGACCCAGAACCAGCTGTAACGCAACGTCTGTGTAAGCGCCTGGGGTCTGAGAACTGTGCTGGTTGCATTTTTGATCAAGGAATAGTCCACCAATGTCATACTGGCTTGTCACAGCCGAGAATTATGGCTTGGTAGTCCAGGCAGTCTCGCGTACTATCATAATATGACAGCCAGCACTCTTGTTGCATACACCTGAGCATCCACGGATCTTTGCCCGAGCTTCCGCATTCACAGGAAGCTCAGTGTACATGGATCTGCGTGCCAACTGAATTGACATCCAACCAGCCCGATGCCATCTCAAGATTCACAATTTCATCTTCCGTGGCGCCGACGTCTTCGTGGTCAACCCGCAGACCACTCAAATAGCCGCAGGGCTACACGCCATCAAGTGTCCATGCCGAGCAATCAATGCACTCTTCAAGCATAGCAATGATAAGACTCACGAGGCTTTGCCAGCCTGATATAGACTTGACGTCCCCTCGCAGTTTAGCGAAATTGGGAGGCATTCTCCTCTCGTCATATCAATCGCCTCTGGTCAATTAGATAGTCCAATATCCTCAGTCTTCACAGCCAATCAGTTGCTGTACCTACCTTGGCAGACTTTAGCAGTTGCAGCTGCCATCGATGTAGTGGCGTTGCGGGGTTAGAACAATGTTGAGGAGCCTCACTCAGCCCTATGTTATTTACAAGTAGGCAGTAGAGTGCATCTCTAGCAATAGTGGTCAGGCAGGGATGACTCTGTGAAAGTTGAAAGCTAGGGAAATCCCCGCACTAAGAACGGCTCACATGTGTCGTTTCTCCAACCAGCCTCGGCGAGGAATTGAGCATGAAGCCAGACCCCGACGGATAGTCGCGAGGAATAACCTTTGTTAGGTAGTCGTTGCGAGGAACGAGGTTGAAGCAGCACTTGAGCAGTAATAGTGTCTGCAGTCTCAAAAACCCGTAATAATAACCTCGTTCTGGGCGCCACATATTTTTTGCCGTCTCGCGAAAAGCTCTTTGAAGTTGATTCTGGGCCCAACAGCAGGTAGAAAGATGTCTTCCACTAGCACCACCACAAAGTCCCATAATGGCGACAATAGGTCAAAGGACCCAGCACTTGTCCCAGTGACTTATTATCCCCTGCGCACACAGCAACAACATGCCCAAATGAAACAGCGCATGGCCGGCAAACCCTATGCGCACTTTTTCCACGATTCGCCGCTCTACATCCGGCGTGAAGCGCTGGATGCCATCCCTCGGCCCATCAGCAACCCAGAGAAGAACGTCCTACCTCTATCACAGATTCGCAAGCTGCTAGAGCCGGGAGACCATTCCGTCGAGAATGGTTGGTATGTCTACCCTGACGGGACAGGCTACGTGACCTCCAAGACGCAGTTCCCAGGGTGCACGGGCGAAATGATCGACTGGTGGTTCTGGTGGCACAGCGTCGAAGGGGAAAGATACGCACTATGGTATCCGTACAACCACTGCGACGCCAATTCCACGTATTCGAGGTGGACCACGAGTCAATTCACGCCTACAGCCAAAAGAGACTCGAGTACAGGCAAGACTTTACCTATCCTTGAGAGGGAGGATGTATCTCACCGACACAAGTGGCTCGGCTCGACGCACACTGTGAGTGAGTTCATTGGCCCGCTGCACATGAAGCTCCGGATAGAGTTCAAGGAGCCGAGTTACTTTGGTCTGGGAACGTGGGAGGAGCTGCAGAAGGCGGGATACGAGGCGGCCGTCTGTGGGCTCCTGTGGGACAAGTCACTCCCGTTGAAGGTTGGTGACATGATCCACCTGTGGAGGAAGACCGAAGACGGGCTGGAACTCAGGAGCCGATATTACCTTGCTCATCAGGTGTACGTGGACATCTTCGGGCTCAAGGTCTTCGTCGATTGGATCGGTGGCCTTCTGGGCATCAAGCAGGCTGCAGCGGGTGAGAAGGTTGCCTATGAGCAACTTTTACATGACCAGACCGAGTTCACGAATCTGGCGAGCTTTCTCCCTGAGATATTTCGGGAGTTTGGAGAGCAGAAAAAGCAGGGCATACCCACGGTAGCATCAAAATCACCGAGGGCTCGGATATGAAAACCACTTCAGTGGAGCATTAATTACTGATAGGTCTATGCTTTCAGCACCCGATAATTACATTTGTGTACAAAATGAATCTCTACAAGAAATTCACTGCATCAGCATTAGAAAACCTACACCGAAACTCCTGGGGGAGTTCTGGTGCGTCGTTAGCAGAAAGAAAATACGACGTCGTAAGTTTGAATCCTCCTCTACACACACTCGGAAAGTTCCGCTACCATCGCCCTGGACGGTCAGAGGGTGTCAAAAGCGTACAGAATCACTTTGCATATAGAAACCAGTGGACTGGGAACTAATCTCATTATAATTTCTCATACGACCCAAAGTTGCCATCAAACCACAATGCAACCAGAAAGAGGGCAAAACACTCACAGAACACCATCCAGCACGAAACCAAAAACTGCCGAAATCCAATACCTCATCATAACAGCAAGAAACACAGACGAGCAAGGAGACAGAGAGAAGGAGGGTCTTTGAATTATGTCTTTGAGGGGGTTGTTGAAAGAGCAGATACTACAAAATGAACAAGAACACACACACACACAAGAAAGCAGCAGGAGCCCCACACAACCAAGAAACTTTCTAAATGGAGGAGAACGCACGCACGCGCACACATACATGTACCTTGGCTTTTTGAGGGCCCGCTGTTCTTTGAGAGAAAATATGTTCTTGCTGTCCATCCATCTTTCAACCCCCCGCTGTGCCTTTTGCATGCAAATGTACCATCCGTCCGTCCATCCATCAGTCCCCAATGCGCTCACTGCCTTTTAACTTGATCCAAAGTTGAGAGACCCCAGAGACTCCTGTGCTCTTCTATCATTGCTGCCATGTCCGTTCCGGTGCAAATTCCCATTAAACATCTAGCTTGCCAGACAGGTCCAGTCCGCTGTGGTCTAGAGAATAACCAACAACCCCCCCAGGCTTCCAGGCTGGCTGCGACAAAAGGCCACAGACTTGCTCATGGAAAGAGGGAAAGCGAAGGGGGGAAACCATAAATGGGGATATATTCCTACACTGTGGAACCGCCGATGGCCCTTTCCATGTACTGTTCCCAGGGTGATAACTCCCGAGTTGCAATAATGACCCAGAGGGAAAGGAATCCAGCCAAACATGTGATCATGGATGTTCTTCTAGATGAAGAAACGTGTTGTTCTCGAAGGAAGCTTGCAGCCTCTTTGCCTCTGCCGCCAGTAGATCAAAACCAGAATCACACCCTGACTGACTGGCTGACAGACAGACAGATGTACACACCCCCGCGCACACGCCGGCACACCCTCCTCTCTTTGATTTCCGTAGTGCTGAAACTTGTCAAACCGCAATTCCTTGAACCAGATCCAGAACACCACGAAAGATTTGAAATTCCACTTCGAGACAAACCAAACAAAACGTAAGATTCCAACACAGGCGCCCCACACGGCCTAATGACTGCTGCAGAAGGGATGGTGTGCTTCATCGGCCCGAGAAATCGGAAGATTCTGGCAGGACCTTCTTGTCCTTCCTCGCCTTGATGGCGACTTCTGCCATGAGGTGCATATGGTCGGACGGGAAGTGGTACGTGGGGAAACCGGGCACCCGCTTGAGATATTCCATGTCAGGGGGTCCCAGCAGGGACACCACCTCTAGCGAGTTGCTCGAATACCAGATGTAGTCGATGACCCCTTCGAAAGTGGGGACGTAATTCGTAAAGGGCATTTGGTCCGCAGAGTGCATCAGCTGAGAGTAAGAGGACCGCAGGTTGAACGGATGCTCAATGCCGTCCCGGGTAAAGTTGCCATATTGCCGTTCACCGAAATCCGGGTGGTTGGGCTCAACCCGTCCCTTCGACAGGAGCTCATAAACGGAGCTGTCGTAGGTGGAGTTGTAATCGCCACAAACGAAGAGCGGGATATCTGTGTTGTTTCGGTACTCTTGAGACGGCGCCGGTTCGGGCATAGCCTCACGTTCCTCCCCCTCTTGAGCGAGCTGGATGAACTTCTTGTCTCGACAAGCCGGCCACCGTGCATACTTCTCGGCATGCTTGGTGACGCTGTCTATCAAGATGGCCGTCTGAATTAACTTGACATCGGCCAGCTCGGGCTCCCATGCGAGATGGGCGTTCGCCACAATCATCCGTGACCCTGTCTGTCGGCTCTCGAAGAAACAGATCATTCCTATGTTGTCCTTGGGCATGACACGGTTGAAGATGTCATGCTGAGTCTTCATGTCGGGCCGGTTGATGGCGATGTTCTGGAAATCGATCATCTGCTTGTCCAGAAGTATGTACTTCTTCGCCTTGTAGAAGACAGCGCATCCGTCAACCGCATTGGCCTCCTTGCCGCCCATGATCTTGGCTTTCGATCGCGAGAACTGAACGCCTTTGTAGCCGTCGGCAGCTAGTTCTGGGCTGAAGACCTCATTCATCGCGTCCACCGATACCTCCTGCAGACACACAACGTCGGCGTCCCGCTCGCGTATTTCCTGGAGTATGGCGTCTTTCCGGTATTCCCAGGACAAGGCCCCAGTCGGTGTGTACCCGTACATGGTCGTCGTCGAATACTTTTCGCAGAGGATATTCCATGTCAGGACTTTGATGCGTTCCAAAGTCGGGGGGCTGTCTGGGTTGAAAACGATGATGGGTCTAGGATTCGGGGGAAGAGGCACTGTTTACTAAAGTTAGCGAGAGACCAATCGGAATTTCGGATGTTATGACTGACCAGGTGCTTGTTCACGGAGAAGGCTGATGAGGCTCTTTGTGCCCTTCTCCATGATCTCCTGCTTCAGGTCATTCTCCAGCGGGTTGCCTTCGATGCCCAGCATCTCCAAGTTGAATAGATGGCCTAGTTCGTACGGCAGCGACCGAATCTGATTGTCAAACAGGTACAGCTGCTTAAGCGAGGTACACATGCCGATCTCGGGCGGAATTTCGTGGATCTGGTTGTGCGACAAGTCGAGCAGTGTGAGACACCTAAGTTGGCCAAACTCCTCGGGAATCCGCGTCAGATTATTCGAGGCAAGGTACAATTCTTTGAGAAAGCTGTAATTGAAACACGGCGTCGCTAGGTTGCGCAGTCCCTGGCCACTCATGTCGAGATTGAACCAATCCTGCCGTTCGTCCGTTTTCTCGACCATGTGAGGGCGCCTGACTCCAGCATCGTCGTCACCTTCGACTTGATTTGTGGTTGATGTTGCGGTGACAGAAGGACCGATGCCCCTATTTTCTGCGGCCTTGAGGCGAGCAAAGTAGTGCCCTTGATGCTGGTCGACTACGGCACCGTGTGCTCTCTGCGAATCCTTATGCGCCCTCAGTTGCGCTGCCCATTCATCGTTGATTTGTTGTGCTTGACCACCTCTTGTTGTACCAGGGTGACCATTTGGGACGTTGTTGTTCGTGTATGGGCTGGCGTTCGGCATCACGCCGCTTGAGTAGCCGGAAGCGTGACCCATGGACCCAGCATGGCCAGAGTGGTCAGGTTGTATCCCCTGGTGGTGCGAGGCATGGCCATACTGGTGTGAGGGGTTGGAGGGGTGGCTGTAGAGCATGGGCATGCCGCGCGATGAGGCGGAAGGCCCGCCATTAAGGCGGGAGTTGGGCCCCGGTTGGTGGCCCGAGTTGTACATGCCTTGGGCGGAGCGGGCTTGAGAGCCGAGGTCTGGAGACTTGGAGGCGGGACGCGAGCTTGGAGAGACGTGGCTGAGGAGCGTGTTCAGGAGGGTTTGGTTCGCGAGCGGGTTTTTCGGTGTGGGCTGTACGTAGATGAGGTTGCCAAGGTGCTGCTGGAGGTACTGATAACCATCTGCCATTTAGCTACCATGGGTGACGGCCGAGGGAGAGACCAGGCACGGGCAAGGAAGTTCGGCGAGGCGGGTGCTGAAGGTAGCACTGCTGAGCATGCGATGTATCGGTTTCGAGGGAGCAACGTCGGAATCGGTGTCGGCGCATGGGAGATTCGACGTGATGGGGCTTCGGCATAGAGAAGCTCGCAGGCGAGAGGAGCAGCGAAGCTGGCTGTCGATCTTGTCCTCGAGGTCAAGACCCCATTCACCGGCGTGAGATCGAGTGTTGTCTCCGAGTGGGATGGGATTCGGCCGAGGGAGCCAGCGTGTTTGTCACAGCTGACTCGTTGTCATCGAGGGAAGCAGCTCAGCAGGGGAGGCAGTTGGGCAGTGCAAACGGCGCAAAAGGCTGGTGCAAATGGATGTTGTTTTTTGTATGTATTCTGCTTGATGGAACGGGTCGTCGAATCACACACTAGGAGAGTGGAGGATTGTCAGCTTCGGCCACGTCCAGGTCAACTTCTGGCTAGGAGTCCTGATGTATGGAGGGCCACTCCGGTGGAGGACAGTAGGTGGGCTGGCTGGGGCTGTTTGTTTGGGTTGGATGGAGGGGAATCAGTCAGTCCCTGGGAGCTGCAGCACCAGCACTGGATGGCTGCTGGTGACTGGCCCAGGAGGTGGGAATCACCACTCACCCCGATAATGAATGTTTGCCGCGGCCGACAATGTTGTATGAGATGGTCAATGGATACTTTGGATCGTGATAGATATAAGCTTCTTCTGGTTTTGCCTCGCTCTGCCGATGTCTCAACATCACCCGTTGGCCTAGACCACTTCACCCAGCCCGCCTCCTGCCTGCCACCCCAAGCGCAGAGTCAGCAGGGGGCCCGAGCTCCAAATCCTGCCACGTGACATTTACGTAATCCTGGTCGAGCCACCTCAGGGGGGAGGAAGCTGGAGCAGACTTGGCTGCAATTGAGTATGCACAGTACGGTTTCCATTGCCTTCTGCTTCGAATAGGGGCTGTGATGTCCACTCACCTCTGACGTCCAATGTTGCTCCACATTGGGCTGCTGCTATTGTTGCTGCTCTGCTGTTGATGTTGTCATCAGCACCCCAGATACCAGCAATTGACCCACCAAAGCAAGCACTCCGGCGAGTAAGAAGCACGTGCTTGTGCTCAGACTTGCTGTCGGCAAAGCTCCATGACCTGTCACGACTCACGTGGAATGTGAACTACATGTTTGAGAAACATCAGACTACATGATCTTTTCAACTGGCCAGCAGCTGAAACCCGGTTGCGAACACGGGCTAAATGTACTGGCAATTAGGGAGAACAGCCTTTCATGTGTGGCTGTAATGCCTCAACTCCTTTCAGCAGTCCCTGTGCAATGAGCAGATGGGATGCTTGGGCATGAAGTGCAGGTACATTAGCATGCGTGCAAGTAGAAGAGATGAAGAATGTCTCTTTCACGGTAGTCGACCTCACAAAATTGCAGATAGTGGACTTAACAGAACTCCGAGCATATATGATGTTCTCTTTTGACAAGCTCAGATGCCGAGGTAAGTACAAGCCACAAGTACACAAGATTCTTAATGAATTATACACCGCTTTGGTGATTACGACGTTTTCTTCCGGCTTGCTTCACTCGAAAGAACAAAACACCAATGCAGGCTCAATAGTATTCCATGCTCAGTCCATAGTGGACATGGTTGTTGCTCTGACCTGAAATCACCGATGCGCTTTCTGCGCCCTCTCCGCTCTCAAATACCTAGGTATGCTAGCCTGCTGGCCAGTTGCTGTACATAGTACCTAAGCATAAATGAAGATGCCAGTTTTCCCAAAATCGCATATAGTGGTGATCGTCAAACCACTTGATCTCAACATCAGAATTATTAAAACTGCTGCCAAAGGACACCCCTGGACTTTGTTATTGGTCAGGTGCATGCAGCCAGACTGATCGGTGTTGTCCATGTATTTACATGAAACACACATGCCATGCCTCGATATTAAGAATTCTGATAAGACCATTGGTTGCTAGTCAATTGCAGAGAGTTGTGAGACATCTCGAAGATAGAATTCGTGTTCAAACGAGGTTGGTTGATGATAATAAGGCTGAATAATTCAAATTCATTAGGCAAACACTTCAACCCACCATTTTTCCCGTTTCAAATTTGAGAAGTGACATGAGCAGCCATCAATGGCTGGCTAGAATTTCCAGCTGGGCGTGGAAAACGACAGTCACTTCGTCTTCTCAATCGTATCTAGTTCCACCACAACGGTTGACTGACGCCAAAGTAAGATCGGGCAACTTCCCCACTCATCATTCCTTGGTAGGTTTATACCGGGCGGAAACAGTTCAAAGCACTCGCCGTACAATTCATGCTGAAAATTCCTGAACGAGCTTGTTTACTGTCGTGGACATCGCGAAGTATGCAACTGGTTTTACTTCAGCCTATCGAGGACAATACGTTTTGAAACGCATTGACGACCAGATTGTCCGCGTCTTTAGGCTTAATGGAGCCGCATGTCGGATGAGTGTTTTGCCACAACGGCAATGGAAGAGGCTCGAGTGCAGCAAGATGTCCTTTGGTTGCTGTCGTGGCTGGAGGCCTTTCGCCATTCGATATCTTCGCGTCCACTCATGCATAAGAGACCAATGTTCTCACCCGTACCCATCTATGGTGCCAGTGGAGCATCTGTAATTCTTTTGGGCGACGGAGCATCAGTCTGGCTTGTGGGGTAAGCTCACACTCTTCAGGAGGAAATGTGGGCTGCAGTGCAGGAGCTAGCTGTGCTTGTCTCAGGCGCTGCTTTTGCGTCGAGGAAATCCTGCGATCATCCTTTGGTTTTCACATTTGGAATCCGGCAAGACGGATCGAGGAGTGGCACAGTAATCACAGCTGGGGTGTCATCAATTGATCCCAATGTCAATCTCCGGTGCATCAGCCTAGGTTGGTAATTGAGTCATCATGGGTTGGAAAGAGTGACCACAACCTAATTAAGAGATGGTGATAACCGAAAAAAGCCATTTTTAGTACAAGGACAAAACACTTTATTCCGTGCTTCATTTCGGAAGGAGAAGATGTCATTGAAGATCTCTTAATATCCTTCTAAGGTACTGGGGCACTCGCACAGCGGCACTTCGTCGGTTTCTTCATTGACCCATCCTCATCATTCTGCCATCAATACCGTCGAGGTCCCAAGGGGGGAAATGTGCTGTCGTTCGATGGGAGTCTCACGATACTCGGCGCGTACAGCAGTAGTGCTGATACTGGTTTTCGAGAACGGCCCGATACGAGTTCTGCGTAAGCCAATGGCCGGCCATGGCGGCTACCTGGCGGCAGCAAGACCAGTCGCTTCTTCGTATTTGCCAGTTATCTCCAGCTCCTTTCATTCAAGCCAAGTCGTGAAGGCCATTGGCAGACGGCGGTCCAGAAGACAGATAATACCATCAATCGCATGAATAGCCTTCAGCCGACGTAGCCACGGTTAGCAAGAGCTTTTTAGAGAAATTGAGCTTCGCATCCCGGCATGTCTGTCCCAAAGACGAGTATACCAACTCTTGGGTAATGTAGCCAATGGATCAAGACTGCAAATTTAACATTTGCTGCCGAGGAGCCGCATCACGGTTTCGTCACGCGCCGAGGCAGGCTGTATTTTCGGAGTCTATCGTCATAGCCTGATCTCACGCCCCAGCCGGTCCGTAAATGCCAAAGTCTTTGCTGTGCCATTTGCGAGCATAAACCCTACCTGTACGGGGTCGGCTCCCTTTCCCGGCTCGCTTTCGCTTAGTGCCCTGACAGCTACCCACGCTTATGAGTAGCCCGCCTCGACAAACGCAGCTGAATCCGCCGTCGTGGGCTGGGAGAATAACCAACCGACACCACGTCGCCGGGGACAAGTTCCACCCCATGGGGATATTGCCGCAAAGTCCCTCCTTTGCAAGTAGCCCAGCGTTAGAAATATCCCGCAGGCCCAGGACAATCAAACCCCCATGGCAGACACTGCCGAGCCTCTCCGAGAGCCGGCCGACCCCAGAGGAAGGGGACGGGACCAGCCTGGGTAGCAAGACTAGGGCATACCACGGAGATCCTCCGTAGATCAATGGAACTCCATCGAAAATCACAACGGTCCATTGGAATCCGTCCGGCCGGGTGGACTGTCAGTCGGAGGACCCCTGCGCTAGCCCAGACCACAGCTGCTACAAATTGATCCTAGAAGGGGGGCCAAAGGCATGACTGGAGGATGCGATGTCCCCGATGCCTCCGTGGAGGGATTTTGTGCTGTCAGGTATGGGAGGTCAATTCCTCGGAATGCTGTCCAACAACATGACGCGCCTGGGCAGACACATGCATTGTAATGGTATTGTAAGCAGGTAGTCAGTCGAGCCCTAGGGCTACTAGAGGCCTTGCGGGCTGCAAGAGGGCTCTAAGAATAACGGCGTGCAGACGCTGGGTCGGACGCATGCGACGATAATCTAAAGGCGGGGAGGATCGAGGATCGAGGATCGCGCGCGCAAGACACAGGCACCTGCGCTGCGCTGCACTGCGCTGCGCACTGCACACTGACTGCACAGCACAGACCGGTGTGCCAACCATTCTTTGCCATACCTTGGTACAGATAGATAATGCCAGAGAGGCGGGACACTATTGAGACCCAATCACGGCGGCGAGGCTTGCGTAGAGCTCTCCTGTCGACCCGGACAGAGCAAGCGGCCGGACCGTCGAGCCAAAGACCAACAAATATCTAGGTATTTCCCCGAAAGGGGCTAAGCGTATATAGGCTGGAGGGGGCCCGTCAATTACGGAGCGGGGCATTCCTTTCTTTTTGGACTTGGTTCTGGATTTGGTTCTGGATCTGGCTCTGGCACCGGCCTCTTTTTGTTTTTTCATGTGGCTTGATGTGGCAGCTGCTGCAGGGGCCGGATGGGAAGAAGCAGAAAGGGCTTCCCCTGGCTCCACCATGCAACGGGCTGCCGTCGAATTTCAAGGTTGGCAGCAGGTTGGCAGGTTGGCATCATTGGCAGGAGGCGGCACATACTGTCGTCAGCAAGTACGTAACTGCAGCAGCAGAGCAGCAGGACTGGCGTGAAGTACGAGCCGACAAGTGCCTAGCTGTGCCCTAGCTGTGTGTGTCGAAGGGAGGGTGTCACAACATGGGGGCCAAGGACGAGAAGGGGAGGGCTAGAGCATAGCTGGGTAGTAGATGGAGATGACTGGTGAGACGACGCCTTGGGGCAGCCACAACAGATTGGCCGCCTCGGATATATAGAAGACAGGCAGGATGCGCATGTGCTTACCATCCAGGCGGGTCTTGAGAGGACCTTTTGTTTTCCTCCTCGGTTGCTGGAAACAGCTGCCTGTCAGTTGAATATTTCTGATTGGTATTTGTCTTGTCGAGGCGCTCGTCATCTTGCCCATATCTTCGTCTGGCCACTCCACACCAAATAACTTACCTGACTGACTTGCACAGTATTTCCTCGATCAACTGATTCAGCTCTACCATCGCCCTCACGCCCCTTGATCTTAGCACTGCAACATAATAACGTTAAAACATTATACTCTATCCACTTGATGTCATGTACGATTCAAGCAGATAGACCGAGATTGCCGTCGAGATACCCCGCAGTGCGTTGCGGCGCCTTGAGAGCCATTGATCTCGGCCGCTTGAACCTTGCTACCCTAGGACTGGAACTGGAACGGTGATATGGGCTGCAGAGCATGAGCTTGAAGGTGTGAAAGAGGATTGTGTTTCGGGCGACAACACAACACAGCGCACCGACGGTGTAACCAAACCAGCAGCCATCGAACCAAAACCAACAGGCCGACTTGGATGGGAATTAGGGACGTACGGTCATGGATCCGAAAGCTACAGCTACAGCCCTGAACCTGAACGGATACACAGATCAGCAACAAGCCTCCACAACCAAATTTAATCGGTTGCAATTGCATCATCGCTATCACCATCGCCATCACCATCATCATCATCATCACTGCCACTGCCATTGTCATCTATGCACCAGCCTTTCCACAGGCGAGGAGTGAAAAGCACCGCACGGTTCATCACGTGGTCACCAGATCATCGAATATCGTGAGGCCTGGGCGACAGGTTATCCGATCCGAAGCGAGCAAGGGCAAGAGATTGCCGACGACCTTAGCAGAGGAAAAAAATCCGCCTAGCCTGACAGTGGCAGGCTGCAAGGGACGACACCCGATTGATCACCGCAGTGACACCACTCAAGACTGTAAGGGTCCCCACCCGGGGAGGCAATCCGGAGTCCAATTTTGGGACCTGACGGACTGCAGACTGGGACAGGGCACCGAAGCCTTCCGGACGGCGGACAGGGAGGGAAAACAGCCGAGGGGGCTGCATAAATCCTCACCACCTTTCACTTGCATTGCTGACAAGCAGACTGCCCCTGCGCCTGCAACTGCTGTGGCAGAGCTCGAGACCTGAAGAAGAGACGAGCCATTGACCGATAGATATACTGCACACAGAAGAGTCAGGGCACAAGAACAGACACAGACTCAGACACAGACACAAACACAGGCTCAGACTCGGCTGCAGGCTTTCTCGAGGAATCGGATCAAAGGCCAATCGACTCCACTGAGTGCTATCACGGCTCGGTCACACAACAAGATCACAAGCACGTGGGATGATCCTCGTCAACTCTGGCCCTCGACCGAAGAGACTCCTTCTCGACCCACGGGCCTCGTCGGGGCGGGCGGGCGATCAAACCTCAGCCCAATCAGACGGCCAAGGAGGGCAGAGAAATCTCCAGCAAGACCTTGACGGTGGGGACTATTGACCGGCCTATTTCTCTGATTTGATATCTGGAGGTGTGGAGCACCACATTGTGGTTGCTGGCAGGCTGGTCAGTGGTACCATACTGTACGGGTAATAAGTCTAAGAGAGCCTGGCTGCCTGTGCCTGGGAGGGAGGGAGTAGCGAGTAGTGCACGGCGAGGGAGGGGGGTCTGCTGTGAGCGATACCACCCACCAGGGCGGGATCTGATCCTAAGCAGAAAGAAGCTTAAGCTGGTTCCCAAGGTTTGAGGTTCGAGATGGAATACGCTTGGGGCATAGCAGCCAGCAAGACGCCGTTTCCGGCCGAGTTTGCAGCGGCGGCGAGGTCAAAGCCAAAGGGCGACGTCTCCTCGTCGCTGCCGCAGCCGCCGCCGCCGCCGTCAAAGACGACGACCTCGACCTCAGCCTCCGTCTCTGCCTCTGCCTCTGCCTCTGCCTCTGCCTCTTCGACCAAGGCCCCGCGAGCTGCTCCTCCCAGCCCGCCCCTGCCGTCGTCGTCCAGGTCGAGCTCCACCCGGCCGAATCGCCTGCGGATTCCTGGCCACTCCAGACCAAGCAGCTCCTCCAGCCCCAGATCCGGATCCAGGGATCAGGGCTGCGCAGACTCAGAGGCATTGATGAGTCCGGACTCGCTCTCGCCCTCGACAGGCCTCCTCGCACACGAGCTCCTCTCGCGCGTCTCGTCACATCCTTCTACCCCGTCTGCCCCGTCTGCACTGACACACGACGACCGACGCCGCCCCGCCAGTGCAACTCTCAGTAGCCATCTCCATCGCAGTCGCAGCCGAAGTGGTCGCAGTGGCCGCAGCAGTAGCACCACTGGCACTGCAACCAACACCACCAATACCACTCCCAGGGCCCAGCAGCAGAGACCCTCATCTACCTCGGCGGCTGTTGGCTCCGCCAGGGCCACCAACTCGGCCGCCACCTCCTCGTCCCTGACCTTCCACGACAAGCAGCTGCCCGCCCTCCCGAACGAGGCGTCCACGTCGTCCTCGTCTTCGTCTCCACGGCGAGCAGAGGCCTGGGACGCCATTGACGAATATGGTGACCGTGTCTCCACGTCCTCGGGGCCTCTGTTGAGCCGTGCTTCCACCAACAACAACACCCTGTCATACACAGACGGAGGATCCCATCGGGACCGGGACTGGCAGGGGGACCACAACAACGCTGCCGCCTCGGCTACGGCTCCTCTCCTGTCAGCAATAACGTCAGGCCCTCCTTCAACGCAGCATCGCAGACCCCCCTCCTTGAAGCCCAGCAGCTCCACCGCGGTGTGTGACAATTCCAAGAAATCTAGGAGCCCCCTTTCCTTCTCCCGGAGCCGCGCACAACACCAACACCAATCCCACCACAACCAATCCCACCTCCACCACCACCAACCCAACAACCCCGACAGCGGTGCCAGCCACAGATTGGTGCAAAATCACGAGCTGAGCAGCCGCAAGCCACTGAGCACAGCCTGGGCCAATGCGGCATCTCCCTCGCCCTCGCCCTCGACCTCGACCTCGACCGACCCCCCTGCCCGCAAGCGTGACCGGAGACAGTCCAATCATGCCACCATGGTCGGGACAGAGAGCATCATCTCCTCCTCTCGCACCGAAAGCGTGGCCGAGTCCATCGGCGGCCGCACCATAATGTCCAGCGAGCCGCCCTACAGAGAAGGAGACGGCTCGTCGACCAAGTCGCTGTTCCGCCCCAGCAGGCCCTATGTCACCAAGAGCAATGGCCGCACCTACCTCGCCGACCCGACCCTGGCCTACCCCCTGCCCGTCGACCTCCACGAGATGCACCGCCAGTCCCTCCGCACGCTGCTCCTCTTCCAGCTCTTCGGCGGCCCGCTGTGCTCGCCCTTCTTCAACAACAAGCCGCCCACGCGCGTGCTCGACGTCGGCTGCTCCTACGGCTTCTGGAGCATGATGTGCCACTCGTACTACTCGCGCAAGGGCTTCCCCAACGTCCAGTTCACCGGCCTGGACATCGCGGCGCTGGGCGGCATCGCGGGCACGCCGCACGCCACGGGCCACGGCCCCAAGGACCGGCTGTCGCCGGGCCCGGCCTCGACGTCGGCGTCGGCGTCCCACTGGGCGGAGCAGCCACCAGACAAGAACATGCGGTGGAACTTTGTGCAGCACGACCTGCGGCAGCTGCCGCTGCCCTTCGCCGAGGGCGAGTTCGACGTCATCATGTGCAAGGACATGTCCATGGCCGTGCACACGGACCACTTCCCGCTCATCATCGACGACTTCATGCGCATCCTCAAGCCCGGCGGCGCCCTCGAGATCTGGGAGTGCGACCACCCCATCCGCATGCTGCGGCCCCACGTGCCCGACACGCCCGCCACGGGGCCCGGCGCGGCGCCACCGCCGACGCCGAACCCGGACGACTCCTCAGCCGAAGATGGCGGCGCGGCAGACAAGCCCGCCGCCGAGGACGCCGCCAGCACGCCCAGCACGCCCGCAACAGCGACCGCGACCTCCAGCAAGAAGGCCGACTACGAGAAGGAGGTGGCGGAGCTCGGGGCGTACGTGATCAACAACAACACGCCGCTGTCGGGCCCGCAGAACAACTACCTGATCGAGTACAACGGGTGGGTGAACAAGTACATGGACGCGCACCGGCTGCTGGCGTTCCCGTGCGCCAACGTCGGCGCCCTGATGGTGCAGGAGCCGCTGCTGACCAACCAGGGCTCGAAACGGCTGGCCGTGCCGCTGTCCGAGGTGCGCTGGGAGCGCGAGGGCGTCGGCGGCGTCGTCACCAAGGACGGCAAGAGCTACATCGACACCACCAAGGCCATCGGCAAGGCGGCGGCCGCCGGCGGCGGCGTCGGCGGGAAGCGCGGGTCGAGCGCCGGCGTCGGCGACGGGGAGGACGGGGCGGGCAGCAAGAAGGGCAAGGCGCTCAGCGCGGGCCAGCTCGCGCTGCGGCAGGCCGCGCTGCAGACGGTGGTGCAGTTCATCGAGGGCCTGGAGCCGGCGCTGCGCGATGTCAGCGGCAAGAAGCCCGACGAGTGGGACACGTGGATGGGCAAGCTCATGAAGGAGCTCATCGAGCGCGACGGCACCAGCTGCGGCGAGTGCCTCGAGGTCGGCGCCTGGTGGGCCCGAAAGGTGCAGGACCCTTGATGGGGCTTGCGGTATTTTATAATTGGGCGAATCTTGTCTCCTTTTTACCTTGTATACTCTCTTCTCTTTATTGTTCAGGAGGGGGAAATGAAGGGAGCAAGAATGCCCATGACTTGTGGGAGGCCTTTCTGATTCTTCTTGGCGGGTGTGGTGTATTTGCTTTTTCCCGACCACTATTATTGGGAGGTAAACACATGCGCGCGAGCTCGTCTATCTACTACATATCCATCCACCTTACATATCCAGCCCTCACGACCCGCGCCTTGACGCCTCTCCGGGTCAGAGTTCACCACGATACCCGTTGTCCACGCCCTTCGAGCCTCGGTCAGGCCGCGTCATATCGTTTCCTCAGCGTTCGATAGCGTTTGAGGTAGTACCTATATATCACAGAACGAGTAACGGCAGCTGTCAGCGCATCTTTTCATGTCTACTATCACCATACTCTACACTTATTTTCAACACATAGAAAGCAGGAGGGAAGGAAGGAACGCAAAAGGGAAAGGGGAAAGTTTGAATATGTGACAGATTTGAGATCTGGCTTCAGGTCTAGCTCGGCCGCTTGACCATGTCATACGGGTGGCTTTTTCGTGCTTGCATGCGTTGCATAGGGTCGAGCAGGACGGCGATCTCGTGCTTATTATACCGTTGAGGGCGTGGACGAGCTAGCATGCTACGAACGGGGCATTATGACCCAGAGCACACATGAATGCATGCTTGTATGTACGTATAGAAATGTGTTCATATGTGTACGTCGTTCGTGTTCTCCACCCGGGGACTGTGCACCATGCACGATTGTGATTGCCGATCCAGATGGAAAGAGATCCAGATCTTGCATTTCAGCCTGGTCTCGTGCATGCATGCTTGTGTTGCATTGCGCGTGCGTCGTGGGCGGGTCGACAGGCTGTAGCCCACGAGCGCTTAAGGTCGATCTGCACTCGAGCCGCCGGGTGTCACGAACCCCCTTCTGCAGGGGCAATTCGGAGATGGCTCTTGCCCTGGCACTTGCCGCAGAGGCAATTCTTCCTGAGGTGCATATGTGTTTGTAATATCGACGGTTATGGGGACGGAAAGGTGGGAAGAGGTCGTGCGATTCGAAGGGTGCGCGGAGGATGTGTAGAGGCAGGCAGACTCACAGCGTCTCGATCTCTGCAGGGACAATGTCAGCCAGCTGTTTGCCGCCACCAGAGCTTCTTTGAAACACGACGCATCCTCACCTTTCCTTACAAAGTCCGCCCTATTGATGCCGTCCTTGATCTTCTCCTCGTCGCGCAGGCCGGCGTTAGCCATGAAGGCCTTGTGCAGGCGCGGCCGGAAGAATTGGTAGCCAGCGGGGTATTCGCGGCCGAGGTAGAGGAGCTCTGGATAGCACATGCGAGATTAGGAGGGTGCTATTTCAATGACATTGGGCCTTGCAGCCAAATGGTTCCATGGTGAGAGGCAGAGACCTGAGGAGACAGAAGGCTGGATGCAAGACTGCGGGCGGGGCAGGGAAGAGCAGGGCAGGGATTGAATTATTGTCTGCGTACCTTTGTAGATGGCAATGACTTGCTTCCTCAGCTCTGGGTTGATGGGAGCTGACATTTTGTGTCTCAGTCAGCGCCTGGGGCGAGCATTGTTGGCCTGGCAGCTGGTTTCTTGCTGGACAGGAGTGCCTCGAGTGCGATGCAAGATGATGAATTCGCCCAGCAGAATGCACCCAGTCGCGACATCGTTCGTTGTTCGAGGGAGCGGAGCCGACCTCGGCCATGGCCATGACGTAGGGCTTATCTTATCGGCGAGCAGGGGACTTGGTCCTCCGCACACAAGCACGCCTTATGGCCTTATGGTCAAGACGCTGATCTGACCTTGAGGGGCGACCCTCTCTCGAATTGTCTTGGTATTCCCGTTAGACCGTCTTTTCCTGTGTGCTCAGCGAGGTTGGCTTCCTAACGCAGCTGTCGCAACTCCTTTCAATGTCTTTATAGCACACCAATCTCTGTGACAATGGTACCTCGACCGCGTCTCCCCCCGCTGTCCTCCCTCAACCGAGGTTGGCAGTGTGCAGCTCCAGCTCCAGCTCCACCGCCCAAGCTCGCCCGCCCAATATCAGCGACGTCCACAGCCCCCACCGATACGATACCCGAACCCCCTCCCCAGCGATGGCTCTCCGACCTCCAGTCCCGCCTGGGGAAGTGCATAATGTTCGGCTGCTCGCCGGCGCAGGTCGCCCAAGCAAGCAAGGTGCTACACGCGCTGGCGACGGAGTGGAGGCCGCTGAGCGCCGGCAGCGAGGGCTTCCTGTCGGGCGGGCGGCGCGGGCTCGAGGGCCAGCAGGTCGTCTGGGGCGAGCAGGACAGCTTCCAGCACGTCAACAACACGCGCTACGTCCGCTGGGCCGAGTCGGCCCGCGTCAACTGGATGACCAACTTCGCCAACCACGTCGACCCCGCCCACAGGAGGGAGTGGGCCGAGCTCATGACCCCGCGCTCCGTCGGCCTGATCCTCAAGAGCATCAAGGTTGACTTCAAGTTCCCCATGACCTACCCGGACAAGGTCTCGGTCTACCACAGGCTGCGATACCCGCCGTCCGCGCAGCCCTCGCCCTCGTCGCTTATCCTGGACGCCGTGGTGTTCTCCCACAGGCACCGCCGCGTCTCCGCCAGGGTTGAGGAGGACATTGTTATCTATGACTACAGGGCGGCCAGGAAGACGGAGATGCTGCCCTTCATGCGGGATGTTCTGGAAGATACCTTCGCGCAGCAGGAGGCGGAGAGGGTGCGCGCCAGGACGCGGATATGGGATTTGATAGGGGATGTTGAGAGGCTGGAGAATGAGACGTGGAACCGGCCTGATGCGGTCGAGGATATGGGAGGTGCCGCGAAGACCAAGTGAGGTTTCAACGTGATAATGCGTGGTTGTGGAGTTTTGGTGAGCGTGTCGGCCTACCGAAGCTTGCGCCGCGCAAACTCTGACTCATACTTTGGCTCGATGTATATTGCTTCATGCCTCCGTACATACCGCTGGTGAAACCCGTGGGAAGAAAGCAATCTGGTGTGCCGGATTTAGAGAGAGCCCTCCGTAATTACATGCCTCTTAAGCCTCATGCGGATCCGCTGGCCGCTTGAGGCTGGTGATGGTTTCACAGCAAGCCGCATGATGACGCCTGCAACCATCTCTCGGAGCGTGAGCCGAAGTGTTCTGTTTCAATATCTCACTATCTCCATTGTTTGTCCTCGGCCTGCCGAACATGTCCGCTTACACTCTTCCTCGAAATGCGTATGGGCGGCCGCTGCGCTCTAAAATCCGCGGCATAAGCGTCCGCCCTGGGGTGTAACCGACCCCAAGCTTTCGGGTTCCCTCCTCCGTGGAGCAACGGCCAATAGAGCTTCAGCCGGCCAACGGGTGGTTCCCGCGGTAGCCGCAGGAAACAGCATGCTGAGAGCCTGAAACGTCGCTTGATATTACAGCTCTCCAGAGCATATTAAAAGTAACTCCCGACATAGGTCGGCATCACTGGCTCCGCCGCCTCACTTCAGCCTTTGGGTATTTATTTCTATATGGGTCGATTTACGGGACACCTTGGACCTTGGGGTTGCACAATGAAGAGAGCACCCGGCGTGCCATCATGGCGGAGACGCTGGGATTCTAAAAACGAATCGAGGGTGTGGTTCAAGTCTGCTTGATGTACCATGTGTCACAGCAGCTTGGACGGCGTGATCGAAGTGTGTCATGAGATTCTCTCTCTTGTGTGCCCGAATCATGACGATTTTGGGAGAATTCCAAGACTGCCTGATGTCAGCGGACGAAGAAAGAGTGATTGCTCGGACTTGATCGTCTTCAATTCACAGAATTGTACTTATGATGGATACCCCGTAAAATCCTACTTCAATGCTGAGCTTAAAAGACGTTGGTTGATACATTCAAGGAATTTGAGGCTATCTTCGAGTTGTTTCTTGACAAGCCCATAAATAAGTCAGTTTGCGGATACGGTCTGAGAAAGGATCCGAAACCTCGTATGTGTTACCTATAGCGTTGTATGGTTCGAGTTGCTCGCTGTGTAGGATGTACTTTCGTATTTCGTGCCGCATCCTACTAGATGATGCCAGCTAAGCTGCCGCGAGTGTGATCCTCTCAACTTGGGCACGATCAAAGCCTCTTCTGCGTCATCCTTGTCAGCTCTACCCGCCAATTCGTGCTTACCAAAGAAATAGTATAATATACCCTATACTCATCTTATCAGAATCTAGGTGGCAATTGCAGCAGCGGTGTCCACTTTCTATGATTTCGAACAGTGGAAAACGAGAAGTCGGGTCACTCGTCGCCGGGCTTTGATATTGACCGCTCTTACAAGATACAAATATTTCCTTCTTTGCTGTCGAATGATCGCTGACTTCCGAGTTGGCGACGGCAAGGTCCGTGAGCCTTACTAAGTACTCCGGTCATATTGTACATGAATGAAATGCCGATGCTGCAGAACATCCAGTGATCTGACACGCAACCGTCAACTGGCAGACACGTGTGGGGATCACGGGCGCACGTGGATATTTCAAATAGCGGGCGCCACGCTCTCGTCCTTTGGAGTGGATAAAAGTGTGTCGAATTGCGCGTGTGCGCGCCCAATTCTAAATTCTCACAAATACGGGCTCACCGGGACTCCGTCGGCTGTTTTTCGCTTTGTCAGTCATCAAGGCTGATTCACCGCTCGTAAGTAAGCACGCAGCAAAAACAGACGAGCAGGTTTTCCAAGGTTGCTTTGCTTGCCGCCGGGCTAACCACCTAGGTACATAGAGTACTTAGTAGCCCCCACCAACCCAAAACGGACCGGCCTTTTGAAGGCCTGCCGTGCATTATCAAATCCCATCGAGCCACATGCATCAAGCCACCCCCAGAGACTTTCAACACGATGCAGGAGCGCTGGGCAGCCGATTTACGACAACTACGTCATCGAGGATGAACTCTTTAGCGGATTACTTATCACGAACTCGTTCGTACCTAGGTGGGCTAGGTACGTGAGATTCAAGAGAGCCGTGACTACATGCTTGGGCGCGCGGAAGGCTGTGCCTTTGATTTGAGTTACTCATGCTAGGGATGTAACTCGAAGATGAGACGGCCTCGCTTCCGTACTAGAAATGACAGTCATCCCCCCGTAATACTCACTCGGCCGCATCACGGCGTTTGAGAGCACTATTTCGGTCCACAGAAACTCGCGTTTCCCGAACTCAAATCCGTTCCAGCCCTCGTAAGCGGGCATCGTCGTTGCTGGTTGACACCAGAGGGTACTCTTGGAAGCTTCTGCGCCTTTCCAGGTAGATGGTGAGATGGGATTATAATACTCAAAGTAGTAATGTGATGACTGTTTACATAGACTTCGTATATATGTGAAAGTCTTCATAAGTAAACGCCTCTGAGCGCAGACTAGTGTTCCATGACAAGTCATTTGCACCTTCAGCCCTACGCCCTACGAAGATCAATTCCAAACACAATTCCTAACGTGGCGCTTTGACTCACACAGCATAATGCCATCGACTAAGTACGGCAGTGGCTCTGGGGGTGGCGATGACCCCTTCAAGAACAGCACCTCGGGCTCCATGTCGAAGAAGCTAAAAGAGCCCAAGAAGAAGAGGGGTGACTCAAAAAAGAAGGAAGAAGAACAGTCATCAGTGAGTTGACCTGAGGGACACCCACTCCCATCATATACTATGGGTGGGTGACACCGGATACTAAGAATTGTACCAGAGACGTCGAACGCAGAACCGAGAGTCCCAAAGAGCGTACAGAGAGCGCCGGGAACGCCGACTCACCGAACTCGAGCTCCAGGTCCAGGAGGCTGAGGTGCTCAACCAGACCCTCACAACGGCATACCAGGAATTGAAGGCCGAGATCGACAGGCTGCAGGCCGAGAAGGCGCAGGAGGCGTACTACGCCAGCATGGCCGCGCAGGCCGGACCTTCTTACGATGCTTCTTACGCGGGCTCGTCTTCGGGTGCTACCGGCTACGAGCAGCAAGGAGACCCGAACTTGTGGGCGTATGACAGTAACTGGGTTCCTGAAGAGTGGGACGACGGGGGAAATGGGAACCAACAGTACTGAGTGGGTGATTAGTGCCATCGTCGTTAGGATACAAAAGTTTAGGTAATTGGATGTGGTGCAATGAGTGTATGATTAGACTAGATTTATAGAAATGATACCAGAAGAAACAAGGAAGGTATTCTGTTTTACATACAAATCGTTCCCGAACACAAATTGTTAATCTTCTTTACTTACGCTTGCTGCATCACTGAGATGCTCACCCACATGATTTTCGAATTGGCCAACTGCTCCTGCAAACGATGGACCACATCCTCGGAGAGAGCAGTCATTGCCATGATAAATGAAAGGCATCAGCACCCTAATGGACATGTTTCACGAAATCAGGAGCTCGAAACGCCATCCAACCATAAAGGTCCTCTACGTCACGAAGATGAATAGAAACCCAATTCCACCAATATAATGAAGTCGTGACAGAGGTTTGACTAGTTCAAGAAGCTCGTTCGAGTTGCATTTGACGCCCTTACGCTACCATAAACCGCCAGGTCTGTTCTACTTGACCCCCCGTAAAGAGTGATGGATGTGCAAGGTCTTCACAGCTAAAGACCTTTTCCCGAAGCATGTTTCTATATCAGAATTTGCCTGCGTTCAACTCTAGTCAGTAAATACTAGTTATTTCGTGATTAGATTCGTACATAAATGCTTGAACCCGGCGGGATGGACTGTACGACGCGCACTATTCAAACATGCTACATGGCTTCCTTTTTATTCTTCGTCTTCTTCAGGCAGGAATTGCGGAGTTCCCGTGAGAAACTGCGTGATCATGAGTGCTCACCGCCGGTCTTTAGTCAGGGGCGCCTATTTCCAGAACATCCAGGCCCGCATTTATGTGAAGGATTCACGATACCCACTCCGAGGAATCTGGGGTTCTTTAAGGAATTGCTCCATTGTCCGGCTTTTAACAACGGAATGATTCTTAAATCTCGACAGAGAACTACAATT
The DNA here is from genome assembly GCF_026229845.1 of Diaporthe amygdali. NCBI lineage: Eukaryota > Fungi > Ascomycota > Sordariomycetes > Diaporthales > Diaporthaceae > Diaporthe > Diaporthe amygdali. The sequence goes on along the minus strand of NW_026517060.1, from coordinate 312,324 downwards.
GATTCTGGCTGGTACACATGGTCGGTCGTGGTTTTCCTATTTCGCTCAATTGTGGAACGTCGCGGACCTAGATGCCAATGTGGATAATTGTGGAATGCCACAAAGTAGGGGATCCGCTGGGCAGTGTTGATGCACATGGTGCATCGCCAAGTTCATGATCAACTGAAGTCATGAAACTAGTTTGCAGGTGTCCTATCCAACAGCGATACTTCAATTTGCCCTGATACAAGTGCAGTTGTGGCCTGTTGTCTAATTTTGGCCCTTATAGTTGTCATAGCGGGTGCTACGCCAAACACTGGCAGGATCGGCTCACCAAACCTCTGATGCAAGATCCTAGCCCGGCAGGATTCCAGGCTGAAAGAATGGCAGCTAAATGGTCTGCTAGAATGAGCACTCAATCTTTCCCGGCATTTTAGACGTCCGGGGAGCTGCCGAGTGAAAGATCTTCGCGAGGCGCGGGACGAAGGATCCAGACTGGGGGCTTATACAACAGGGGTTTTAGGCAGAGCAATTTCCACAGGTGTCATTCGAGCCAGTGTTGTACAAAGTGGATTTCAGCTGACAGCGATCCTTCAAGCCAATTCAAACATTAGTTGAGGCTTGTTCGAACTTTTCTCCTTTCAAGCTCTCGCCCTTCCTTAACTACACATACGACTAATCATCAAAATTCTTGAGTATCTAGAACTCGAAGATGGAAAATACGAGGCCAGAGGCACAGCAGAAGCCTTTCTCCGAGGTCGATATCACACCCACACCAGAAATCACATTACCACGCCAACAATCGGATATTTCATCTGACGTGTATCCGGCTCCATTGCAGACAAGTTTGTCATCAGATAGGCTTTCACGGTCACAAACAGGGAGCCCACCGCTGAGCAACCCTGAGACTGAGACACGCCCACTACAGCCATCGGCCGTGTCTTCAACGCGTCACGAGCGGATGCCCTCAGTAAACTCTCTACCACCAAAGGAAGGACAGTTCGGGGTTGTATCAAGTAGCGGACAGCTGGTGTGCGAGTTCAGGCCAACGCCTAACACAGACGAAGCTCCACAACCACCATCGAAGGAACAATTTGCCGAAACCTCGTCATCATTTTCAGAACAGAAATCACCAGAAGAATCAGTATCACCTCCACCACAGGGAGGCAGTCGGCCGCACGCCGCATCTCTGAGTAGTGCACCGGAGGGTCCGACAATCAGCACGTTGGAGCTTGCGGTCGACTATAGCAATTACCCAGAGGTATATCTCCCGAACGAAGAGGAACGACCAAATTTGCCGCCGCGGAGTCCAATCCCACGAAAATCACTCCCGATGGACGACTCCACGCCTGCGCCGGCGTATTCGACCCCGGCGGACTATCAAAGGATTGGATATACCGGGACGCTCGACATGTCGAGCGCGGTGGCCACGGTGACGCCTCTCCACATGCTGGGGGACCAGTCAGACATGATCGATTGTCCGTTCTGTATGAAGCGAGTCGAGACGTCGGTCAAGAAGAAGGCGTCCAGCATGACACAGTGAGTATCCCTTTTTACTCCTCAAACAGCTTTGTTGAAGGTATGATGGCATTGGAATGAAATGGAGGCTAATTCTTGAACTAGCACCTGGGGCACTGTCCTATTCTTCACCACTCTCTTCGGCGTGGTGGCGCCATACTGCTGCGACTGGTATGTCAATGTCGAGCATTATTGCAAGAACTGCAAGCGGAAGGTTGCGCAGAAGAAGTTCAACAGCGACGAGATGGAAGCGCTTGGGACGCGACCTGAACACAGACAGGTATCGTACTTCGAACCAGCGGAGAAGCCGACGAAGAAGTTTCGGTCATAGGCCAAAGAAAGGAAGACGGAATTGAAGAGCGAACACTGAGAAAGACAGTCCAGTAATTAGTACTGTAAGACTTCTGAAGTTCGATTTCGCTACAAAATTACTTTTAAAAGCTAGATCATGTACATTCTACAAACGTCATACATTTTAATCGCCGCCGTGTTCGAAGTCCAGCCATCCGAATTGTACGTCCTCACTCAGGAGGTTCCGCATTTCGGCTTCGAACAACTCGTTTGATAATGCCTCTGCATCGCCACTAGAGACCTGAGCAGTCTCATTTGCACCCCAGAAAGACGCGGCAGTAACGTCATCGCCCCCCTTTGCCCCATTCTGCATTGACGCCGTGAGCCTTGGGTCGATAATAGATTCCTCCAATACAGCCGTAGGGCTGGCCTCCTTAAACATTTCTCGCGACTGCGATGGTTTACTATTTGACCGTGCCGAGTAGGCAGACCGCACCGATGTGCCACACGACGTGGGTGGTGAGTCACCCGAGGCACTCCCGCTCTGACTACTCCCAGAGGTGGCAGACAGCGGGCTCGCGATCTGCTGCAAGCCCTGCTGCCACCTGGTACTCGTGGGCCACGCCTGGTGCAGGTCTCCCAGGACCTGCAGGCAGCGCAGGGAGATACCCTCTGCCTCGGGGGCCACTCGCGGGCACAATTGTGGGTAGCGCCATAGGTAAGAGGCGAGCGACCCGCAGATGTAGACACAGAAGACGAGAATGGCGGGGAAGCCCTCGCCGCGGGTGCGCAGTGCGGCAAAGGCGTCGATCTGCTCGTGGAGCTCGACGACGCCCGCGAACAGCTCGTCCGCCATGGCGCGCCAGAAGCCATCGGGCGCGCCCCTCGTTTTGGGCGAGGCGGTGATGTCGTTGTTGTGATCGGCATTGTTGGCGCTCAGCAGGATCTCGTCCAGATAGATGCGCCGCTCCACGATGTTGCTCACGCGCAGCACCATCACCACCGCTAGATACGCGAGGTGCAGCTGCTCTGACCGCCACCCGCGCAGGTTCCACGCCGACCACCGGTGCCGTTCCGGCATCTCCGCCTCGAACCGTCGCAGCTCCTCTGTCAGTACCTGGTACTCGCTGCCTGTCTCCCACGGCTCCGTCCCGTGCGTCTTGAGATCGGACCGGCAGGCGCGCCGGGCCACCTGACCCCAGAGGTTGTGGGACTGGATCAGGGTGGCGAAGAGGCAGCGGTTGGGTGACTTCGCCGAGTCTGGGTGCAGTTGTGCTGGGAGTGTCCCCGGCAGGACGGACCTTGGCGTCGGATTTACTCCAAAAGCAAAGTCGTGCTCGTCGCAGGGGAGACGGGCGGTAATGTCCTCCAGGGGGAAAGGCGCGGGTGAGCTGTATCCTGCGTGGAGATTCTCCTGGCTGTGGATCATCCAGAAGGTCCTCCGGGCTGATTCGGCGCGGATGACCTGTTCTGCCGCGGCGTCGGGTGGCAGGAGATATGACTCCTCGCGGTGGAGCTTGAGCATTGAGGCCATCCTGACGGCGACGCCCATGTTGACGGAGCTGCGGTCCTTGTCGCCGTTGCCCCACTCGGCGATGGCCAGGAGGAAGAAGGCCTGGGTCCGCTCAAGTGATGGCTCGTACATCTCTGTAGGCACCATCATCCGCGCCAGCCTGAGAAAGTTTTCGGTTGCCCGCTCTGAGCTGCCATACCTCTGAACCAAGCTTGGTGTGAATCTGGCTGAGATGCAGAGTATGCAGCTCAGCAGGAAGGGGCTGATTGAGCTGGCATTCCGGCTGATGGCCTCGATGAAGATTGCTTTGGGGAGGAAACCAAGCTGGAAGTAGGATGTGACAAATGACCGGCAGCCAGCCACGATGTCTTCATGAGAGGGGAAACAGGGGCTGGATGATGGGCTCACAGACGACCCTTGGCGCCGGCGGCTCATGCTTGCGTAGGGGGTAGGATTGGATAGACGTGTGGTGCTGTTCAGAGAGGATGTGTGATGGTGACTGCTGGGGCCAAATGAGGCTGAGACCGGTGAGAAGATGGGGGCGTCGACAGGAATTGAGGCTGCCCCTGGAAGTGGCTGAACAGCAGGAGCTGACAGGTTGAGGGCTGGCGTCCCTCGTGATGTGGATGAGGACGATACACTCAACCTATGGGCAGGTTGCCTCCGTCGGAAGTCTCTGTCAACGTCCTTCTCGCCTCTCCTAGGAAAGGAGCACTCTGAGGCGGTTTGAGGTCCGGCAGAACGGCATGCTTCGCAGGGTGGGTTACTTTCCGGGCCGTGGAGACACTTGGTCCGTAGCCTTCGGCACCGGCGACAGGCAACTGTTCCGCGGCGTCGGGGCGGCGGTGGAGGCGTCTTGTGGTCGTCTGCGCTCTTAGGAGTAGCGACAGGTGACTGGTGAGAGGGAGAGGGAGAGGGAGATGGGATAGGATTTGCGACGCGTATGCTGCCGCACAGCTCTGGGGACGACTCTCGCTCTCCCTTCATGACTGATGACTGACGGAGGGAGAGGCTGGGTTGGCTGAATGACTCGGTGCTCAAAGTATCACGGAAGTGAGGACAGGACTGAGAGAGAGAGTTTAATTCTACCAGCAGAGGGCAACAGAGGGCAAGGCCGGGTCACAGGCGCAACGCAACACAGCAACACGACACGGCTGACGGCCCATAGAAGACTTTGGAGAGGGGATCGTGATGAATGGGACAGAGATCAGACCAATTCCCAACCTACCTGAGAGTGGGCACATCTTGGGGATAAGAGTGACTCGAGCCACTCGACTCGCCCGCCTTTCGCAACAGGTCGGCATGGCACCGGACCGGAAGTGGAAGTTCGGGGTGACTGGGTGATAGGCGGTCGCGCAGAGTCGCGATAATGGGGACCGTATTTTGCGGGGCCCATCCGGGAAGGTTCATGCGGTCCAGCGACTTGAAGGAAGACCATCCCCACTGATTGCCCCCCTCATATCGGGATCTGCAGCATGGGGGACCAGCACGAGCTTATCTGATAGTGGGAAAATTGCTCACGTAACCCCCTTCATGGCGCCAATGATTCGCCCGACGCCACTGATACAGTGATACGCTCGTGTACCCCGGAGGGCGCCGGAGATAGGTGACTGGAAATAATGACACTGGCCGTGCGTCTCAGCAGGGTGTCTGCCAGTAACAGAGAGAGGGGGCAGTGGCCTGCACGACGAGGGGGACCACTAATACTGATCCAGGCCGTGAAACTGCTTGGGGACCAGAACCGATATAATATCAGCATCCTGTCGTGACCTCCTCCGTAATCGCTGTTGACACCATCTAGACCCTGAATGACACTGATTGGGACACCCCGCTCACACGTTACCCCAGACTCCACCCGATATGGGCTACTTACGTACAATAATATTCCCAATCCTGCCCATGACGTTCACTGTTTTCCATGCTGACCAACGCAACGGCCAACCCCAATAATGCGGCACGATATAGCAGAGGCTAATGTCGGCTCTCGCTGCATTGTTCTGAGTTATGACTCGGCGAGTGTGCACCCTTCGACTCGGATAAACTCCGGTGGGGGATAACTTCGCACTAGGTTATCTCCCGTACCTTTTTAGGATGAGAAATAAAGCGCTATAGGTCACTACTTCCAGGGGCACAATTAAAACATGGTCAAATTGCTGCAGTCGGTATGGTTGTACAGTATTAGTTACATATCTACTAAGAGGCGGTGTTCGCCGAAAGAAACCAGCTGGGGGTATTTTTCTTTGGGGGGGGGGGGGATCATCACTCCGTCTTGGCCTTCTTCGCCTCTCCGGCCGGCGTGCCCTCATCGTTACCCTCGTCCTCGTCCTCCTCTTCCTTAGCCTTCCGCTTCTTCGCCTGGGCCCAAGGCGGGGTGAACGCCCTGTCATTCTTCAACTTCTCGTCCAGCTTGGCCCACTGATCGGCCGTGCCCATGTCCTTGGTCACGCGCCGGAACGTCAGCGCGAACCGCATCGGACTCGTGCAGTCCACGGCGTGCTCCATGTACCTCTGCGTGTTGGCGCCCCACATAATGACAATGTCGCCGTGCTCAACCGCGAAGGAGAGGAGGGTTCGCTTGGCGTAGGTCCTCTTGTTCCTCGGATCGGCCATGTACGCGTCCATGTGCTCCTGGAGCTGCGCCCTCCACTCGTCCTCGCTGATCTCCCCGCGTTCGGACTTGGCCCTCAGCTCGTTCCTGAACCCTTCCTCCGTGCAGCCGGCGGGGATGGGGTCGACTTGTCCGTCTCCCGGCTTCATCCAGCCGGTGCCCTTCTTCGACCGGCCGTAGTCAAACTGGGGCTTGATGCAGAACTTGAAGGTCGCCCGACCGCCCAGTGTCCACGTGCCGATGATGGAGCCTAGGCCCGTCTCTCCGTCGTCGTGGTAGCTCATGCCCATCTTTCTCGACAGGTAGGCCGCGATGTACATCTCGTTAAAGTCGCATTCTTCATTGTCATTGCCGAAGTACTCCTTCATGTACCCGTTGCAAGCTTGCACGGCCTCAATGACAACCGCAGGCGCCTTGTCGAATGGTATGTCGCCGAGAGCAAAGGGCAGATTGTACCGCTCACCAAAGTTCTCGACAAAGTGGTTCGTGAGTGCCGTAGCTCCTTGAGCTTTGACAGACCGTCGAGCAAGGCCGAGAGTGCCGGAGCCTGCGTCTTCCTGGACCTTCTTGAAGAGCTTGTCTGCTGTGGTCATTGCGGAACTGCTTGGCTTGGGCCTGAAGATGGTGGCGCGACAGCCACCTCCGAAGTCGAGCTCGTGAGCAATGTGCGAATCAAGGTCTTTCTCGCCTTGATATCCGGGCAGTGTATTCAGGGGCTTGGCGGCGGATATCTTTCTCTGCTGCCGCTCAGCTTCCAGTAACTGCGGTGTCACCATTGGTGGCGGGGCGTGGTAGCTGAAGGGCTTGATTTCACCCGCCGAATTTCTGCAATCTGTATTGCGGCAGAACCATCCGTGATACAGAAATCTAGAGTTCGCCAAACCGCATTGAGGGCAAGAGAAGCCATTCACCAAAGCCTCGTTTCTTGCTGCGACGTTATCCGCTGTGACGGGCGATGCTTGAGCATCAGGGTAGTTCTTCGCAAGGAACTGCTCAAAGGACGGGTAAAGGTTTGGGTAGAACGTCTCCAATGGCTCCGGCTTCAATGCGTCGTCAAATCTATCGTATCGTTCTCTCAGGAAGTCATCGTTGTAGACGATGTTGCTCAGCTCGGTGTCGGTGAGGAGCTTGCCATCCACGGTGAACCACTCTCCACAGTCTCGGTTCAGACACACAAAATGTGACTTGAAGATTCTCACCGAACTCTCCTCACATGCCTTGCAGACTTCTTTCGTGGCCTTGGTCTCGAAGTCCCGCTCTTTCGGGCTTGGGTATGGCAGCTCTTTGTGGGCGGCGTTTGACCACCAGCTTGCCTTGGAGATGTCGATCTTCTCCATCCTAACCATCCAGCACGTCTTCACACTGCCATCCTGTGCTCGCACCGGCTGGGGCCACATATGGGTGGTCAGGAACCATCCGAGAACAACGCAGTCGAGGCCCTCGGGAATGGGGCACGGAAAGGTTTTCAGGCCGTTGGCGTCCTCCTTACAAGCCTCTTTGGCTACCGCGACACCGATCGGGACACGCTTCTCGAAGCTGTGCTTCATCTCCTTCTTTCGGTCATCTGTAATCCTTTGCATATTATCGGGACCGTTGATACTGGTAACCATCACTTCGGAGTCAAGGTATTGCCCGACAGACCTGCAGCCAGCGATGTATATGCCCGTGCAGTATTTCTTCTCGGCTCCATTTTCGTCCCGGCTATTCCTAGGGTCTCCGGCGTTTGTGCTCCAAAAGCCAGTCTGCATGCCATGAAACCAAACAGTTGCGCTGACGAAATCCAGTCTTCGTTGCGCGAAATACTGCGGTTTGTCCAGAGCCATCCATCCTTCCATTTCCTTCCGGATCATAGTATCTGCGTAAGGAAGCCGAGCAGCCGAGTGCTGCTCAGTGCTGCCATCAGATGAGGCATTCTCCTCCATGTTCTTTGGGGAGCCTGTTGCGGAACCTAGACTGGTTGCGTCCATTTGAATCGGCCTTGATGTGATCTTCAGGATGGATTGGAGTAGTCGAAGAAGAAGATTGCGGTGTCGTAGCTGGCATACAGAGGATCTATCCTCACACACGAGGTCTCCGATTTGGCGGAGGAGAATAACGGTGTACGAGGGAAAACGGTAGATGATGGGCGATGGTGGAAGGAAGGAGACGCGACGAAAAACAATGGCAGATCAAGGACACGAGATTATAGGACACGAGATTATCGGTGCTGGCATATCGCGTAAGCCTGCAGATGAGAAGAAACACAGATTGACAAGTTCAAAGCCGCACTTTGGTTTATGGCAACTTGAGTGAGTTTGTCTTTTTTGTTCGCTCGCAGGCTTCGCCAGCTTTGCAGGCTTTGCAGTCGCGAACCAAACGGCGTTGCGCCTCCGAGTGAATTCATGAGCCTCAAGGGAATGCTTTCAGATTACGTAAGCCAAAACAGCATGAACACATGGAATCAGACGGAAGGTAAATGATAAAGATTCTCCAGATCAGATGGTGCTGCTCGAGGTATGCCAAATCGTGGAGCTGTGCAGCTTTTTGATCCATCCATCTGTGTTTGAAGGTTTATTGATGGCGCTGGTGATGCTTCTGTGTAGACATATCTCTGATTCTAATATGAACTATCATTGTACCAATATGAAATAACGGATATCAGCTAGCTAGCAACCCACAGATGCGTGGTGCCAATATAAACCATGACCTGCCCCTCGATCACAAGAGCACATTCAGCTGTAACACAGATTGTGACTTTTCTTAACAATTTTCAATAAAACAGTACTTTACTCAATAATATCTAAAATGTGAGTTCCTGAACAAGGCAAACAGGTTCTTGGCGCCTCAAAGACTATCATCAAAAAACCCCAGCTCATCCCCAATTGCAAAGCTATGTGCGTGATCGCGATACACCAACACACCAGACAGAAAATTGCAAGCCTATAACAAGACTGAGTATCTCGAGCACAGTATGCTCAGCATGGCCTGAGATATACTGGATAACTAATGCTTTGATTCTGCTGCCATTTGTCTCTGCATTCATCCTTATTGTGAATTTGGGGGGAAGCCATGGCTATGTGTGTGGTGTCCTGTATCATCCGCCTTTAGTCCTAAAGAGGATACCCTTTTGAATTCCAGGAGACAGCCGACTATGATGTACTAGAACGGATTTTCAGATTCACAGGATATTAATAACCAGATTAAGGATCTGATAGAGGGGCGAGAATATACTTTAAACACACACACATTTCAACTCGTCCCCTTTGTGCAGAGCGATTTGTCGAGTCTGTTCAATTCATCTGCCTCCTAGGATATCAGACTAAACAGTCTTCCTCGCCATGGGCTTAAAGGGATCCGATGACTCTATCTATAGACAAGTCACAAGAGTATTTGAATTAAATTGCTGCTATAATGATTGTTTCCCAGTGATGTGCAGCTATTACTATGAGAAATTACAGAAGCCACATGTCGGCGAGGACAGATATACACTCGTGTAAAGATCGACTCGACTTTACTTGAATCCAATATATGGAGGCTGTTTGATGGTCCGGACTTGTCCATCAGTAATGGATGCAGTGGTCAATGGTTGAAGGTGTCTGGTGTTTTCTGCCAAATGATATCAAAATACTTGTTAATTTCGGTGTGAGGCTAAGCAGCTAAATTGAATGAATCATAAAATTCTCGACGTGGGTGCATAATCAAGAAAGTAATTATTTGGAATAGACACAAGCCTCTTCATGTGTATCTGATATCATGGTCTCTTCATGCGACAATCGCTGATTTCAGTCTATTTCGATCTGCTTGTATTGTCATTCCCTCATCCACATGAAGAACATCAACTCACAGTCGATCACAGAACTATTCGCGTCGCAGATCTAGTGGGACGGGCTTTTTTTTTCTTTTTCTTTTTCTTTTTCTTTATTTAAAAAAAAGGGGGATGGGGAGATAGATTTGGCATCAAATGCTATTCCAAAGACATAATACATTGAGCTCGTCTTATGAAACACCCTATCTCATGAAGATCTGGGAGCAGATATGAACATGAAATTATCTTTAATTCCTACAACGCGCCATATTAACAATTTGGGCAGTGCCACAGGCAAGGAAATCATATACTCAGGCAAGTACACACGGATCATGGATTAGCAAGGGCAAGCTAGTTGGCATCTCGGCAACTCTCTTTTCCTGAGAAGTGTGAAAGTCGCCATGAGCTAGGTTCTTTACTCCGCTTCTAATCAGTGGCGAAATGCTTCCACCAGCAAGGGCATTGATTGGGAGCAGGACGACAGAAAGTCGCTACCTCAAAGAATGTAACCATTTCTAGGCATGGTAGTCTTGGATGTGATGACCACAATTTAATCCCCTCCTGCGACCCTTTGAGCATTTCTGAAAGACTGTATTGGACTGATAGGCTCTAAAAACATTAGTAATGTGCTTGCGTGTATAAGAATGCAAGTCTTGTCTTCAGTAACAACTACCCATAACTTGAAGCTTGTAATCTTCTCTCTAACGCCGTTAGCTTTAAATGTAGTGCAAATGTCCAATACTTAAGAGATAATTTTCTGACCAGAAATTGCAGTTTGATGTTTCGAAATGTAGGAAAGACAGCACTGGTATATTCAACTGTTCACATATTACGCGGATCACGGAACAGTCGACCAGCAATCACAGTGAGGTCCCCAAGAGTCAGCGAGTGTCTGCCTACGAAAATCAATCTCTCATTGCGATGAAATAATCTCTATCGTGCGGTCTGAATCTGAGTGCAAAGTGGTCATACACACATGTGCAGACGAGATATCCCAGAATGTGAAAATCAAGAAGGGATAGAACTTAATTTCAGCTGCTATTGACTGCGGGGAATACGTGCTTAATCACAAAAGCTACCCTTTTTCCCACACAAACACTAAGGAAGTCAGATGACTAGACTGATATTCATAGTTTATAGTTTGTTGAACTCTACTGTACAAAGCTTCCCACAGAACTGCTAGACGACGTAACTCAGCCCTTAGAAAGGCTGGCGACTGCCGAAGTTAGGAGACATTCTATACAAACTGAACTTGAGTCTGTATATGAGTCCTTTGCACCTTACAAGAGGGTGTAGTAGTCAGGAGGATGTGGTTCTAAGCCTAGGCTCGGAAGTAGAGTTTTGTACTTCATTCACGAAATTATATCAATACAAAGCAACGATTCAGAAGTCTTCCTAATACTGAAGGAGAATTCATGATGGGATCCACTAAATTTCGTATCCAACGGTACAGTTCGAATAGCTTTTATCGTCTTGGACACCAGTGGCGCTCGACTGCTAGCCCTTCACCAGACCTATTGAATCCGGTAGGCTGCATGCTGGCCCCCAATTCGGGTCAATATTTGTCCGTTTTAGCTGACAACGACGCTGATTGAGACACAAGGTCTCGGGTGATACACGTTCTTGGCGCACCGGTCATATCACTTGCTTATGCGAAAGTTTTCAGCTGGGCTGGGCTGGGCAGGCCCCGTTGACATTTTTGATTCTTGCGCCGCAAACAATGCAATCCCTGGCAGAATCGACTCGCTAGTCCCATGACGACAACTAAGTGATTCATGAATCTGTCCACATGAACCTATTAATATCACCAAGAGGCATACCCCATACAAAGCCTTATCATGTCTGAACCCGGAGGATCATACGAAACAAGCTTTCGAACTTCATCAGATGTTGATGTCGTATCTCGACGAGGACGCCTGAGGGAAACAAGCTTCTTGTCCTTTTTGGCGGTGGCACAATCCTTAAAGATCGATATTCTACCCCTGACATGGGACGCAGGAAGGAATGACATCGGTTCCGGCGCAACAGCCCGCGTAATGGAAGCGCTTATCAATATCCATACCAGATTCGCCTTTAAGCGCGCGAACAAACAAAAATTGGAATCCGAGATATTCCGCTCCTTCACTAACGAGATAGCTGTCCTGTCTCATAGTTTCATCCGAGAGCATCCAAATATCGCACAGCTGCAGGGAATATGCTGGGAGATATCTGCGACCGACGACAAACCGTGGCCGGTGCTGGTCTTCGAGAAGACCTCGCTAGGGGACCTGTATTCCTTTGCGAAGCTACCTGCTAGCAGATCGATGAATTTCTCGCAGCGTCTGAAGCTATGTGTTGACATTGGAACCGCCATCATGGCTATGCATTCCGTTCGTAAGTTCTGTTGCCAGGGCAGTGCAATCGATTGGCCACTGATGTATAACCTCAAGAGATTGTGCACGGAGACCTGAAGCCGGAAAATGTCCTCGTTTTCCCCGATGATCATGGTTTCACCGCAATGGTAACAGACTTCGGCTACTCGACCAGATACGCGCACGAGGGAGATACGATCAAACTTCCTATATCACATCCTTGGAATGGACCCGAGGTGGACCGGTTGAATCGTGAGTGGACGCCCTCAGAGGCGAAGAAAGCCGACCTGTTCTCCTTCGGAATGTTGTGCCTCTGGGTATTGTTTCCGGCTCAGTTGTCACAATGGACCATTCCTGGTGACTCCAGTATCGATTTGGAACCTTTGATAGAAATGACGCCAGATTTGGCAAGGAGCGCTCTCGCGAGACTAAAAGCCAACCACCAACTTCAGAACTTTGCTCAGCATACCTTAGAGTCTGTGGAAGAAGTCAACCATGAGGATTTAGGCGCGCTGAATACGTTCTTGTCATCGTGCTTGAGCACTGACCCATCAAAGCGACTGGTGTCGATTCGTGAGACTTGGCGGCAGCTCGGACCAGAGAGGTAAGAAAGAGGAATCTCTGTACGTGACTAGCATCTAATTAACATGATCACAGGTTGAGAATAGTCAACAGTCTGGATGTTGAGGAGGACTGGCAAGTCCCCGAAGGTTATTTCAAGGCAAGTCCTTCATTCCTTTCAGAAATATTACTGCTTACATCAATCGCAGATCGATAGGTCTTTGATCCAGCTTTACACGAGCGACTACAGAGTCCGTCGTTATATCACACAGCGCCTTGTTGAAGCCTGCGACCGCAATAGTTCTTACAGCCTACAGGTAGCGTTTTGCTATCTGACTGGATTTGGTGTGCCTAGAGATCTCCAGAAAGTCAAGGAAACTCTTCATACGCATCATCACACCATGCTAGAGCTCTACCAAATCATGGTAGAGGACATACAGCGCAGCGAACCGGAACGTCCATCAATGTTGGCTAAGCTAATAGAGTCCAACAACGTTCCTAACAGCCACTTTGTCCATATTTACCTTACACACAACCGAATGGTGGAAGCGGAGAGATCGCTTCGGCGGGAAGTCGATGATCTTTTAGACTTCTACGGAGACACACATCCCATGTTCACAACCCCAGCCGCTGCCCTTGTCTCGTTGTATACATTTCAGTGTCGGTGGAAGGAGGCGGGTGATGTTCTGCTGAAGGTCCTGGCCCAGCAGCGAGCCGAGCACGGCGAAGATGGCCCGTCCACCCTGATAAATAAGGCGAACATGGCTTTCCTGTATGGTGAGCAAGGACGTTGGGCCGAGGCTGAGACTCTGCAACGAGAGATGCTCGAGGTACACAGAAGAGATTTTAGCCATGACGACTCCGTTACGCTCAACAACCTTGCGAATCTCGCTATGATCTGCAAGCAACAAGGCAAATGGGTCGAGGCTGAAGGTTATTACATCGAGTCAATTCACAAGGGAAGGAGCAGGTTTGGCCCTGAGTATCATCAGGTCCTGACCTGGACGCACAACCTTGCCGTTCTATACCAGGTGCAGGGTAGATGGAAGGAAGCCATGGATACCATGGAGGATGTGATAGAGGCGAAGAGGCGAACTCTTGGCGAAGAACATCCAGACACTGTGGCGATCATGGGAAACCTGGCTTCACTCTATTGTGACCAAGAGCTGACATCTGAGGCTGCAACACTGCAACAGCAGGTGCTGGCGATCAGCAAGAGGATATTGGGAGATGCTCATCCCGAAACCGTCACGCGAAAGGGCAATTTGGCAGTGATACTTGCCAAGCTTGACCAATACGAGCAAGCTGGTATTTTGCAATCCGAAGTGCTCGAAGTAAGAAAGCGGGATTTGGGACTGAAGAACCCTCTCACGTTGTCCAGCATGGGTAACTTAGCAGATGTCTACCGAGGCAAAGGACAATTTCAAGAGGCCGAAAATCTGCAGAGAGAGGCGCTGGAGCTAGCTAAAGATATCTTCGATGACCAGCACCCGTCATACCTCTACAGCCAGGCCCAGCTGGCGGCCATTGTGTTGGATTCGGGACGACTGGACGAGGCAGAGGGACTGACGCGCGACGTTATGCAGGCGAGAAAAGACGTCCTGGGGCTCGAGCATCCCGAGACACTATCCACCATGTGTAACCTCACGTGGATATGGATGGAACAAGGTCGGTACCGATCCGCGTTAGAGCAGATGAAAGAGATCCACAAAGTGCGGGTACGATTGCACGGACCAGAGCATAAACTCACAAAGAACTGTTTGTTCGCGATGGACATGATCAGGACGAAGCAAGGAGAGGAAGAGAGAGATCAAGGGCGGCGTTTGGAGTCGGCTAGCGATACGACTGGACTAGACACCGGGCGATAGCCAACTGACCGAAGTGAATGTGGATGACTAACTAAAATGTATTTACATTGGTGTGTAAAATAATCGGTGAGCCAGCCAGTAATACTTAAATGGAGGACACCATCGTATTGATCCATAATTTGGGCAAGTGTCCAACCTACCCAGTATTTATGAGCCCTTACACTAATAAACAAAAAGTTGCTCGTATCGAAACCCATGCAATAGTACAGCCTCCTCTGGAAGGTTCCCGCGCCGCTTATCCGTAGAATGGCTGTTGACTCACTTGAGCAGGGTATCGTAGTCGACGCACTCGAGCTTGGACCCTTCGCCAGGCCCAGTCTCCGTCTTGCCCTCGAGCGTCGTATCGTAGAGCACATGATGCCCCGGTGTAGATAGTTGAAGCAATGCGCCGTGTGGTGGTCCACCTTACCGGTCGGGTTGACGCTCACGTACCCCTCTTCCAGGTGCTCGGCGAGGCACAACATTCAGTGCAGCTGCTGGATGGCCGACATTATGTAGCCATGGCCTTCGTTCTCGCGGTAGAGGGTGGCCGTGTAGGGATCCGGCAGGTCGAAGCGATCCACATCCTCGATCAACACGTAGCCTCGGATACTTGTATGATTAGATTAGTTCATGCCGCACAGGAGCTTCCTCCAAAACGGACAGCAGTGAAACAATACGTCTAAACATTCCTCTGACAGCATTTACTGATAACAACATTTGACCATCGCGCAAGACCGCTGGCCTGTATGTTCGCCCGTGATGATGTACCGAATCTCAGCACGCGCGTAAGGATTAGCGTCTCCATCCGACTCTCTGTCCTGTTATCATGACGCACGCGGACGCTCTTTAGATGGCCA
This sequence comes from Diaporthe amygdali, assembly GCF_026229845.1. Classification (NCBI taxonomy): domain Eukaryota; kingdom Fungi; phylum Ascomycota; class Sordariomycetes; order Diaporthales; family Diaporthaceae; genus Diaporthe; species Diaporthe amygdali. Next base: position 297,012 of record NW_026517060.1, on the reverse strand, counting down.
GACCGGCACGATCTGCTTTGTTTAAGATGAAAGGAATTCTTATAACTCTAAACATTGTAATAGTACTAGTAGCACTGACTGATGGTCCTCAGATTAATCACTGCATGAGTGCACAATATGTACTTTGCATATTTGAATGATCTGCCTTATTTCTAGTCTGCAGATATTCTAAGTTGTCAATTTCGATTATGTTACAGTTCTCGATTTGCAGTTGGAAGACGGTCTCAGCTCTGGTATCGATGAAGAGGAGTGACCCCTATTTTTGCCGCCGCATCTCACCACCAGCTGGCACCAGCTGGCACCAGCTGGTCTCGAAGCCGACCTCGGCCGGCTCCTGCACTACCGATGGCGGATACTGTCGGAATCTGACTAGATTCGAATCCGCTCAACGTCAGACCTTACCGTCAGTTATACAAACAACACCCGATAGAGACAAGTGCTTCTCAAAATCACATACACTTTCGCATTAGCGTGCATCCTTGCATTTCTCTACACAGCGACTTTTGGAAAAGAAATTCCACGAAAGAGCGCCTATTCTCAGTCGCCACACCGCATCTACCAACCCCTGGCTGGATCTTACCAGAGCATCACGGTCAGGTGTTGGGACGGCCTCGTTATGAAAGAGGACGAGAATCCCGGTCTCGTTTACGAAGCCGAGGACGGCCCGGACCTGCTACACTGCTCACAACTTCCGCTCGTGCTGATTCACGATGGCGGCGGCACATGCTTCTCTTGTATGCAGCTCCCACCCCTTGCAAAATCCGGTTTTGTCTACTACTTGAGCAACCGGCCTGGATATGTTTGTCTCAGGAACTACTAATGACCAAGCTGAATAGACTACTGCCTGAATCCTATCGGCCGTCTCGTCTACGAGATCCACAATCCACACTTTTATTCAGGCAAGCCATGGCCGGGTGGCATCCCTGAAATGGCCAGGCACTACGTCGAGCTCATGCGCAACGTAGTGCCGCATGGCCGGATCCTCCTAGGAGGGTGGTCGCTCGGCGGGCTGCTCTCGATCGAGATGGCACGCGTGCTGGCAGACGACCCCATGTTCACAGTCATCGGCATTGTCATGGTGGATAGCATCTGCCCGAGCGCCTACGCGACAAAGACAGGGGTCGCCAAGGCTGCCATTGTGCCATTCAAGCACCAGTTTGGGCCCAACACGAAACAGGAGACGATCGAGGGTGTCGAGAGGTGTTTTGTCGAGGCGAGGAAGTCAGTTGAGACGTGGCGCATGCCTCGGTGGGACGATTCGGATAAGGAGGACAACGACACGGTTGAAAATGACACGAATGGTGCAGACTCGCTGCGTGCTCACAGATCATCGTCGAGCATCAAGTGCCCGCCAACGATCCTGCTCCGCGCGAGAGAAGCTGTGCCAACAGAACCAGACCAGGTGAGCTTCGTTGACGTGACGCGGAACAGTAGAAGCCTTGGCTGGGAAGAATATCAGAAGGACTTTCTGGAGGAAATTGTTAACATCCCCGGCCATCATTTCTCCGTTTTCGCTTGGGAGCATATCGACCATGTCTCAGAGAAATTGATGGAAGCATGCGACAATCTTGAGAAGATGGCGACGAGAACAGCCTCGTAAGTAACCCAGATAGCTAAAAATTAGGTCAGAGGTTAGGGGCGATTTAGACGGCGAGCTAATAGAATTGGTACTGTTGTTACCCTTGCATAAATCCTTTCCCAGCTGCAGAGAGCCGCGACGCGGTTGAAGATTTTCATTAGTAAGCGGGTATCTGCTGTTGAGGGGTCCTTTCGATATCAGCCCGATCCTTCGACGTGCAGCCAATCCGCTACTCCCAGCCTATGTTGTGACACCCAGCAGAAGGTTGAGATTAAATCATCGGAACATTCCTACATCTCGCCATGTCTGACCCACCATGTTCATCACTTTACCGGGCTCTCCGTCCCGCTATCGATGGGATTCGCCTGCTCACATCCTTTGAAATCGATGCTGAGGACCGTGTAGCAGGTCGTCTTATCACCGTGCCCCTTCGCGACTGTCCTCCCTACACTGCACTGTCTTATTTTTGGGCAAAGTGACCAACTCTGTGTCCATCCGAGTCGATGGCCCGGATTCCAGGCCACCGCAAGTCTGGCTCTTGCACTGCGCTGCATCCCCTGGCATTGGAAGACCGAACACCCCTCGCGTGCATTAGGAGAGCTTCGAGTCTGGGCGGACGCCCTCTGTATCAATCAGCATGACCTGGCGGAAAGGGCCCAGCAGGTGCAGCTCATGGACCGCATCTATTCCGATGCAGAGCTAGTCATGTGCTGGATGCCAGACGGGACCAGGCGGCCCCTTGACCCTCGGCCATTTAGTGATGACATACAGGATGACTTGCTGAGCACCGCGTTTCGAACCCTTGAGCTTATCAACAGGGAGCTTCGCTTGGTGGAGGAAGAAGCTGAGGGTACATTGTGGGACATAGAGCTCGATAATGAGAGGCTCTAAGTTCACTGGCTTGTAAAGTGTCCCGAGTTAAACGAGACCATTCCTGACAATGTTTGGCCGTCTTGGAGAAACAGAAATTGGGAGGCAGTCCGCCACTTCCTTGGTCTGCAGTATTGGTAGCGCGTATGGATCTTCCAGGAGGCTGTCCTGGCTCAGGAGGCTGTTGCAATCGACCGCGTGTTCTGCTGGTTTGATCTCCTGGAGTTGTGCGATCTTTCACCCCCTAGCTTCATCTCCCCCGGCGTTTGGCAATCTTGAATATCAGGCAGTGGCCTGTCTCGGGTCACGCTCACTGGACACCTCGACACATGGAAGTGACGACGTATGGAACTCCCTACACTATCCTGGCGTATTTTCTACAAAGCTGGCTCGCTAGCTGCGACTGACCCGAAGGACCACGTGTATGGTCTGCTCGATGTAACTGACATCGACATCCGAGTCAATTATTCCGAACAGACAACTGTTGCTAAGGTATTTCATGACGTGACAGCAGCCTGGCTGCAAGACTAAGTGTCTCAAAAGAAGGACACAGCAGCCGAAGTCGCAGTGTCTGGGATGAAGGCGCTGTGGGTCCTCGGCCTTGCCGGACTGAGGCCTGATTGTAACCACAATAGCTGCCAGCACTTCTCGTCTTCGGCGCCTAAGTTCCCGCACTCTCATCACAACAGGTCCGACTACGTGTTCTTTACCAAGGTAAATGCCGACGATGGCGTGTTCTCGGACGGTCAATGTCTGAAAATGAGCTATATCCAGGGCCCTTCGCTTTTCGTGACTGAACTTGTTATTGATTCTGTCCGCGAGACATATCCACATGTCGTAAAGTCCAGCGACATCTTCGAGTTGATATCAGACCTATTCTAGACAAGTGTATCCGAACTTTCGGAGCTTAGACCTAGAAGACGCCTGCTGCGGGTTATGATTGAGCTTCTCTGTTGGAGCGATCTGCTGAATTCTATACTCAACGCTTGGCTGCATGTATTCGACCCTAGCCCCTTCGAGTATCTGGATGATTGTTCACTGTTTCGCACTTTACGCGGGTATTTTGGTCTCGCATCTAAGAAAGTCATAGTCCGTGAGGATACCATGTGCGCCCGGAAAGGGTACGATAGTGTCACGTGTTTGAGGGAGAGCGGAGAACACTTCCTCCATGTAGCAGATACGAAGATTCAGGGTATGATGGAGGGACAGACTTCAAAACTTCCGGAAGAGGGACTGGCAGAAGTGCAACAGTTCGAGCTGGGGTAATCCACGCTGTTTAATCTAGCTATATACGTTAAGTATAGGTATCAACAGACCGGTCTTCTAGATGTTCACGATACCTGCTATCATAGGCGCACTCAAATGAGTACATAATTACAATAGTACATGCCCGTTGCCCCCGTCTCGTGGTGACAAGCTTACGTCCTAGGATGACTAAGAAAGCGGCGGTTCGCTTTGGACGGGTTAACGCCGACGTTAGGCAGTCCCAGCCCATGCTCCGCCTTGTGTGACCTGAAGCACCAGCATGGGTGCCTGAGGCTTGATCTGAAGCACCTTGAAATGTGCTCCCTATCTTGTTTGCGCCCTTCACATCCTGCTTACCCTGCTTGGGTTCTCATGTCGTTTGTTCAAGTCTTCTCTTTATATTCCTAGTCGTGGCCACCCGTCATGGATCCCGATGACTGGTTACAGAGCCCCCAACCGCCCACGGGTTCGAAGCGACCCAGTCCCTCTCCGTCTACTGGGGAAGACAGGGAAACCAAGAAACAACGCACACAGCACTGTGACAACGAAGATGCAAATCGCGAACTCCCGAGTCGTGAGATGCCGTATCGCCCGGTCGACTTCGGGGAAGACGGCGAGGTCTACAGCAACGAATCCAGGGCTGCTTTCAGCGTCAACGTTGCTTATAGAGACCAATTTGCTATTTCTCTTGCCGATAATGATGGAGGCGTCAGCAGCTTCAACAACGATATTGCATGTGGCTACCCGAATACAGAACACGAAAACGAGTCCTTGTGGGACGTCTCAACGCAGAAAGCGTTTCAAGGCCATGAGGGCCATGAGGGCCATGTTGGCACCATTGCTAGCAGTGAGATTGGTTACTCAACCGACTCGGCGACCTTGGTGCAGCCCAGCAAACGCACTGGTGCCAAAGATTACCTCTTCAAAATCGAAGAGCCCAATAGTACCGGTTTGGCATCTTCTTACAACGATGTCAACAATGCGCCATTGCAGGGTTCGGCCATGCAAATCCAGGACGAATCTTGCGATATTTGCTGTGACTACGATACTTGTTTCGGTGTCGTAAGTCAGGTCTTTCCAAACCTACATTGGCGTCTCTGACTAGTCTTAATCCCACAGCTGATGGCAACTCCCACATCTTCTTTCACCCCGGAAGATGGAACTCATACTGTACCTGTCAAACTCAAGGCATTCGGAGACATCTTCATGCTTCAGACTCAGACGTCTTGTGCACACGCTGGCATCCTCAGTGACTCCAGACTCGTCAATGCACTCACTGTCTTCCCTCTCAGAATTGACGCCACGCTCCTTATATCGGAAGTCGAGAAAATCAAGGGACTAACTCAGTCAAAGTCGAGAAAACACACAACTGAGAAGTCAGCGCCAGAATACAGCCTCCGCATTGTCATACACGGTCTTCGATGTGACAAAGAGGCCATCAGCAATACCCTTTCGAACGCTAATTTATTCCTACAGCACCCGTATGCAAGTGAAGTTCTACCCGATGTCGAGTATAATAACCCCCATTACCTGCTCCGGCCCGGCGCAGAAATGCCGAAAGTCGAGGACCTGCACTTAGAGTTCGAGGACGACGTCTCCGTGCAAACTGGGTTGGAAGAAGAGTCAGAAAATGATCATCTTCTACGTCTGTTGGAAACAGCCGAAGCCGATGGTGGAGAGCTGACAGTTGTAGACACGTCACCAAGTCCGCGACTTCGGTCAGCACTATTGAGGTGACACAGGCCCTTCTAATGGTTTGCAGAACTTGGCTGACATGTATGGATTACTCTCCGAACAGCCATCAGGTTGCAGCTCTCGCCTTTATGCTGGAGAAGGAGCGTGGCTACGTTGACCTGCCAATGTTCCCGCCTCTTTGGCGATCGGAATATTTCAAAGACAGTCACACCTTGCGGTAATTTATGCGGTGCAGAAGCTTGGCATTATGACTTTAATTTACTGACCGTAGGTAATAGTTACCGTCACACAGTAACAGGTTCCTTTGAGCCAAGGCCTCACCCGGCCATGGGAGGGATACTTGCGGACGTTGGTCACTCCTGTAACCACACACATCCGAGGTACTGACTAATGTATCAAGGATACGGGCCTTGGAAAGACACTGAGCGTGTTGGCGCTCATATGCTCATCTTTGGATCTTCACACTACGATGACCGATAAAACCGAGAATCGAAGCCACTGGGGGACGCTTATCGTCGCGCCGAAATCCAGTCAGGTCAACCACTGCTAATTTAAAGCTATCAAATGCTAATGCTCCAAAAAGCCATACATGGCTGGCAGGCACAGATATCACAGTATGCAGCTATGACTATTATCTGGACTCGTCATCATTTCTGACGAGTTGACGTGTAGACATATCCACGAGGGCAAAGTGAGGGTGGCAATCTACCACGGTCCCGGGAGAGGAAGTCTCGTCAGTGACTTCTTAAACACAGACATTGTTGTCACTACTTATGAAACGGTTCGATCTGAGTTCACAGCCTCAAATGGAACACGACCTCTTCATTCTTGGCAATGGCTGCGAATCGTCTTGGATGAAGGCAAGCAAAGTCAAGTCCACTCGGTTCTCTTGATTGTTGATTAACGTTTCAGCAGCTCACCACATTCGAAACCGTTCAAAACAAGCCTTTCGATCTGTTTGCGGTCTGAAAGCACGATATCGATGGTGCTTGACTGGAACGCCAGTCTGCAATTCCCTTGACGACTACGGCGCCTTGCTCAGTTTCGTGGGGATATATCCATTCCGGGAAAAGTCTAAATTCTCATCTTGGATTGTGAAACCCGTGAAACAGAAAGACTTTTTTGGCGTTCAAAGTTTTCAGACCCTCGTTCGAGCGACATGTCTTCGAAGGACAAAGCAAAAAGCCTTGTCCTCTGGAAAGCTAACACTCCCTCCGCGTTCTGAGAGGACACAAATTGTTCGTCTACATCCTGATGATCAAGCCTTGTATGACCGTGTCACGAAAGCAACCCGAGAAAAGGCTTTGAAATTGGACAAGCACCCACAAAAGGGCTCATCGACGAAAGACAAGGAGAATAATATTCTAGTCCTTCTCAACTTCCTGCGGCGTATCTGCAACCACGAACAGCTTTTGCCTGCATCGTTTAAAAATATGATCGAGGAAGGCTCTTCTTCAAACATTGATCCTCAACTACAGCAAATCTACCGCAGGGAGTGTTCCGCCTGCGGAGGGGAAATTAACAGCAGCAGCTCCATCAAAGCGACTCTAAACTCTGTATGTGCCAACTGTGCAACTTCAGACGAAGGGGTCTCAACTACACACCTGAAAGTTGAGCAAGTTCACAAAGGAGCCGGGTCAGGTTTACAATCAGTCAGTCTGGGAAGATCTAGGTCAAACAAAATTATCCACCGGCCTTCGGCCAAGATCCTTGCGCTGCTGGAAAACCTGCAGCGTGAAAAGACCACCAGCATCTCTAGTTACAAGCAAAGGAAAAGGTATTTGGAACTCGCCTATTGATTGATAGAACGTAAGGCTCTTGGCTGACCTGTTGTAGTGTGGTGTTCAGTTACTGGATCGGGATGCTTGGACTGATCGAGCACGCACTTGATATGGCGGGTATAGCCTTCCAGCGAATTGATGGACAGACCAGTCTTGAGGGACGGCGGAAAGCTTTGCTCGATTTCAATGGACGCCTTGACTGTACAGTAATGCTGGCAAGTATCGGTAGTGCCGCAGGAGGGTACAGGCTCCTACCTGTTACAATCTATCGCAGGATCTCTAACTCAAGGTGCCTTGATACAGGATAGACCTCACAGCCGCCAGTCTCGTGCATCTGATCGAACCCCACTGGAACCCCGTTGTGGAAGCGCAGGCGATTGACCTTGTTCACCGCATAGGGCAGACACAGGAGGTCACAGTCATCCGATATATCGTGCCCAATTCTATCGAAACAGTAAATGGCTTGTTGGCTCACTGTACGAACTTGAATTTCAAATCGCTAATTTCACTCGCTTAGTATGTCCAAGCAGTGCAACAAGAAAAGTTGCAAATCATCAATCAGGCGATCAATACAAGCAATATAACGGAAATGAACTTGAATATAAGTCAGGTACCAGTAGGTTGACAGTGATGACCCTTTCTAAATTGTGTCCGCACTGACTTCATTTTAGGCGTCGGAGAAATGTTCCGAATGGGTGGCTGCCATGGGCAGCCATGACCACCTTTCATGAGCTCAGGGAAGCCAACTGGCACATTTGGTTCCAGCCTGCGGGTGGGTGTCCAAGCAAAGGTTTATGGGTGGGCACTATGCCTCTAGAAGCATAATCCTTCCTTACTAGAGCTCCAGATTCCGTTTCGCTGGATCAAACCTTTAGTAAGTGAAGTATGGGGGGATGTGACGGCACAGCTATATAAGACTGTACTGTATTCCAGAAGATGTTTTGGAATTTTGACCTTTTGAATAAGGAAACAGCCCTAGCTATAGTGCAGCGGTCAAAGCGCTGTCTCAGGTAGGGCAGTATTTTCTTACTCTGGGGGTTTTTTTTTGGAAGAATTTGTACTGAGTGAGCCGAATGAAAGAGCTGGGTGGGCCACTTATGGCTATTGGCTGAATAATTGGTCAAGTACACAAAGAACCCTCGGAATATGAGAAATAGACACGTGATAATTATGCACATATGGGGCCACCCCGTAGATCTCCAATCCCGAGTCCGGACAGCTGATATGAAAAGTCAATACAGTTCCTCGCTCATTTGGGTCACCAGCGCCTTGGCGACCTCTCTGTTTCGCCGGATTTGCTTAGTTTCTTCGACAAGTGCGTCCCAACTCTTCCCAAGCCATCGCTTAATGCGCAAGGGGCCGACCTCGTCCCGTATCTTCCTGCCTTTGCTCCCTTCCTGTTCATTGTCTTCCGTATCCGCTTCCGGGTCAGCGCCGCTGAGGAGGAGCAACCTCATCATCTCAGCGCCCTCAGCAGTGTCGTGTCGTGCGGCTATTTGCAAGGCTGTTTCTTCCGACGGCCTCCTTCGAAAATTGATATCCGCGCCTTGTTCCAGCAAATATCTTGCCAGTGTGACCGAACAGGTGGTCCTAGCTACCATCCTCAGCATTCTGGCAGCGATAACATCCGGCTGAGTCAATCGAGGCAAGAATTCGTGGTGACTCCAAATATAGATCAATTGTTTTTCTGCACCAGGTTGAATTGCAGATTGCTTGATCGCGATTTGGGACTCAAGTAAGACCTCGACATGGCGGGTCATGCTGTGGGATGCTGTGGGTGTATTTGAATGGACCCGATGCCACCCGCACCACCTCTCCGTTCCCTCAAGCCACTCACTCGAAATTACTTGGCACATAATTTTGAGTGCCATCGAGGAATACTCGCGGGCATTTGAGTATAGCTGATCGTCGAGTGGTGACGTAGCGGATAGCAAGTATTCCAATGTTCTCAAATTCTGTCCCTTGATCGACTCTATGATGAGCTCGGCGTTATCTGCAAGCATGCGATCGGCAAGGTTAGGGAGAGCCGGCGTTTCTAATACCTCCAGCATACCAGGTGAAGCTGCGGAAGCTGCGAGCCTTCTGAGTCCGTTTCGTACCCCAGACTCAAGGGGGCTTGAAGAGGTTGACAGAACCATTCTTACGTCATTTACTCGATCCTCTCGTATCAGGTAGGAAAGGCATGGTTCAAGAACGTCCATGGGGATATCCCGGGCATCGAAGACCAGTGATTGTGGGTCAGTCCGATGACCTTCCTGCAGATGTTTCTGTCGCATCGTCTCGGAGACGAATCCTGTTAATCCGAACACACAATCGTCAACATCACATTTTAGAGGCAGATCATGCGAAAGCTCATGTCTGTCTCTAGAACTGCGCTTTTCGAAGCCGTGCCGCCAGAACACACACCCCGGAAATTTGCACTTGAATGGCCTTGTCCCATAGTAAAACATAATATTAGCACATCTCTCATGGCATTCGGGGCTCCCATCCGGGAGCAAGCCACGCGGCACATTGCAGTGCACCTCCTCAAAGGCCTGCCGAATTCGCTGAGACAATTCCGATGTTGAGAGAGGATCGCGTTCATGATTGTGAGGACCTAAGCAACATTTCGCGTGAGATAGGGAAACGATTGCCTGGATATTATTCCTCCAAGGCTTTTTCAGCGCATGGCCTGGAGTCATACCTTGTACTGACTTGCCGGTGAAAAAAAAGGACGAAGTACGAAAGCGTGAGACTTCGCAGAGCAGTTGATGCAACAAAGGTCGAGCCCCTTTTAATTTCTCGAAAGTGACTTGGCTCTCGCTAGCTTCGTGGCTGTCGACCTCTCGCTCAGCCTCACTCGAGACGTCGGTAACGCTTTGAGAGCTGCGCCTTTTCCTCAACTGCCAGAGCATTTGGAGTGATTCAACAAAATTTGGTGGTGGATCCATCCGAACGGCTGAGCTGAGGTACTGACAAGACAGCTCGAACCACATTTGTGTTGAAAAAGCGTGGAAACTGTATTGCCCACTGAAGACCTTGTCAGAAACTTCTTTGGAAGTCAAATCGAGATCATGATGGCGCTGGCAGAGATAGTCGATACACCGTCTTGCCAGATCCATGGTAGCCTGGGTCGTGTTGATCAATTGCAAGTGCGGTCCGAGGTGAGCACTGGAGATGTAACTGCAAAACTGTCAGATTATCTCAACGACATATAGCACAAATCACTTACTCTTTTGCTGTGAAATGAACAAAGCGTATGTAACCACCAACAGTCTCGACAATTGGACCAAGAACCTTCACTACGTCTAGCTTCGTCACTGCATTGAAGACCTGATCCCGGTTGCAGGGCTGCAAAACCAGTGCCTGTCCAGCCTCCTCGACGGTAAGTGGAGTTGGACTACAAGCTATCCATCCCAAGAGTCTCCAGGCCTTCTCTGCGACGCGCTTGTCCTTGCCATTGCTCAAGCGTGTGATGATACGAAGGTAACTGCATGATAGCCTGTTAGGTGCTTTCCATCCCATACGTTCAAGTGGGGCTCTCACGCTGCATCAAGGCCTTTGGGAAGGACGACCAGCTCATTCTTGATTTCCGACAATTCGTGCATGTCTTCGACCATATCCATCGTGAGCCGAGCGTAGAGGAACATGCCTTCGGCGCGTCTCGCTAGTGGGCCCAAGAGCTTTCGTATCTCGATCTGTCTCGGTTTGGGAACCTTTAACTTGTCGAAAAGATGCTGACTTCGTTGACTGACATAGGCCGATATGCTTTCTTCGTTGTATTTCTGAATGTGAACGTGGACTGCTGCGTGCTCCAGAATGCTCTTCAGATCCGCTTCCTCGAGGCTACTGAGAACGATTCTCAGGCCCTCGCATACCTCGGCCACGCTAAGAAGCTCTCTGGCCAATCTGCATCGCTCCGTACCACTGATTTTATCGATACCGTCAACGACGAGGTAGACTGTTCCAGCATGGCGGATTAGGGATTCCAGAAGGTCTGTCGCAACGGCTAGATTACTCTTTAGATCCCGGCTCGTCGATTCGCAGACAAAAGCAACGCGCTCATCATCTCTCTCAGCTAGCTGAAAGATAAAGCAATGCATTATTGAAAGCGCTGAAATGTTCTCGTTCTGGTATGTCAGAAACGCAAATCCTACGGAATTGGGCTGGATCCCTTTGAGATGGTCGACAAGTATGCAAGAGAGGACTGTTTTGCCTGTGTAGATCGTGCATTAGCTTACCCTGACTGGAAGCCCATTACTTCAGACTTTGATAGAAGTAATGCGGAAAGTAATGTAAACGGGTTCGTCGGCTTACCTGCCCCTGGAATCCCTCTTAACCACAAAACCCGGGATCGCGCTTGCGAGCCATCAAGCCATCTGGTGTAAATATCGTTTTTAAACAGCCAATCACCGCTTCCCAGGCTGCAAACACTTCGAAGATGATACAGAGTCTCATCAAAGCTGCATGGATTGAGGGCTGTCTTGATACAGTGGAATTCTTGCTCTCGAGTTTTCTTTGTCTGTATTCTGAACACCTCGAGGGCATCCTTGCGGAACTCGTGCTCCTGCTGAATGTGCTCCAGACGGAAATCGATCCTCATCAACCGACTGAGGCGCTCTATATGGCTTGTAACTCTCAAGACCAAGGCTAAGTGTCTCGGCCATGAGCGATCGAAGATATGCATCCATCCTGCGTTCATCGTCAGCAGCTTGTACTCGTGCATTGAGTCCTGACATCTGAGAAAAGTGGGTACCTGGGTGACTGAAAGGCTGCAATGCCGCGAGATAGAAGTCAAAGATATCTTTGAAGAAGAGAAGCAGGATCTCTTTGCTGTCAGAGTTATGGCTGAGAACAGCCCCTAACGACTGGAAATCGGGCAGTGCTTGTCCCACTTCAGCCACGGCATCAATGATCGAGCTGTAGGCTTTGTCATTTTCGCTTGACCACTGCAAAAGAAGTGCCAATGGCCCCCAGAGAAATGTGAGAACATTATTGCTTTCACGAATGGCGTCTTGAACTACCCCAGCATAGCTGCAAAGGCGTTCCAAATAGGGACGCATTTTCGAGAGGTTGCGAAGTTCTTTATCATCCTGAAGTTTGTCCGTAGTATCATATACGTCCTCAATGGATGTTGCCTTGAGGATCTCATCCCAAGGGACAGAGTCTGGCAGTCTATCTTTGAATAACTGTGCTGCCTTCTCGAATTCGTACAGCAGTCCATCCACCGAAGTGGCAGGATTGGCGAGTGGCACTTTTTCCTCGATAGACTGGGACAGGCTCAGAACCTGCTCAAAAATGCCGCTGCCGGAAGCTTTGTCCTTCAATATCTCATTGGCAGATGAGAGAAGATGGGCCGGTAACGCATCCCAGAGCTCTTTGATTTTCCGATCCATCTGGTGTTGAAGGGAACGTAGGGCAGTTGAGTCTACGAGGTCTCGCTTGTCCGGTTCCTCTCTTAGTATATGAAACAGGCTTCTTAAAACTTTGACAGAGCTTTCCAATGACGTAGAATGCAGGCGGAAGACGATTCTCTGGTTCAAGCCCAGGACTTGACCCCAGGTTTCAAAACGCTTCTGCGCGAACTGAAGGCACTTTATGTGATGCTTCAAGTCCTCATTTGTGTCTTCAGCAGTCCTGCCGACTAGGCAAAATATGCGTTCGATAGAGTCAAAGTGCTCCAGGAGACTCAATGTTTGCAGGCGCTCATGCATCTCATCCATGACAGGCCGTTCTGAAGGTTGCACTTGAAGAGCATTCAGGGATAGCTGGAAAAGCCGATGCACCAAATCCGCTTGGGGTTTGTATGACTTCAAATCCTCTATCCAATCCAGTACCTCTTGCTTAATTTCTCCATGAGGCTGATAGAAACCGGCGTCTTTGAAATGGGGAAACCGTCCCTTGGTGAGTCGCTTCTTGCGAAATTCTTCGACCCCCTCAGCTCCTTTGAGCATGTACGTGACGATCTCCAAGATGAGACAGCCGAAGGCCCAGACGTCTATGCTTCGATTAACTGTCTGTGGATTCTCTTCCATGTCTGTACACTCTGGTGAGATATAGTCCCCACTGATTATCTTGTACGGCGTATGCGATAGAGCTGCTGAGTCCTTCAAGCCGCCTAGTCCGAAGTCGGCAAGAATGAAGGTATCCTCGCAGACCAAGACATTAGGCGGCCGGAGATCGTGGTGGTAGCCAATACCCTCAAAATCAACATCGTGCTCACTCTCTTTGAGAAACAGTCGGTGTGTATTGGAGAGTGCTGACGCGAGTCCTGTGAGTGCCGAATAAAAGGTGAAGTCCCATCGAAACTCTCCATGGCGTTCTTTCGCTTTGAGGAAGTTGCCGAGATTCATACCAACATAGGGGAATAGGAAATTCTGCTCTTCTCGGTACGTGTAAGAGCCCCAGAAAGGGATGATGTTCGGATGCTTGAGGCGATTCAGGAGTCGTAGACATTTGTCTTCTCTTTCGAAATTCTCCGTCTGACCCTTCAAGACGAGCCGCTTCCGTACGATTTGCAACTCTTCCGCCTAGGGAGATCCATATCAGTCATGGTTTCCACAGGATATTGAGGTCGCGGCACATAAATTGAAGGCACTTACTCCTTGTTCGATAAATTTGTGCTGGGACGGCGGTATGCAGACCTTGTCTATGACTCCAAAAGCTCCAGTGGCGATTTGATGCTCGCTGATGAAGGGAAGGATGCACTGCTTGTCAATCCGAAGATGAGTCTCACTCATATCTTCCGGGAAGACGTAAGGAAGGAACATCCATTGGAAATCCAATGCGAGGCGGCGGCCGTCCTCAGAGCCCATAATTTCCTCTGCGCGCTCTTCACTAAGCGGGAGTTGCCTGTCGAGGACCCCATGTTTACGGAATTCTGTAATATAGTTCTCAAAGCGATTGTAAGTGAGCATAGCGAACACTCTCTTGCCATCTTTGTGTATCGTGTCCGCCAGATTGATGCGCTCATGCGGACCGCAAGTGAGCTCTCGGATAGCGCCTGTGATAGCGGAGAGATTGAAGATTTCATCAAGTTTGTCAGTAGGTAGAAAGCGTTGGTTTAAGATGGACGTGACGAGGCTGCCCTCAATCTGCCACCGAAGAGCCCCCGTGCGTGTGGGCGTGCGGCCCCCCTTGGATGGCATGGTTTTCGTGAGTAGCAAGAGAAGAGAGAGAACAACTTCAGGTGGAAATTGGGAACCAGATTGGGACTGAAACAATGCAAAAGGAATTCATGTTCTGTGAGTCTGTCGATCATCGAGAAATCTTGTGCTTCAAGGGATCTAGGCAATTTGGCTAATGCGGTGTCACCAGCCGGTCAGACAGGCCTCCGCAGGGCTCTCTGTGGCAGTCAAGCATGACCGATCACGGCCACAAGCCCATGCACCATCTGCAGTCATCATGCACTGCGGCCCAGCACCGCCAAGGCACCCTTCAAGCGAAGAATGCCTTTGTATACTTGCAGCGAAGCCCGACACAATGACGACGCTGCGGGCATATAAGACTCGAAACGCTCGCGGGAGGCAAAGTCCAAGTGTCAATCCTCACATTCCCTGGGTCAAATTTTACACGCCGCCAACAGTGCCTCGTACTAGAGCGAGGCAGTACGAAATGGTCGCTACCTACCTGGAAGCGCGCTATGTGAACCGGACAAAGCTGAATGCCCTGCTGCAGAGCCTCTTTGGGCAGATCTACAACGTGGAGGCAAGTATCTGCTGTGCTGAAGACTAGGTTCTGAGTATCGCTTGCTGATGCGTCCTCCAGATTTTCGGTGGTACAATCTGGTAGCGGCATCCAGCTAGCTTACGGAGGTGAGAAATTTTGTCTCCTTCATATTTTTAGGTTTGTGAGAAGATGTTTCGTTGAATAAGAAGACTTCTGTGTTACGAAACAGATGAATGGTTGAGCTTGAGGGATGTGAATGTTTTACTGAGTTAGTCGGGCGGGGGATGCTGTATGCTGGGCTGGGATTTGGTTGTTGGCGGTCGTCATTCATAAATCTAATCGGCTTGTAAAGTCGGCCTAGTCTAACGCACACGCGTGATCGTTTGTGGAGAGGGGGCCAAGTTGTGTGTGTATTATACCACATTTCTTAATTTATGACCTCTTTTGACTGTAACGGATTAATAAGAGAAGCTAAGTATGTCGAGGTTCGAATCTAAGACGTAGGCACCTACACATCCCAAACAAAACCCATCTAGGCCTTTACATTGAAGGAATCAATGGGTTCTCTGCAAGCTTCCGCGACCGAGGCATCGACTTGAGGAAGACGGACTCGTCAGAAGGTGGGTTTAGATTGCTTATGCCTGGAAGCCGACCAAAATGGCCTTGAATATATGTGGGATGACTTCGAATCCAGAATTCCAGACCTTCTCATTGAGAGTGTAAATGACAGCATGGCCAGCATAGCCATCGCGGGGGTGATCAAGTCCGATGGACAACAAACCCCGAAGAGTTACTCAATGTTTTTCGAAAAGAGTCATCCGATTTCATGCAAGTATGTGGCCACTGGACGTAATTCAGATTGGTTCTTGAGTAATGATTCCTTCACTAGACTTCTTATCTGGTATAATTCATGGAGCAGGATAAATATCGCCATCGACTCCTTCTCTGCATTATGCCAACCTTCTGGAATTACGCTGCATTTCCTCCAGTTCATGATTGAAATGGAAAGTCAATTTTCATCCAAGGACGAAGATTACATGTCATGCTACACTAAATTTTCAGCAGAAGCAGCCTAGTCGGCGGTTCCGGCAGCGAGGTAGGCCCGGGTGGTGATTCGCACCTTCCCCGTCAATGCGGGTTTTCAATCCGATATACTAATAAACTGATATTGTAGCACTAAGCTACAACATTCGATACTTTTCATAGCATGGACGAGACCTGGAGGATCCATGGTCATGCCGACAGTCAGATCTTCACCACAGCTTTTCGCCAGTTTCTGAGCAGTCAGCATGGGTTGTCATTCAGCTCCCCCCCTAAAGCATTTTATGTGAACATGGACTCAGAACGGCACATAATGTCTTTCCATTATTTGATATCTGAGAAGGAATCTTTCAAATTGGAGAGAGTACGCTGACTTCTTCGCGCGGCGGTTTAATATCCTTGTAAGTCTCTACTATATACTTTCATCTGTTCTGAATCTGATGACCGTGCCTTTAGCTGCTTTCTGAAGAATCGAGAGATGGCGATGCCGAATCCGTACCACAAATTCAAGATCAAATTTTCTCACGGGCAGCATCTCCATAATCTCAGGGGCAAACTTCGTCATGTACAAACCATTCTTACTAATACTAGACACACCTTTAAGCTCCTCCGCGAACATGGAAATGCTATATTGTGTTGAAAACGTCACCTCCCAGAAGATCATGCTAGCTTCCGTCGGGAATTGGAAAATCAGTCTCAAGAGGCGGAGGGCTACATCGGCACGGGCCACAAGCTCATACGAGTTTCGGATGAGTCAAAGCCTACGGTAAGCGATAAGAAGCCTCATTCAGATGCTTGGTGTGGTACTCGGCCGCACAAACATTCCGATTCGGTGTCGTGCACTACAAAAATATCCTCACATTCCAGGAGCTGGAGCTACAGCATGACACGAGCCTGAAGCTTACTTCATACCAGACAGCGCTCATTCTTGACATGAGGAAACGATGCGTTGTGAGACGGCGCTATTCGACCGCTGAACTAAGACCACTGGCACTCAAAGGTCAGAACTAGTTGGAGCGCCTGGAGAATGTAGTGCTATCGAGAATATGAAGCTGTGTCGTCACACGTTTCTTTCTATCTGAACAAACATAGTATAAATCATCGGTGACCTCTTATGATTCCATCATTGCAAGCGGATCTATACCCTAAAACATGTAAGCTACACTATTTGGTGGAAATGTACTAGTAAGTATCTAGTGTTTTGAAACAAAGTCCTTGATTTTGCCCCTATGCACTTCTATGTATTTGCTCGTGTATTTATGATGCCCTTAAACTTTTCAGCTGGGGACTTTGTTCTCGTGATTTAAGTAGTCAGCAACATGAGCTGCGCATATTCTGATGTGAACGATCGAATTTGGTGAGATTGAGGCACCATTGCAGTCGCGTCCTGCCAACTTCAAATGGCTCAACTGCATAGTAGATTATCCTTGAGCCGGGGGTGGGATAGGGAAGTCCATAGAATCGGAAAAAATGAGCATAGCCTCGCGGACTGGTGCGCCCTCCCGCCATTTTTCCAAAACCAGTTGAAGATAACAGACCTCTGGATCATCAGGGCCAGAGTGCTGCACAATTTCCTTCAATATCTGACTGAGAACCGCAACGGACTTGGGGCGATTCCCCGACACAAACAATATGTTGACCAGCATTAGCTTTGCATTCAGATCGTCGCGGGTCTGCGGCCCTTGGACCGCCGCCTCGTCATTCAAGATGAGCAGTGCCAATTGTTGGGCTTCACCCCACCGCGCCCCGTGTGCGAGCTCCGTCGCTAGGTTCGCGGCTATACCGTACGTTTTTGGGTCAGCGACTCCAAGAACACGAATACTCTTCTCCAGGGCCACCCTTTCCAGCTCCTCGGCCTTCTGCTTCCTGCCCTTTGACCACAGCGTACCAGCCAGGTTTTCCTCGGCGATGATGGTGGTTGGGTGGTCTGGCCCCATCGACTCGGTGAGCGCATTAAGCAGTAGTATTTCGAGCTCTTCCGCCTCGTCGAATAACCCCTCGTGCCATAAAGCTGTTGCCAGGTTTGACATGGCCTGCTGGGTGATGGGATGCGCGGTGCCCATGGACCCCGAGCTAAGCTTAAATAATCGCCTTCCCAGATTCACCGCGTCTCGATGGTTCTCTTGACCTCGGAGAACGCAACACAAGATGTCCATAGCTGCCAATGTTTTGGGATGTTCTTCCCCAAAGACATTCTTCAGAGTGAGAAGAACTGTCCTTGTCAGCTCGTCCGCATCCTGAAGTCGGTTCCGCTGAATATGAACCCATGCAAGGCGAAGCTGGTATGTGAGAGTGTCCGCGTGTTCAATACCCAGAGAATGTCTCGATCGCTGCACGATATCTCTAAGAAGAGCTTCTGCATCCCTCCAACGCTCCTGACCCTGCGACAGTGTGGCCATGTGAGCCATGGCGACGAATGTGTCGGCATGGTTCTCCCCCACCTGGACCTCCCGTATCTTGATGACATTGGCAGCCAGGCGCTCAGCATCCTTCCAACGTCCACGGAAACGATATACCGTACTTAAAATCATCCTGGAGAGCAGAATCAGTGTGTGGTAGGTGCTCAGGCTGGCGTCCAAGTCTTCCATCTCCTGTTCAAGTTGAGTCTCCGCCTCCTCGAGGATGCCTTGATCTTGCCACTCCCCGGCCAGATCTAGCCAGTCCAAATTTGCGGAGTCCTCTAGCTCTGACAGCAGTTCAGGCTGACGCACTTGGTTGGAAGGACCGCCTGGACCCCTCACAGCGGTTAAGGATGTTGAGCGTCTTTTCCTCGTTTCGACGGTTGCCGAAACCTATATGGTGGCAGACCGCTGCTTGTGCGCCCAAGTTGCCAGTACGCACGTGCTCGTCTATAATCTGCGCTGCAATATGGCGCCGAACCCTGAAATCGGAACGGTAAAAATCGCAAAGCGACCTCCCAAGCTGAAAAGACATCAGAATATCTTCGAAACGGTTCATTGCTCCCTAGACTTGTATTACCTTGAAATCACTGCTCCTGAGTGGCCGCTGCGGCAGCTTGACGTTGAGGCTGGGGGGAGTGTTGGACAAGTTCCTAAAGAGTGTGTGTTGCTTTAGCACATGCAAAGCCTTGATTTCGAAGCATACAATAGCCAATTTTCGCGAACGCCGTTCTCCTGGGAGTTTACGAACCCGTGTTCAACTTCCACGCAATCCCCAGAGCATGAGCTCTGTAGAATCGGTTTACGATCCCCAGGATCCAAGCTCCGTAGACTCGCCTCGCGTTCCCCAGGATCCAAGCTCAGGCTTGTTGCGAAGAAGTCCTTCAAGGCAGTCTGGTAGCGCTCTGACAAGGAAGCCTCCGAGTAAACGAGCAGCTGAGACTGGGTCCTGATTTCACCGCTTTCCTTGAGCATTATGAGACGATCCAGCGCCGTTTCGTTTACGTTCATTGTCCCCGTCGCCACTGCTACTGACGTGTCACGCTTGTCTTGAGCCTCTGGTCTGTCCCTACGAAGCCAAGGGTGGAACATCAGCCAGAACGACACCAATCCAAAAGAGTATATGTCGGTCACTTTGGCCTGGGCTGGATTCCACTCCTTAGCTGACCTGTCGTGTTCTGGAGCGTTCCAAGGAAGCGATATTGGCAGCTTCAATGGATGGCTTTCACTGCCGTAAAGGGTTGAATATCCGAAGTCAGCTACCCGTACGGTATAATGACCCGGGACGTCTTCAAAGACAAGAACATTTTCGGGCTTGATATCTCCATGTATGATATCTGTCCGGGTCTCAGCGTCAGGTTCTATTCTCATTATGTTGAGGCGTTTGCTCTGGCGATGTGTAAAGCTTACTAAGTGCATGCATGTCTTGAATTGCTTGTCCAATCTCGAGTATGAACGTGTACCGTTGAAGAGAGTCAATATTCCTCCCCGCATGCGAATCTAGAAAGTTACTCAAGTCTCCAAAACGTGATTTCTCAAATACAAAGACAGGCCAAGGCTTTCCGTCGAAACCTGAGATGTCCCAGCAGAGTCCTAGCAGTTGAACTATATTCGGGTGAGTTTCTAGATCTGGATTGCCCAGTACAATCAACTCCTGCATTAAAGACCGGAAAATCTGCTGCTCGGGCTTTTCGCACTGGTCTTTGTGCGAAACGCGTTTGAAGGCTAGGCTGGTGGATCTGTTTGCAAGGCTTTGAGTTATACTGGACGTACCACCAGTCCCGATTATGTCGCGGGCGGCGTCCCAGATGACAGGCAGAAACTCTACATTGAGACTTTGCGCTGTTGCGAGAAAAGATAAAATGTTGAATTCGTCTGGTGACGCGTGCAAACCTGTAGCGAAAGCCCCGGTTGTTGATCGCGTAACTGACAACTGCCAACTGACAGTCCAGTCGTAAGTTATGGACATTATGACTGGTCTGACAAGCGCATGCCGGTATTGAGAATGGACACAGTATGGCAGCAGATTGAATAGATTGTGCAAAGGTAGAACCGAGCAGATACTTAAGTCGGGAAATCCAGTAGTGCCCTCTTGAATTGGCGAAGGCCAGCTGAAACTCGACATGTTGGGCACCAACGAAGCATTCAGATTGCGGAAACATGCAGGGAGATGACCACCCATTGGGACTGTCTCACCACACCCTGGATGGTGCTGTGTCACCACCTTTGCCCATTGTACTACCTCCCAATGTCCAAACCCAAAAGGGGAAACAGTTCGGTCGATCACTAATGCTGGCTAGAGGGGCTTGAGAACCAGCCGGTAGAGTCTTGCCTTGCGTGGATGCACACGTGTTGACTCCAGTTTATGGGGTTTCAGAAAGACCGCGAAAGCAATTGAATGCTGCACACGGGAACCAGAGACAAAGACATCCCGATGAAATGAAGACGCCTTGGAAAGAAATTATAATGGGCGTGGAAACGTTTCCATTTTGTGAGGGTCAAACGTGCCCACAGGCTTGGTTTGTACGAGACCCAATTCTTCCCTTGCGGTCCCAAAACCAGTAAGCCAATGCTGTGCAAGTGGCAAGAATGATAGTAATTAAGGCAGCAATCCACGACTCGCTGTGGACTCGAAGCCTTGAGGCACTGCTTTCGTTGCCAGCACCCCCAGTTTCAAACCATACAAGGGTGGTACTGAAGAAAGACTAAAAAGGTCAGCGAATATACTCATAGATTACAATCGGCTTCTCCCCATGGGAGATGGCATTTGGGAGAGGGACTCAAGTCGGCATGAAGAGGCATTCTGAAACATACGAGAACCAAGTTCGCAGGTAAGTAGAGCATTGCAATCAGTGTGGCGATCCTCATCGTTCGAGAGTCTTGATACGTCTTGTCAGATATGGAGGCCATGAATTTCGTCTCCGCCGAGTCTGATTGGGCAATTGTGGCAAGATGCACGCCGTTTTTATGTAAAAGCTCTTGTTGGTAGGACTTGAGGATATCGTCATACTATGACAATGAGTATTTGTTCACTAACAACACCGGGCCCTGATCTGGGATAAACTTGCCATTGATTTTGTGTCGCTTGATATGTTCAAAAGCTTTAAGATTACCCGAGAGTGGTTCCTCAGCTCATTGGCTTGGTTCTCTAGCCTAATTTCAAAGGCCTGCTGCATCGTGGATGGGAGATCACAAAGCGCTGAGATCTTTTTAGCATATGCTCTGATGGCTCTGATGGTGTCCAATGTGTTCGTGAGTATACACTGCGCATGGTAAAGTTTGTGTCTTAGGGTATGAATGTATTGTTTTGATGACAGACTGAACCCGAATTCGCCGTACGGTTTGCAGATGGAAACTTCCAATTCCTGGATTTGAATTCTATTAGAGTCATTTTAGGCATACCCATAGGATGTACCGTTGAAGACCCAGCTCAGGGCACTTACAAGATCCCGCAGCCTGTCCGCGATGTGGTTCAAGTAGTCTCGCCAGGTTTTGAGGCTGATGGATAGGTAGATGAGGTGGATATGAAGTGGGTGCACATGATTCTCGTCCAAGACTGTTGATACTTCTTTGTGAAACTCCTCGGGGGCCTGAACAATGACGCTACTCGCTTTCCTGGTCGATATCGAGACCTTCACATGAATGGCAGATTGTCTGCAGGACCAGGGATCGTCCAGAGCACGCCCGTGACGTTCGAAGTATCGAATGTTGTAACAAATGGCTGTTTCATTTAGACAAGTCAGCTTGATTACCATTGAAAACACCACTTATTAACTACTCTGCTCCGGCACAGACAGCCTAATTCTGGGAATTGCAACTGACAGCTGATGCCTTCTTTAGTGCCTTGAGGCATTGGCGTGGTGCAGTCGCTGTTCATGCAACTTCTGGGTCGCGATGACAGATGCAGCTGACTATAGCAAGCCATAAAATTCTCATCGTGTGATCTTGACTTCTTTGCGAACCCCCGAACGATCTTAAGAAAGCAAGGCATAACCTTATCGAGGTCGCAAATGGCCTGGAACATGTCCGCCGTCACATCTATCCGACTCCATGAATTCAGTCGATGAATCATCCTGGTCTGTCAGCATATCAAAACAGTTAGGATGCGGGTCTGGTCTTTTCTCACTCACATAATCCTGGAGCAGCTTCGTGCATCATCACCCTAAAAACAGCGAAACAAAGACGTGAGCACAAGCAGGTCCTGTGCCCCAGCCGCCGTACAGCGCCGCACTGGCATACTTACAGACAACAGCGTTCGTAACACCTGTGGGTGCGCAACCAGAACGGGTTGTTGTCGTCTCTGTCCAGAAATGTCGGATGGTGTTGTCGAGCGGAAACTGTACAAAACGATCTCCACTTTTGATTGGGCCGGTTCCGTAAGGAATACATTTTCTAGTCGATAGCTCGCTTGGAGCTCGAGGTTTCGAGGCTCTGCCCAGTATAATACGTCACTTGCTGGTGCCAGCTCACTCAACTCGTGATCGTTTTGTTTGAGAGCCGGCGTCATGTTGACAGTGCGTTCAGTCGAATTAGCTCCTTACATGATGAAGTTCAGCGTAGCGATGTTATTCCACTCTTTTAAACTCCTCAAACATCTCGATGAGGATCATGTAATGCGGCAAGATTTCCTCGGCCCCAGCCAGGCTGCCCGTGGCGCAGTTGCTCCTGCGGTCGATGCTGAGGGGCCTGCATCTGTGTCCTCCCTGATTGGGCAGCACTTGCCCAGCCCATGCAGCTCTGCAGTTAATAGTTGCCTGCTGTGAAACCTCGTCCGACATATTGCCCGACATCTCTTATCGTAATTTCCCTCATTTCCATCAAATCTATGGTCTTGACCCGGACTAGCGCTGAGTGGCAATGCATATTTCACGCCCGGCCAGCCGGCATGGCTGCATATGATCCACGGCCACGACCCGTACAGGAATGATGTTGGAATGTAACACAATGTCGTTTGGTGTGCGAAATCTCCATCGCTTTTCCGTGCGGACAACTCAGGCCTCAGAAGGGCTTGGCTGCCGCCTGACCTCCATTCGCTACCGCAATATATAGCTCGGCGTCGCCACCACCAACCATTTCCCAGACTCTCCTAGGGTTCTCAAGTTATTGGCAGGACCCAAGCTGATTTTCAAGCAGTTCTCAACCCTCACACTAAGTGATACTGCCATACGGCATACATATACATCGGACATGGCTGCGACGACAATCCTTGAGGCGCGGTACGTTGACCGAGCCAAGTTGAACAGCTTGCTACAATCTGTCTTTGGAGCCGGCTCTTACAGTGTAACGGTAAGTTCTTCTGCAAGTTCGTGCAAAATTATGCCAATTCCTAACATTTACCAGATGCAGGGTGATACAATAGCGGTCGCAGCAGGAAGGAAGCTGACAGAGGTGAGTTCCCATGAAAGTCTTAAGTAATGGATGCTGATCAGCCACAAAATTGAAGACTGAAATCGAGACTTTCACGGTGAACAAATAGGAGCTGGCCGGGGGGGGGGTGGGAGGCTCAATCCGTCGATTGACACGGTGGCCGGATCTGGATCGTACACAGTTCATACGGGCTATCTGGCACAAGCTAGCTGGCAGATTTGTTTTTGTCTGCCGAGCCCTACCCGCTTTTACAAAGACCTATTAACTACACTCCGATTAAGAGTATTTATATCATGGTTAGGTGCCTACTCAATCACTCTAGACCCGCCTTGCCACCATGCAGCCCCTGCAAACGTCCCTAGACTTAACATTTCCAGCCTCAAATGAGTCCATTTTGACAAGGTTGAACAATCACAATATCGAAACCAAAGGGGGAAAAAAGATTATGTTGATGTGGTCGCTTTACAACCATTTCCTCACAATTTGTTCAGCCTTCAATCCACTTTGCCCCCGGGATCATACAACTCGGCCGTCCTGGGTGTTCAGGGATCAAATGGGCGCCAACGCAAGACATTCCAAGGGCTCAACGACACTTTCAATAAATCGACCCAGGATAGCAGTATCTGCAGCCAGATTTCTTCCTTGTCTTGTCTGTCCACCTCCTGGCACCTTTAAGCTGCCGCTCAGGCACTGCGTCACCACATCTGTGTACACCTTTCCCATCTTCGATCCCAACCTTGTCCTGCAGCGTCTGACGTGCTCCTCTCGAAGTTGACCTGCGTTCATCTTTTGATATTTAGCACCAGAAATCATTCCGGAAAGGGAGCGCCAAAGACCTATCTCTAGGAGGACGATACCTAGGCTGTAGTAGTCAAAGTCGATATTGTATCGGCCACTGCTCGCATACTCGGGGTGTTGGTAGTCACTGGCGGCGTCAAGATCCGGTCCATCAGTTTGCCACAAGCTTCCATCGGGCCTGCTTTTGTGCAAACCGATGAAGTAGGGCTCCTGTAGTTCGCTTGGAAGAGGCAATTCTCGAGGCTCATGCGTGAAAAATAGGATATTGTGGGAGTTGAAATTCTCGTGAAGCCATCCAATTGTGTGAAACTCTTTCAGAAAACGGGCCAAGGACGCAGCCAATTTGAACTTATCGCCAAGCAGTGGCTGGGGTTTGGGTTGACTTTGGCGGCCAGAATCTTGATCAAGGAGGGTGTGAAGCGGTGTGGGTTGTGAATGCATTCCCGGTGGTACCCGATAGACAAAGCCGTACCCGAAATTTGCGTCGCTCTTTTCGAATATCCCCACACAATCCAACGTTCGTAAGCCCTTCGGCCTCTCCACCATTCCGAAGCTCTGTGCTCTGAGGCTCATTAGGAGGGTACGTTGCTCGGGCGTGACCTGAGCCTGGTGCCACTTCATGACATACCACATCCACTCGACCAGAACCGGCGACTTGTCAAATTCGAGCCTCCCGATCCCCCATGATCCTGTGGTACTATCTATCTCGGTAACATCAGATGCGTTGAAAAGCCGAGCATTTGGAGCACCGTCATCGAGGCAGCGAAGGGGATCATTAGAATCTATACCCTGCGGGTCGAGCGTTGTCAGGCGGAGCCGGATTGTTCTCATCATTGCCAATGCTTTGGTAGTATAGAAGGCCGAGAATCTCGCTGACGAGAGCACCTGTTCGAGGTCTTCCAGGTGTTTCGTATCGTCTGTAGCCAGTACAAGATGCTCCCAGTAGTCCCTGGCACGCTTTGCGAGGTCAGGCGGCAGCAGCCGCCAAAGCGCGGAGACGCAATCGTCGATCTCACTCTCGAGGATCGTGTTGTCTGTGGATTCATCCGCCTGATACAATTTGGAGAACATGCTCCTCATAGATTCAACGCCTTCATCGTACATTCTGTCCAGGGATGTCGAGAGGCTCTCAAGTTCCTGCTGCCAGGATCCATCGAGTTTTAAGACATTGCCCCAAGCCACGAATCGTGTTCGAATCAATTCACGAGCGGGCGAAGATTGATCCCGGCAGAAGTTGCAAATTGCATCTTTAGTGGCCCCAAAGTATGCCTGCAGACTCATGAAGGTGAGCTTCTGGCTTATGTTGGAGATCGTTGGTCTTTGGAGCGGATCTCTCGTCAGAGCCTGCAAACACAAGTCCACCAGAGGCGAGATGACGCTACCGCTGGCCCCTCGGTTCGAAAGCGTGCGCAACCACTGGACGACTTGTGTTTTCACACTGCCATCCACCTTGTGGTACAAACTTGTTTCCCATCCGCTCACGCTGGGCTCCAGGCGTTTGTCACTAAACTCGCTGACTCCTGTGCTTCCCAGTTCAATATATGTAGCAATATCAGCGAACAAGCATCCCATAGCCCACACATCGATCGATCGTCCAACTTCTTGTGAATGCAGGTTGTCCATACACTCGGGAGCTAAATAATCTCCGACTGTCTGGAACCAGGTTGTCTGAGATTTAATCCCAGGATCTTTGAAGTTGCCGAGCCCAAAGTCAGCCAGAATGAAATTATATTGATCTACCAATATATTGGCCGGACGAATATCATGGTGGTATCCGATGCCGTCGAAGTCCACGCCGTGCTGATCTTGGTTCAGGTGCAAGTTATGCACGCTAAGCAGCGCGGAACAAAGTCCACGAAGGGCCGAATAGAAGGTGAAGTCGTGTTGGAACATAACGGGTCTTTCTTCTAAAGACAGAAACTTCTTCAGGTCCATCTCCAAGCGAGGGAACAGGAAGTTTTGCTCAATACCATACGAGTAGGAACCGAGAAAAGGGATAATGTTCGGATGTCGAAGTTGATTCAATAACCGCAGGCACATCTGTTCTTGTTGATACGCCTTCTTGCTGATTCTTGTTTTCAGCCTCTTTAAAATAAGCTGGACGGGGCTCGTCTGTTGGGGGAGGGCAGGTCGACAATCAGTGAATCGTGATACAGAGTCATCGAGTTTTCGCAATCCAAATCTCGGAGAACTCACATGATCAGGTACAAAGTCTTGCTGCGTAGGCCAGACACTAATCGTCACAATTTGACCAAAACTCCCCTCGGCAAGGTCATGTGGTCTGCCAACCAAGGGGAGAATCCGATTTTCTTCGATTTCGAGGTGGTGCTCGTGCATCTTGGGCGGAAACCGGAAAGGTAGAAGCCTCCATTGCTCTTCTCGCGCAAGCCTGGCTCCAAAGTCAGGGGCCGCTGTTTTTGCTAGCTCCTCACTGAACGGCAGTCTATCATCCAAGGCTTGATGAGCCCGAAACGATACGATGTGGTCCTCTTTCTCCATCCAAACCAGGATCGCGAAAGTTTTTACTCCTGCACAGAGAATTGCTTCCACGAGATTAATACGCTGGTCTGGACGACAACATAGCTGTTCGACTGCTTTCTGAACGGCGGCAGGGGTAAAAGTTGTGCGCAAGCTGGTCTCTGGAAGGAACCATCTCTTTGAATCTGAGCGGACCATATTGTTTTCCATCTGCTCTCGTAGGACTTGGATGGAAAGCTTGTTGTTGGCTGGAGAACGTTCCATTTTGACTTCAAGCTTAGGAGTAACCGAACTGAGTTGTGAACAGCAACAGCCGTAGCTTTAGCCTTAGGTGCGTGAATAATACGATCACTACAACTTCGCCTCATACTAATATTTTCTTTCAAGGCGCAAGAATAAAATGGCATGTCAAGGCGCCCTGAGGGGCCAGGACAACATTCCGTGACGCATTCGGCTGCCCTGACCGCCAAGGTTGAGGCATGCGCAGCTCAGCTCACCGGTTGAAAACTTGCAGGACATGTGCAACACACCCATAGGGATGATAGGTTGTGGAAGCAGACAAGTCCAAAGGTGGCTGACGCTATCTCGTTATATCCGTAAGCAACCCGCGAGACGTTCTTCTCTATGCCGGTATCATCCGACCAGTTCTCTTGCACACTACTTCATGCTGATCGAGCGGTATTCCTAGAACAAAGTAAAGCGACCTCTGCACTACGAATGACAATATGTTCTCACGAATGCCAAAGTCAACTTCTATCTGCCTATTGTGAAGCACATCTCCTGTTGAAAACACCCAAAACGTTCAGTTATCTTTCAAGTCAACCGCAGAAAGGATGATGTTCGGCCATCCGTCTTTTGGCAGCCCGTACGGCACGTACATACCTAAGCGTACACGTATCGCCTATCGCTTGCGATGTTCACACAACATAGTCATAGGGCCACAGCATTAGACACTTACCCGCACTTCTCTAAATTACAGGCTCAATATAACCTCTATACCAAATATAACGAAGCTATCTGAATCATGCAACATCACAAATCTGATTTCGCTGTATCGTTAGAGGTGTTCTAAGTCCACCACCAGAGCGCACCAAAATAATAGCATTTCTTATACTTGTCCCTGTCTTAGCCATTCTTGTAACTAAAAGTATGGTCTGCACCACTTCTTAGTCACCCTGGTCTCAAAATTTTGACCTCTCCTCGATTTCGCACAAGATTCTTAGCTTCACTGGGGGCTGGCATATGTGATGCAAGTTGATGTGCCACTTAGGGTGTCAGATCTACACTCGGCCTCTTATAGAGGCATTCGATGGCCAGGATTGTTAAATGCGACTGTATCAATTCGTTAAGCATATCGCGTGAAATTGAACGAACTGCGAGTCCTGGGAGCGTCTTTCGTACTGCGGGCGCAAAGGGGCTCGAAGAGAGTAGACAGAAGCTTATGACATCGTTTACTCGGTCCTCTTGTACCAGATGGGAGAGTAATAGCGTGATCTGTTTCATATTGACAAGTGACACGATAGATGGGCTCAAGGGAATAGGACGAAGAGCAGTGCGAGAAGCGGC
Source organism: Diaporthe amygdali (assembly GCF_026229845.1). Lineage (NCBI taxonomy): Eukaryota > Fungi > Ascomycota > Sordariomycetes > Diaporthales > Diaporthaceae > Diaporthe > Diaporthe amygdali. Next base: position 268,546 of record NW_026517060.1, on the reverse strand, counting down.
AAAGGGCAAAGCGTCAAAACTAACCTAGAGCTCCTAAATAATTCATTAGTTGGTTATTCTTACTACATGGCACTCAACCCGCAGGCGAAAGCCATTTTTATTTCGACTTCTTCAGCAGTCACTCTTGGCCGACTTAATAATCAAGACCCAGTCAAAGTCCACACCTCCATGGCTCGGCGGCGTAAAAGTCCTGTTGCCTTCAACCACGAAAGAGCCGATGACCTGCAGCTCGGCCGTACGTGGGTCGAACCACTGCGCCGTCGCGTTGACACCAGCCACCCCCCACAACTCGACGACATTGTCAAGGTCGACGCTGAAGGCGTCCCCCCAACCGCTGTAAACCCAGTAGTGCCCGTCGGTAATCATACCGGCCACAGAGCGGTCGGCCTCGAACGAGAGGACGTCCTCGGTCGCATTGGCGGGGGAGGAGATGATGTCTCGCGCGGGCTCGAGAGCGTTGAACTGCTCGGCGGACAGGCTATCAAATATTTTGACGACGTAACCCGTCTGCTTGGCGCCCGGCCAGTGGATGGCCTCGTGCCAACTGGCGTTGACTGAGAGGCCCAACTGCGGCTCCATGTAGTGCTCGGGGCCGGCGATGAGGGACATTTTCTCATATGATTGTTGGACGGGAAGGGAGCCAAAGGTGATGCCGCAGGCGCCCGAGAGGACGGCCGGGTAGAACCCGTGACGCACGTCTGACGCGTTTCAGAGCGGCTTGCTCCCGTTGAACGAGTTATGGGCGCCTTCGTAATGGTTCTCAAGGTCCATGACTGGGCCGGGGAATTCTTGCCGCATCTGTATAATATTCTCATAGTTTTTGCGGGAGTCCCAAGGGCGCAGCACGGTATAGTTGGCGTCGATGCCGTTGGGGTCAGGCCGCTCGTGACCGGACTGGACGCCATCCATGGAGAGGTTCCCGAAGCTACCATTGATGTACTGCGATACAGATCAGCAGGGTTGCGTGAAGAAAAAGTACAGTGCCAGGAGGAATGAGCGTACATTATGGCCATAGGGGAAAGGTGTGGGCGGATCCACGATCCAAGGACTCGTTGGTTGGAAGGTCACAAAGGCGTTGTAACCCTGCAGCGCCTCCTCCTCTCGGAAGCCCTTCATCATAGCAGCCCAGATAGGCCTCGTGTCCTGAATAGGGTCGAGGTAGGACAACGGATCCGAGTCGGGGTTCTCCCGCCAGGCTGCGCGAGCCTGGGGGACGTTGTCTGCCCAAAAGGCGTTGGTGTCTCCGCCCATCATCTTGGGGATGCCAGCGTAGCGCTTTCCGAGGAAACGCCCGAAGACCTCGGCATTGTCCTCGTTAAACAGCGTGTAGGTAGTGGTTCCGTACCAGCCCGTGTTGACATAGCGGCCCCAGGTCGGCACGAAGCAGATGAGAACGCCGTACTCAGCAGCCCTAGTTACAACCCAGTCTACGAAGGAGAAGTAGCCCTCGTTGGGCTGTGTCACGTCCTCATTGTCGATGGCCAGGTCTCCATAGAAGTTGGGGATGCTGGTGACATTGTACTTGGACAGCAACACGGCCTGGATCACGTTGAAGCCCTTGGCAGCACGGTCCGCAAGGTAGAGGTCGACATCGGTGCGGTTGAGCTTGTGGAAGAGCTCCCAATTGGTGTCAGCGATCCAAAAGAAGGGCTCGTTGGTCTTGGTCCTGTATAAATAACGACCATTGGGCGACGCAGAGATAGCCACATTCGACCAAGGGAGTTCTTTGGGAACGGCCGAGGCGAGTGAGAAAGTCACCAACGCGACAGCGCAGACAAGCAGATCGAAAAGGCGCGCCATGTCGATCGCGTCTCTGAATCTTGGGATACGATTGCCAACCCGGTCAGCATCCCTTGGACGTCCATTCTGAGTCCCGTTACATTTATATATGCTACATACCGGCCGTGCGTCGGATATCAACGCGGACCACACGGTGGAGTTGTGCCAGAGATCAATACCCTCTCTGGCATGACTACAAAATATTACGATTTGTATTGATTTCCACATTTTCTCAGCACTTGATTGCCGGGAAGGGAGGGTTGCACCTTTCAGTCGGGCTGTAATATTGATCATCGCTCTTTACTTCTCCAGTCTCTGCGCGTGACCGCGGAGGTGGTGGAGCTATCTCAATCGGGCCGGACCTTTCCCCCCTCTTACTACCCCATTCTCCGGGTCACGCCACGGGGACTCAGTGGGGACTTCATGCAGACGCTCGGCTATTTTTTGTGCTGGCTCACGTCTAAGTTGCATTTTAAGAAGAGAACATGACCTTCGCATGCAGAAAACCTTGAAAGCGGGGCACCACAAGGGAAACCCCATATTCGTTTCTATACCAATGGCTATTTGCTTTGCTGGCCGTTTCTCGGCTGGCAGACTCGGTCTTCTCATATATACCTCTGAGCATGCCAGAGTGATGAGCAGAAGGATGCTGAGACATCCACAGTAGCTTCAGCAGATGGATGGTTTCCTAAGAATGCGCACCACCTAGCGTGAGAGAATCCTCTCCACTTGTAAAAGAGCAAGAGAGGGGGACCCCGGTTCATACTGCGCGTATGCGCGTAAGGTCGCATGAAGTCGGATGGCGCTCTTATTTTTCTTTTTATTTCTTGAAGACTACGGGGGGAACGGCGGTAGTTATCTTGGATATCTGCTTGACTTGCAGAGTGCGTTCCTGATGGAGGTGCTAAGCTTGCAAACTTTCAGGTCAGTCAAAGACCACTGCCAGACGGCGATAGATGCGCAAAGTAATACGAAGGAGTTCCAACCGAAAGGGACAGGCCATGTGAACTTGCTAAAGTGGCTCAAGAGGCCTAGATGATAACTACTGACTCGGAGTTCGACTTGGATCAAACGAAGGTACGCATGGGTAATCTTGTCCAAATACTCAGATCAACTGACGATGACAGTCCTCCCATATTGATAGCTCGGTCTCCGGGGCAGACACGGCACACGATTGTAACGATATGGAAGGCAAGACTGTAATGCCGCTGAAAGGTAAAACTGCACAGCACACTTGAAAGCAGAACATGCTCTTGTCCACTTGACCAAAGTAGAAAACTATTAGAATGAGGATCTACCTTTCTGCCTTCCTGGGCCTGGGCAAGCCTCTCCGGCCCTCCTATTAGTGCGGCCGGTATTTGAACTCCTCAGAGCAGTAGACGTTGAGATAAGGAGCAGCAGCTTAAAGGGACGAAACGGATTTTAGGCGGTTACATAATGGCGCTATGAGACTTCGAAATAACATAATTTCCCTTGAAAAAGTTAGCACTTGAGCTCATAGCGACGAGGGCCATAGAAAGGTCTCGCTCGATCTTTGCCTGGAGGACCGCGAAGCCAAGAATATTTGCTAATACAATTTGGAAAGCTATATTTTGAGTTCAGAAGGCTGTCGTTGAATTTTTGACCAACAAGGGTCGGGGACGAAGAGCATCTTCACTTGTAGGCCACTACACTGCTGTCCATTTTTGTCCGTTTACCCTGATTTCTTCTTGACTTGAGTCGATTCTAATTGGTAAGAACTAGTGACATCTCCAAGTGCAATATTTACAGCTGCATCGCAATGAATCATTGTAGTGTCGAAAACTGGCACTGGCAAGTTATCTTGATTGAGAAGCATGCCAACCTCGGTGCACCCAAGAATGATGCAGTCAGCCCCCCTTGAGATAAGTCGACTGGCAATGCAGACATAAGCATCCTCGCTTTCTTTCGTAACAAGTCCACGGCACAATTCTTCGTAAATGATGCGGTGCGTTTCGGCTCGGTCGGAGCTGTCCGGGATGATTGGAGATAGACCAGCTGCGACAAGCCGGTCGACGTAAAACGTTTGCTCCATCGTGAAAGCCGTGGCCATCAGCCCCGGTGAATTGAGGCCACGGGCTCGAATGCGGGCGGCGGTAGCATCCGCGATATGTATCATGGGCACCGAGACGCCCTTCATCATCTGATCGGCAACTTTGTGCATCGTGTTTGTCGCCAGAATGATGAGGTCGGCCCCACCCTTTTCAAGTGCCTTCGCTTCGATGTTGAGAATGCTCCCAGCTTCGTCCCATTCCCCACGTGTCTGCAAGGCTTGTATACGCGAAAAGTTCAGCGACCGGATGAGAAGTTCGGGGGAATGGAGGCCCCCAAGTCTGTCCCTGATCAAACTGCAAAGTTGTCGATAGTAGACTTGAGTCGATTCCGCGGACATGCCGCCCAAAATGCCAATCGTCTTCATTTTGTTCACCTTCAGGCAGATGCTTGGATAACTTGTTTTGGTGACTCTGCAATAGATTCGACGACAGGTGTGACTTGTAAGACTAGCGAAGTAGGCTGTCTACATCGTGCCCTTCATCCCACGTGACGTAAGCTGACTGCAAAATGTATTCCTTCAATAATCATCAGTCAAAGCCATTCTTGTTATCCATCGCAGGACTCCAGCAGTGTGCCTGTGAAATTCATTTAGGGCAGATCTCATCACTGAGATAAAAACTATTTCGATTGTTTCCCCTCGCTGTCGACATGAACCATTCTGCTGTGGTCATTTTGGACCAACCAAGGTTTCACGAGTGCATCGTGGATGACGATGAACGCAGTAAAGCTTGAAGCACTCTGCGTCGTCCTCTTCTCAAGGAACTGGAAAGTCCCACCGTTCTGCTCATGCAGATCCATACTCTGGGCATATGTCAAATATAATTCAAAATAGAAATATACAATTTATAAATAAAGGATTATCTCCTGGTTCCGACTTACGTGAACACGGCGTTGTGGAGTATAAAACTAGGTGCTACAGTCATGTCACAAATCACTTCAATCCAATAATTGCGCCAGCATTGTAGCAAACATTCTTTTTGTTCTTCATTTCTGAGCTAAGTATAGATTTGCAGATATTCAACCACATTCGACCCCAGGCACATATCGTCCATGACAGTATGTGCGAGCACCTCATCCACACATGGCAGTTGTGATGTAGATGCGGGTTCATGGGGAAAAAAGACAGCCGGACCCGTACAGTATACACAAGACTGCTGTCCAGAGCAGCTGTCGTTGAGGGAAAGGATGCGTGACGCTCCCAAAACACCGTGGTACCATATTCAAGTCTGTCCACCCAATGTTGCAATTCGGTCCCGCAAAGATGATACAAACGCTCCGCCCCGTTCCACGGCACGATCAAAAGGTGCCGGCAGGTATATCCGATTTTTCCGTCTCTTTTCGGTCTTGATAAATGTCATGCCTCATGCCTGCCTGCCGAATTCAAAATGAGCCCTTGTATCGGGTAAAAGTAAGTTGAAGAAGCGAACAAATCAAAATAAATAATCGCTAGATGCAAAAACATAAGCCGCCGCGGCTCCGCGGCGACTTGTAAAATGACCGTCCCAAATGCTCAAAATGAGACTACCTCATGAAATCCATCTCCGTCCCCAGGCCATTACTTAGACCTAAGGAACTCATGGTGCTGATGTCCGAATTCGCCCTTTGTAGGGCTTGGAAATCCGCTACCGTGCGTATTGTGTGTGGGTTAGGGCCCATGGCGAAACTGGTCGTGCGGGAAGGCCCTTGGCGATTCACAAGGTTATTCGTGTTCATGCCCTGAGACATTGCGTTCATGTATGCAATGCCGTTGCTGAATTGTTGTCCGAAATTGTGGTTCTGATGATCCACATTCATGTTCGGCGCGTGGTCGATTGGAGTGCCCAGGCCATGTTGCATGTCGTGTTGCATGTGCGTGTTGATGTTTTGCATCGACGAAATTGATTGCTGTGGCTGATGCTGGGTGTGGGGAGTTTGTGGTGGGTTATGAGCAGGGGCTTGTCCACTGAGTGAGGATGATGCACCCATCGGGTTCATCATAATCCCTGACATGGAATTATAGGAGTTTTCTGGCAGGCCGTGCGAGTACTCCCCGCCGGGTGACGTGGCTGACGGCGAGCTCATAAACGGAGAGTTCATTTCGTGGTTGGATGATTGGGAACCCCCTTGCGAACTTCCAGAATCAACTGGCGGCTCGTCCATGCGCGGTGTGTACTTCTTCTCGTACTCGTCCATCAACACGGGTGGCTGGGCCATTCCAGCATTACCAAAGCCATCGAAGATGTCCATGTTGCAAGCCTTGGTAGCGACATTGTCCGGCACGTTCTGCAGCATAGGGTTGGCGAGTTTCGGTAATGTCTCGTTGATCTTGCTGATGAGGAGAGGCACAAAGCGGTAATCTCCATTTCTGAGAACTGTAAGAACATTCAACAGGGGGTTGAGCTGTTCACGTGGGCCGGGTGAGAAAGGGTCTCTGGAGGCGGGGTACAAGGCGAGGACGTCCGTTAGAGAGCAAGCGACGTCAAAAAGTTTTGTCAGCTATAAAATAAGTTAGCAAGTAGATAGACGTAAGGATAGTCGGTGAGCATACGAATGAGACGTTCAGGCTCTCCGAGTTTTGCTGAGGCATGGATGAGATGCCGGCCAGCAGATTGGCTGCCATGTTTGCTGAGTATTGCTGGAACATCATGTGGTCTTCGCTGTGGCTGTTGTTGCTGTTTAACTGCCACATCATTGTCTTCAGCCATTGCTGGTTATTCCTGAGATCGTGCAGCTGCGAATCCCCGTAGCTGTGGAATGCGGGGATGATTTCTGCGAGCTGCTTGTGCAGGTTGTTCAGGTAAGCAGCAGGCCAGTTGCTGCGGTTCTTGCTCCACATGCCGAGGAACGCATCATCAAAGGGACGAAACAGATTGGAGAGGTGGATGAAGCTGTTGAGCTGATGAGCCATGTGATCGGTCGGGTCATCGGCAAGCGCCGGTGGGTTAATGGAAGCCTGCAGGGTCACTGGTCTGTTTCGGTGTAACGCGTAGGCTCTGTGGGGTCCATCGAGTTAGCATGAGAGAACAGTGTGAAGTGAGATATCGAGTTACATACCTCTCCGTGACGAAGAAAAGCCAGTACAGACGTCTCCTTCTGGCAGACTCAACATCGTCAAACTGAACGTAAGCCTCCTCCTTGTTCATTCCGATGATCTGGATCATCGTTGAAGCTTCTCTCAGGTGGAACCAGGCCTTCTCGTGCATCTCCAACCCGTAATAGCATGCAAAAAGGAAGTAGCTCGTGCACAGGGTGTTCATTGTGGGGTTATCCGTGTAGTCGAATCCTTTTCGCACACGGATCGTCTCCTCCAGCAGGACGGTGCTGGACACGATGTTTGCACCTGGCATGCTGTCGAGTCCATATGGGTCGCCCGGAATGGTCATACCGGGTTGGATCATCATAAAGGCCGACAGAGCAGCCAACAAGCAGTAAGCGTCGAGGTTCTGGTCCATGTACACGGCCTGTTGCTCGAGTCGCTGGCGGCTGAGAATAGGCATGCTTGGATACATGTTTGCAAAGAAGAATTCGATGCACTCCTTCACAATGTCGCCGGTCAAGAGCCCCGGAGTTGGAGCCAAGGTCGGGACCGCGGCAGGTGCGTTGATGCCATTCATCCGGTTCTGCACCTGTGCAGAGAGGCTGGTTTGTCGCTGCGTCTCACGCAGTTCGCTGATTACTTTGGCTCTTGAGCCCTTGGGACCCTTCTTCTGTGGGATCGCGTGGTAAGTACAGCCGAGCTGAGCCGTGTGGCAGTTACGGCAGGGGTTGACACCGTCGCACTTGACCTTGCGACGGTGACAGGCGTCACAGGCTCGTTTGACGGCGGTCGTCATTGTGCCTGAGGTCATTTTGGCCGTGGAATTTCGACTCTAATTCGGCTGGTTCGCTGAGTCGTGTGTGGTGCGGGTTGAGATGATTTGTTTGCTGGTCAGTGAGCCCAGATTACTGTGGCTCCTGGGGAGGAGTCGGGAGACCTCGTGGCAGGTGGCCGTTGATGAGAATCTCCTCGGCCCCGAAACCTGGGGGCATTCGACGTATCGAAAACGGTCGACGCTGGCTATTCCTCAATCCGAATCAATCCGAAAGTGGCATGGAGTTTGCGTAGCGATGTGGTTGCGCACAGCTGGGGTTCATGCAGGAAGGGGGGATTGTAATCGGGCCGTCGAAGTTTGTGTGAGTGGTTTTGGGAACCCAAATCGAAATCGCGGGGGAGACAATCCGGGGGAGCGGTTCCAACGGGTCCAACGGCTGGTCGGTCGGTTTGGCGGTCGCGTGCGCAGGCTGCAGGCGACAGATTTGTGGATGTCACGGGGGAGTGTATAGTCTGGCTATGAGACAGCGAAAAGAGAAAATCCAGCAGCAAATGTCCCAGGACTCAAGATGAGGTTTTCACGATGACAAGTAGAAATGGAAATGGAAGAGTAGACGCAAGTTTGTTCAGTCAGGCGAGGTGAGGCGAGTCGAGGCGAGACTGGGGGGTTTGAGTAGGAGTGGGGTGGGGGAGGGAGTAAAAGAGACCAGCAGGCCCCAAAATTGAGAGGGAGGAGAGGAGCAAATAGGCAAATAGGCAGAGGCTAGGGCCAGTGAGGGACGAGGAAGGGGCGTCTTGTCTGAAGTGGGCGTGGGCATGGGCGGGAAAATGAGGAGAAAGTGGAAGTGCGGAAGATGGGAAGGGGCTACGGATGGGGGACAACACGCTAATTCCCAGCTGAGCCTAGGCGAGCCCAGCAGGAGCCCAGCACCACCCCAGCAGGAACCGGGATGCGCGCCTTCCCCCAGCACGCCCCAGGTCGGAGCTGCGTGGGCATTGGGCGTGTTCAGATGTATTGTAGCAGCCGGCGCCAGGGGTGGGAAAGGCGACAGGGACCAGGGGGCGGTGGGAAACTGGGAATCGGCACTGGGCAGGAAACTGCAGGACTGGCGCGGACTGGGCAGCTGCCAGGTCCGTCTCGGGTCAAGGCTGCACCAGCACCAGCACCAGCAATCGATCAACTAACTCGATCAACACAGTATGTCCGTCCATCTGTGTGTCTCTTGTCCGTTCTGTGGCGCAGACCAGCATCATCATCAACAATTGAGGACGCCAATCAACTAACCAGACTGCCTGCCTACCTAGCTTGGTACCATTTGCTATTACTCAGTCTATGTACCGGGACTGACTGTTGACTCTGACGGGTTTGATGGCTTGAGTAACGGCTTGGGTGGCTTTGCTCTGCTGGCTGAAGTGATCAGCCCAGGTCAGGTCAGGTCAAGTCGAGGCAAGGCAAGGCGAGCCAAGTCACAAGTCAGTCACGCTCATCACATCTTTACCTCACCGTCATTTCACGATGCTCAATCACTCACTCGGTCGCCATCTTCAATCACACTTGGCCCAGGCGCCCTCACGCCCGCAGACCCAGTCAGGCCCTGACCGAGTCCCGTCGGCACTCGAGCCCAATCGAGGAAAAATAAACTGGGACGAGCTTCAGCTGCCTCTGTTCGGTTTTGGATATTGCTGAACGTATGGAGCGTGCTGAGGAGTGTGTCTGGAGTGTCTGCCTATTGATAGACTGCTTCAGGTCTCCGAGACAGGCAATCATCTTCGAGTGCTGCATTCGATCGCAATCTCTCGTGCCTGTCTCTCATCTTGCATCTGCCACTCGTGGCGGTGGGCTGCGGTGGGCTGCCCTGCCGTAACGTTGTATTCTGGGGTTCGTGCTGTACTTTTAGACTTTTTACCGAGGCGTCTATTCCGCCCTCTCGGATCCCGACTGCACTAACAGGAGCCCGTCTCTTGTACGCGTAATACTGCAGTTCGGCGTATAGTAGTACAGCCGACGTGTTAAGAAAGACATGCCCCAGGTGGGCTGAGCCTGAGCCTGCGCCTGTTATTGGCCTGACCGCTGCAGTGCAGGTCGTGTCTCAGTCCCACGACTCTTGCTGCACAGCACACAGTAAGAATAGCTGCTGAGTTGATGCCCCAAGGCTGTCCGAAGAAAAATGGAGCACAGAACCTACTGACTGATCTCTTGTTAATCATCAGTAGCATCATCATCTCGTGACTGTGTCAATGAAAACCCTCCTCATCAGCGGCGTCGTCACCTTGTCTCTGCAGTGGGATGCGGAATCGGATCCCTGCAAGGAACACGACGAACCGCTGTTTGCCCTGCTCCTGTTCCTGTTCCCACTTGCTCCGGAGCACGAGAGCACCTGATCGTGCCCGTACTTGCTGTATCCATACTTGTGGACTTGTACCTGTGTCTGTGCTCGAGCCTGTGCATGTGCCTTGTGGCCTTGTACGATGAATCCATCGATTGGCCATACCGAGGTTGGTCTAATAGTCAGATCCTACGTACTGTTACGAGTGCCTAGCAGCTTCGAAGCTGAACCTGACCCAATCCGTACATAATAAGCTGCATGCACTAGGTATACGGGGTTTATGTGCCGTGGCGATGACGACCACTGCCCTGCCGCTGTCAATCTTTGGCCCCCCCTGGTAGGGCTGGACAAAGACTATAAAAAAAATTGAAAAAAATCAGTTCAATTGATGCGAAAGCCGGCTGACGACATAGACACGAGACTTGAGACTGAGATGGGCCCTGTGCCTGGATCCCAGGACTGCGGTATCCTTTGTTCTTCAATGCCAGCAGCCGAAGTTTTGCCCCAGAGTCCCGGGAATGAGCCTGTCCGGCCGCCTATAATACGCCCTTACGTATTGATTATTCACCAAACCAAACAGCTCAGCAAATCTGCCCTCGTCTGATCTGATCGGGGCTCGCGGTTCAGACAGCTTCCGTGCCTCGGCCGAGGAAGGCTAGAGGCTTGCATTTCTGGTAATTTTTCAGTCTCAACCTGAATCTCGGGGTTCGCATCAAGAGACCACAGCCACAGCAATGACGGCAACAAGGAGAGCAGACTAGAGACACCCATCCTGTGACCGACTGGCTTGTGAAGAATGGCTTCGGCAACAAGCACTGGCGGCAAAGGCGATTTGAGCTCTGGCAGCAGCAGAAGCAGACTGGCTTACCCCCCCCCCCTCTCCTCACCCACCCTCCAAAAGAGGGCTTTCCCCCAACAAGGCCGCATTAGTGCGACTCCTGATCAACCAGCATCCTGGGATGGCATGCTTCCATTGATTCTTCCAAAACCTTCCACCCAGCACTAGCCTACACTTCTGGTGTGGCCTGTGTGGCTCGCGCAGCTCGCCCGTCCAGTAACAAGCGGCCGGGCTGGGCTCCATTCTGGTCCTAGTCTCCCTACTCATGCAGGCGCCTCTGCAGGTGTTGGCGGTCTCCCCGCTCCATCGAATCACCTGTGCGGCTGCCGGGTGCCAGCTGTCAGTGTCAGTGCGTGCCTACTGTTACCGTGCCATTGTTCGAAACGATGGATGAACGATTGAGTGAATAAACGAAAGGGTAAGGCTCGGTCGGGTCTATGTTATGGTGTATTGTTCAGTGACGGACGGTCATTGCGAGCGGCATCTCGATGACGGCACCCTCCGAAGCCATCGCCGACGACAGACGCAACATCACGACTCGTGCTCCCCGAACCGACGGGTAAAGATTGTCCCCTCCCCAAGTAAACAGGAGCAGACCACGTCACCTGGTGATCACAGACAAAGAGAGGCCTGAGAGGATGCCCAGGCGGGAACGACCACCAGAGGCCCCCATAGCAGTTGCTTGGCCGTCTGTGGGGCATCACAAGGCCTTCTTGGGATGAATTCCAGACCAGCTCGGAGATTTTAAAATAACTGCTATTCCGAATAAACAACAACAGACAGGCATGGCGCGCACTCGGCGACCGTTGAGAGTCAAAACTCCGTCTGATCATCCTGCGACTCGATCCGCTGTACCGTACTGTGTAATAAAGTGCCTGCCTGCTTGTCACCGCCGTGCCTCCGTGCCTCAGTACCAAAGTATGGGCAATAATTGGGGTGGGCCGGAAACGAGCAGCAAGTCGTCGGTCGCCCAAAGAAGCTAAGTGCCCCGGCGGATCCCACGACCACGATTTGCTGGTGCGAGAAACGCATGGGGCTGGGCTTGTGTTGCATCTCAGGTTGATGCGGGTGACTTTTCCTTGCCTGCCTGCTGTATTGAAAGCTGAAGGGGAGATGAAACCCACCAGAGTCGGGGCGGAAACAATGCCCGCTCGTCATGCAATGCCAGTCATAAAAAGATCGAATTGTGTTGCGTGCACTGATACACACACACACACACACACTTGCTTTGCTTTGCTTTGCCTTGCTTTGCTTACGAAGCCAGCACTGCCAAACGGGAACAATAGAAATTCCCCAGGAACGGCCATCCTTTCCCTTTCGAGAATGTCCACGCGGTCGATCACCCTTCCATCAACCCGCCGGTCCCTTTCAACAAAAGAGTCGCGCGTGCGTGCGTGCGCAAGTTTAGTGAACCGTTTGCCAGCCCGCCAGCCCGCCAGCCCGCCAGGCGACGAATCTTCAGCGTCGGATCCGCAGCGGGCACTGCGACATGCGACGTGTGTGCGACTTTGTTCTGTGTGCCGAGCTAGCGAAAGCGGGCTGGCCGTCCCGCTAAAAGCCACAGCAGCAGTGCCGGATCCCACGCTTTTGCGTTGCGTCGCGTCTGGGGGGGGGGGGGGGAGTAACCAAAACCCGCCCACCCGCGCGGCTGAGATCGCAGCTGTCAGAGGCGGGCTGGGTGTTTCACCAGCAGGGTAGGGCATCGCCTTACCGCCCGCTGGGAAAGGGATAGGGCGAGGCTGTTGTGTTTAGCTGGTGCCGTAGAATAGCCACCACCGACCCCTACTCTGTGTTGGACTATATCGCCGCATCTAAGAAGCCCTGGGCTCGGCTGGCAGATCTGCGATGGGTAATTTCCTCCTCTTGCGAGCGGCTCCGGAGCACACGCCACGCAGCTCGGTCCACGTTGTTGATGGACGACTCGAGTCTTGCATGCGCTGCGCCCAGCCGTGCCGCGCCAGCTTGACCGAGAGATCATTGCGTCGGGGGTGCTTCCACTTCCGTGGGCAGCGCATCAGTTGTATGCTTTGCGTAGGGGGCGGGCTTTGTCGCGTGCGTGTGCCAATGTTCGGTGAGCATGCCTTGCCAAGATGCCCTGCGACGCAATGGGCACCTGTCCCCGTTGTGGGCGGGTGTCCGTTCCCGGTGGCGGGTGAAAAAGGTCGGCGTAGTGGGGCCGGCTGTCAGTGCGGACACATGTAGCGTAGGACGTGAATCCGGGGGCACAAAGATCCACTTGCAATGACAGGCACGACAGGTTTCCGGGGGGACTCAGGCTCTCGGACGAGGGACAAGAGACCAGTCTGGTGTACAGATCCTGAAAAGGCCTAGCTGCATGCGCTTCGACATCTCGATGTATGTGGTGTTGACCAGTTGGGCTGGCTGGCTGGGCTTGGAGCATCAAGTTGGATATTGCTGTTGACAGATTCTGTTGACTGTCGCCCATTTGATCCTGAATGTGGTCACTTCGAGCCTTGAATACGGACATCGATTAAATCGAACTAATTGTTAAACGCTGACCTGTCCTATAACCTGCAGCCAGCCACGACGGGCATCCAAGACCAGCAAAACCATGCAGCCAGCCCAGTCCTCGACTTAACGCCAAACACCAGCAATTCAGAATGATAAAACTATAGGCCACATGCTCCTCCCCTTTTCTCACTTCCTGTGTATCTTGGGCAGGTACTTGACCCAAGGCACACAATTATTAGCATCCCCGTGCTTCCCATAATCCTGCGCAGGCACAAATTGGCCCGTCTGCAGGCTGCCCTGCACAAAGTACACATACCACGCCTCATGCAGCTCATCGCGGCGGCGGCCTCCGCACCGCAGGACGACCTTGCCGCCGCTGAACTGCTCGAGGATGCGGCGCACGTCCTCGAGCGGGTAGTGTGTGCGGGCGCTGGGCTCGATGCCGGCGAGCGACAGCGCCGTGTACGTATCGAGCATGCGGAAGAGCCCAGTCGCACGCGTGAAGTAGTCGACGACCTCCTGGCCTGCGTCGTAGTTATCACCGTAGCATTGCGGGTTCAGCGTGTTGATGCACGTCGCGTGCTTGTTATACTCATGCGTCCAGAGGTGCGCGTTGCTGCCCCGGTTCGCTACCCAGTACCGGTCCATGAAGGCCCGCAGCTCCGTCTGCCCGTAGTGTGCTAGCACGTCCGTGATGTTGGTGAAGTGTGGCGCCATGTTGCAGTATGCGTCGTAGGAGCCGTCGCAGAGGTCGGGCCTGTGGGGATGGGTGATGCTGTCAGTCTGGGGGGATCTTCTTTGGTCAAGGGGTTTGCAGTGTGGGTTTAGCTCACCATAACCCGTGCAGGGTCCAGTCTTCCTCTGCTCCTCCAACGTGTACCTCGCGATCCCAGAACTGCGTGAGGAGCATTCGCCCGCCAGGGTATACAAAACAGCACGAGTCGTCGCCCGCGACTGGCGTGTTGTTGTGGCAGCTCGTAGGCCCGTTGATGGGGCAGGAAGGCGCACCACTGAGGGGCTCGTAGTGTGTGACCTCGCCATTGTAGCTGTCACTCGGTGTTGGTACCACTTCGCTGACACTCCCGAGTATTGGATCGATGAGGTTCGAGAAGGGGTTTGAAACGTCTTGGAGGAGGGGGAACTGCGACAGCAGGTTGCCGGCGTAAGCCAGCGCCGAGCGGATGGACGTCGATGGAGACATGACTGTTGTGTTCCGAAAGCGTTCTGATCCTGAGGATTCAGAGTGTAACGCCGGTTCTACATGAGAGGAGATGATGATTCGAGTAGTGGTTGGGTCGAGACTCGAGGAGAAAAGAGCCCGTTTGCAGCAGCTGGCGGTGGCTGTGGGACCGAGTGTCGTCAGGGTCCAGGAGCTGGCTGAGCTTGTGACAGCCTGCTGGGGATCGGCGTGGGGTCTCTCTGACCGCTGATTGGGCTCCTTGGTCTGGGGCAGAGCCCACCCCTGACCTGCCGACTCCCGAGCTTCCTCACTGTACAGTACACATGTACCTAGAAATATGATACCTCTTCTTAATGGCCTGCATGCAACAGCAACAAACACTACAAGTCTGACATAGGGTCAATCCCGATACTCGTCTCCCAAGCTAAGACTAAAACTCCTACCCACGTGTCCTGATTAATGCATCGGTTTCCTCTCTTCAACTCACCCATCACGAGTACTTGATAGCAACATCTCCAATCGTAGCGTGCGTATGGACCCATCACAGTTGATTAAAGCAGAGATGAGGTCAACCAATGGCAAAGAAAGAGTGAAGATGTTGAGAACAACGTTACAGGAGATCCGACGGACCGGTTCGGAAGGCTTGCTTGTTCCACTTGACGGCTCACTGTGCGGTCCACGTCACTACAACTGAACGACGGAACGAGCCAGAAGCAGCAAACAACTTCTCTGAAACCTGCAACGGCTCAAGCCGTAGCCTTTCCCGTCCTTGCAAGTGGAATAGTCCAACCAATTCTTCGGAATGCGGTTTCACAGTTAGGTCTCACGAGCGGTTATACCCTCAGGGCGACCAGCTTCCTGTGTTGATTTTGGGTTTGAGTCTTTCTCAGCTTCCTGGTAACGACAGGCCGGACTGCTACCATGCCTGTGGAGGACCATTTCCCGGAGCCCTTGGTCTTCAATCCAGCATCGGGGATACACAAGCACACAGTGATCCTCCTCCACGGCCGCGGCGGAAGCGCTGACGCGTTCGGTCCTGCGCTACTGAACACAGCCCTCCCCGTCGCAGGCACCGCCATAAGCACACAACAAGATGGCCCCCACGGCCGGAGACGGACACTCGGTGAAGACAACGGGGTTTCCACTGATGCCTCGGCTGCGCCTTCAGTCTGTGATGGAGCCTCTGCCAAATTGTACAACCATATCAGCCCAATAACGCTCGCTCAAGCACTTCCCCATGCTAGATTCGTCTTCCCGACCGCCCCCAAGCAGCGTGCCACTGTCTACAAGCGCAGCATCATTCGCCAGTGGTTTGACGACTGGCACCTGGGCTTTGTCGATGACAAGGTGGATAGCCGCTACGACCTGGGCCTGCAAACCACCGAGCTGGTTAGCACCGTCGAGTATCTGTACCGTCTGATCGCCGAGGAAGCGAGGCTGGTCGGTGACACGCGGAAAGTCATCCTGGGAGGAATTAGTCAGGGTTGTGTAGCAAGTTTGGTGGCGTCGTTGCTTTGGAAGGGAGAGGAAGAATTGGGTGGTGTCGTTGGTATGTGTGGGTGGCTGCCTTACATCAGCCAGATGAGAGCACAGCTCGTGGGTCGAGATGGTCAAGAATCAAGAGATACAACTTGGGGAGAAGACCTAGAAGAGGGTGCGGGCTTTGATCCTTTCGAAAGATCGGCTTCCCCAGATTGTGATATGGATTTACCCGGTGGCATTGACGGCAAAGGCTCTGTGAAGTCAGCCCTTGAGTGGCTGCGAGGCGAGCTCGACATTCTCGAGACACAGTCCGGTTCCTCGGATGTGCTCCGGAGCAGCGTTCCAGCCATTTTGTGTCATGGCCAGGATGATGACAAGGTCGACATCGCGAAAGCGAGTGAAAGCGCCGAGTTTCTCCCGGCCCTCGGTCTCGAGCCACTTCGCTTCAAGGAATATGCGGGCGTTGGGCACGAGTTCTCCTCGGAGATCCTCTCTGATATCGCTGTGTTCATACAAGATGTGCTTGGCGAGCCATCAATTTGAGACGGGAAGATGGGCGTCCCGGCTCTGTTCATGTGCGACCTGTCCGCTCATGAGACTGGTGCCACAACCAAGACACCATGGAATATAAGCATCAAACAAAGACGGTGAATGCTCATGCCGAAAAGCTCCAGGGGGGACTTCGCTCCATGGATCGAACTCTCAGTCGAATTGTGTGGGTTCAGTGTGGAGCCTGGTATGTCTCGTCACATCAAAATGAGCACGAAAGAAGTGTTTGATGCCGTCAGGCAATTCGCGCCTGGATATGCATTACTATGTGACAAAAAACATTATCATATATACCATCATCTCGTCCGTGATCAGTACAGCCCAAAAAGAAAAACGCCAATGCATGCACTCAGTTCATCTCCCCTCTGCCCATCATTAACTTCTTATGTCCCAATTTGAAGTCATCAGCTTCATGGAAGACCGCAGTCAGAGGCGGGGACCTGGACGGCAGTGGCATCAACACGGCCGAGGGCGGCAGCCTGGCCGTTGGTCAGCTCGTCCATGGCGGCCTGGGCGATGTTGAAGCCGGCGGCGGCGTGGTCAATGGCCAGGACGTTGATGGTGCGTCCGCCGTAGCTCAGCTGCCAGCAAGTTCCGCACTGGGACCGGGAGTTAGCTGCTTGTTTGTTTTCTTCACGCCTTTCTCTAGCCGGGAGAGGATGGGGTATAAACTCACGCTCGCAGAGTTCCAGCCGGCGATGGCTTCGGCACCACCGACGTGGGGGAAGCGGGGGATGGCGCCCTGGGTCTGGTAGCCGTAGCGGGTGATGAGGCCGTTGGTGCCGTCGGAGCAGGACACGGCGGTCATGGAGCGGCTGGCGTCATCATAGCCGGTGTCGTAGGAGACTGTGAGATGATGTTAGTATCTATGTATAAGTGTATGCAGAGGGGGGAGTGAAGCGTACCAGTGATGGCGGTGGCAGCAGTGGCCAGGGTGAAGATGCTGAGGATGTTGGCGAACATTTTGAAGGTGTTGGGAGAGTTGTTGGAGTGAGTTGAAGTTGGTTTAAGGTTTGGGAGGTGTGGTCTTGAAGATTAAGATGTATTAAAGAGATGATGGTGGTGATGATGATGATATCTCCCGAACTAGACTCATCAGCAGCGGTGCTCGAACTTTATATATGAGTTCGTCGTCCACACAAGACCCCGAGCTCGACGTCCATCGAGCAAAACCTTGAGCGCAAGCAACGTATGATGTCTCGCTCATCCACCGAATGCCACCGATCGGATCCTCTTGGCGGCCGTCATCGCGAAGCTGCCACCCATCATAACCCGCTTATGTTATGGGGAAGCCCCAGCTACCAGCCCCAACACGGCACACCCATACCGGCAGCCATGGCCCTTGCAGAACGCTCTGCCGTATACCCTGCGGCTGTTGGACTGTCAGCACAAGGCGGGCGAGGTCGCGGTGCTACTGCAGCTCTGTTCCGCAGCACGGCCGTTAGCTCGACCAGAGTACTATACGGGTGGGTTCTCTGACGGTGCCAAAGTTCGTGTTGGGTGCGGGCAAGTGGGACACGATCGACGTTGCGACTCTCGTATCCATCCTTCCGAGGTCCAGGTGACCTTCTGACTTCAGTTTAGGCGGAGAAACAAAGCCGTTGGCAGCGTCCAAATTTAGTAGGCCAGCAGGGCGGCTGGGGTGCTAGCAGACTGCTGTTAGCAGTTAGCATGGCCCGGCAGTCGCCGGCAGATCTGCAACCATATGCCTGTAAACTATAATCTGGGGCCAGCATACCACACCTTAAATCCAGTAAGCTCTTGGCCTTGGCCCTTTTGGGACCCGCTGCGGCTGCTACGATACACTCTTACGATGGGAACAGCTTTCCCCAGATCGTGTCTGGGGCGGTGAAGAGGCTCTGGAGACAAGACACACAGACACCCAGGCTGACCGATATGCTCCTCTCCGCGTTTTCGGATTCTTGCCGTGCTATTCTCGAGCATCCGAGCTTTCGAATGGGGTATACGGGGCGAAATATGCAAAAGAAAGGGTAGGCAGCTCGCCTAGCCGTCCCACAGAAGCAACGCGACCTGCATGAACTGCAACCTCGTGAAAAAAGAAACGGGTCCGCTCCTCACCGTACTCGTGATCATCCCGACGACCGAACCGACAACACCGATGCTTCCTTGCATGACCCTGACATCGACGACGTCGACCACCAGCCGTGCCAAATCTCCATCGACGGGCTTCGTCGCAATGTTCGCATCCGTCGAATGTGGTCTCATACCCTTGACCTGGCCGAGATGTTCCGATGTTCTTGTCTCTAGTGTAGTCTTTCAATAAAACCTCGATGGGAAGTCATCATACCATGGTGACTGTTCCCTTATTTTGGGATATGTTGAGACATAGCATTCTGACTACAGTCTTCAGCGGAGAGCTGTTACCATGTAGCCTCAGCGGCAACAACGGTGCTGATGCTTGCTAAATCTACGCCTATATGAGCATTTGCGGAATTATACTACCCGATCAATAAGTGCGAGCCGATTTATGAACATCCGACCAGAGTCGGGGAAGCAGTTATCTCTGTGCTTATCGCAGAGTCTGCCTACAAGCCTATCCTGCAGGAACGTACCCCCTGAGTTCACAGAGCCGTCATTAATGCTCGGCATACACTACTCGCGGCACAACATCCAACTGTGCATGTCCTTGATACAGCTCTCCGAAACAGGCACGTCAAAGCTCAACAGCTTCTGGACTTCGATATCCAAACTGGCACAACGAAGAGCGTCGGCCATGGCGAGAGCAAGCTCGATACAATGTGCTCACCAATGGAGAAGCAGAAGTCTGGGTGTGAAAACTGAGATGGCTGGGAAGTAGCACAGGCGGTGCTTGCGGTACGGCAATAGCCAAGACAGGGGACAAGTACGAGGAATACGACCGTGTGGGTCCATGCCAGAGAGACCATGGTCGCGTACTCACAGCACCTTAAACGATACGACGTAATCAGACATACCAAATTATAAGACATAGTTCGTCACATGATGGTCAAGAATGGTCATAGGTAAGGGAGGGCAATCGGCAATGATTCTTGTATTCCTGAAAGACTTCGAACTTTCCTATTTTCAAGGCCAGGAAACTTTCAAATCAGCCTGATTTGCTTCGCGACCATTCTTTCAAAATGTTGTTCCAGATCGCTGCCTATAAATGCCCCGTCCAACGCGTATAATCTTTCCAATGCTTCAAAAGCTTTCAGATCGACCTGGGTGAAGGGCTTGTCCAACTCGTGTTTCTCTGCAACACTCAAGTCTTCCATCTTCTTTCCCACATCATTCACATTTTCATCTGGACGAAGAGTTTTATGATCTTTATCGCTCTGCACCTCGGCTATGGGAGCATCTGAATTGGGCTTGTCAGCGTCATCGGAGATCGTGTGAGAATTTCGTGGCCCTTCCATCTCTTTCCCAAGGTCTGAGTCACGAAGAGAATCACTGCCTTCGGGAAGGACACTGGAACTATCCCCCGCGGGTTGCTTGAGCCGGGACTCCTTCTTGATACTCTCCCCGCTCTTGTAACTTGATCCAAGTAGACTCCGCAGTTCATTCCATCGTTCTGTGGATTCTGCACCCTCTTGATCAATCCCACCAACATCTCGAGACTTATACAGAATCGGAAGGCAGTGAAGTCCGTGGCAGGTCACGGTGCCCACCCTCCTAAAGGCCGTCAGGTCATCATTCACAGGTTCCACCAACAGTCCGTTAATAGTTGTCGACGACGTTTCATCGGAGCTGTCCATAGAAACTGGGAGGAAGTACCCGGATACAGACTCCGGCCCCGAATCTCCCACAGACTTTATGTCGAATGAATAGTCAAATGTTCCATTGCGGCTCATCGGGTCAAAAGAACCCAACTCCGTTCCCCCGTCGCCCACAGCAAGCACATGGTTCTTGCCGCCGCCGACGGCCAGCATGTGCCACGGCTTTGCTTCGTGGTCGGGTTTGATCTCGATAGGTCGCAAGTAGCATCTCAGGCTGAGATACGCGTCGCGGAGAGTGGCAGTAGGCTGAGATGGGACCATGGGCTCCGTGACAACTTCCAACACCTCGACGACGGACGTCGAAGTACTGCGCGACGAGAGACTAGAGACCGGCCCGTCGATGGAGAGCCATGACCAAGACGGAGCAATGTACTTATCAGAATTAATACGGTCACTCGCGTCTGCAGATTTCCAGAGCAGGCTCTGGGGAAGCAGTGACCGCCACATCCCGGCCACATACGTATCCTCCGGCAACATCGCTTGGAACTCCTGAGCCAGTCCAGACAGCGCCACAACTTTGTCGCCGACAAAGCTGAGCTTCTTCTCCGAGTACGACTGGCACAGCATGTCCCACGTATCATGGATCTCAGGTACGCTGCCCTTTTGGCCTTGACTCTGGTACTTGGGCCGCTCGCCAAAGATCTTCCGATACGGCGCGCCGTGTGGGAACGTCTCGCAGGCGAAATAAGACCCTTCGGCGCAGCACTCCCACACGACCTCCCTGCTCGTGAAATGCAGCACCCGCCGCGAGAGCTGTCTCTCTTGGAACACCCACGCCCGCTTCGCTAGCGGGGCGTTGGTAATGGCTTCGAACAGTCCTGTCGAGTCGGGCGTGAGCCAGCTGTTCCACTCTTCAGGTTTCGGAAATCCGAGGCGCATCGGCATGACTGAGAGGCCGTCCCGGTTTCGGAAGCAGCCCCAGCGGGCGTCGTTGGAGTCATCGGCTGAGATGTTGAGGAGGGCGCTCTTGTAGACATTGTACATCATGACTGCCTCGCGCTGCCAATCTTCTGTGCTGTTTTGGATGATGCACAGGGAGTCGATCCATAGCCATCGACCTGCGAGTATACTGTCAGTCGCAAATCCTCATCGCATGCGTTACAGATCAAGAAACCCACAATTGTACCACTGAGCAACCTCCACAGCCTCCTTGAACGTTTTTGGGAGCAAGGATGTGTCCAGCCCGATAGTCTGCCTTTCGCCTAGGTTCTCAAGGGTCAAGACAGGTAACGATACGGAGCCCCAGGCACCCCAGCAATGACTGAGTGTCATGTACTGCTTGCTCGAGACAAACTCCTCCGGGCGGTCATGAGGCAGGACGAGCCTGAGCTTTCCAGTCTCGACTGCCCAGGCGACATCCAAGAGACGAGTCGGAAGCCAATCTCCCTGATCCTGATTGCACTGGTCGTGTTTCCCATTCTCATTGGCCTGACAAACCGAAAGCCACTCAACAGCCACGTCCCGAGTGTGCTGCGAGTCGGTGCTGCTCGACCGCTGAACATTACGACCCTCTTCGCCTCCGCTTCTACAACCAACAAAGAGTTCAGTACCATGCTCGGTGCCAGGCCACAGCTGCAGCTTCAGGAAGTTCCAGTAGTTGTTCGTAGCACGCTCGTTGACACCGCCATGCGTCAGCGCGAAGTTGATGCGCGCTAGCGGCTTCTGGTCCGACTGCCAGCACATCTCCATGCGGGACTGAGCGACAGGCCCCATATTCAGCCGCTTAGTCCGCAGGTCCGACATGATGAGCACGCACAGGTGGCACTGGTCCTCCTCGCCCTTCTGCAGCGTGTCGGCGCCGTCGTGGAGCAGGCAGGCCGGGTGAAGGTCCTCGACGGCTTCTTTCCCGCCGGATGCCTCCGTCTTGAGGTAGTAGGACATGTACTGCAGTGCGCCCCGGCAGGTTTCGCAGAGGTGTGTTATTGAGTGCACTGGTGACTGGTGCGCTGGATCGCGCACGTGAGGAGGCGGTTGGACCACGAATAGGTCGGCATCGTTGGTGTCGAGAGCATTGGCAGGTAGGAGGACGAATGTGTGGATTTTTTGGTTTATCTTGAGGATCTCCTCCGTGCTCAGTTTGAACGACATTTTGGGCCTTGAGGCAGCATTCGAAAAACTGTAACAAACAATGATTACCTTCCGTATTGATCGAGCTGAAGAGCGAGGTAAGCATTTGATTTGGCCCTTGTCTTTAGGTCCCACCAATACAGCCAATCACTTCAATGCGGGTCATGGTAGCCTAAAGGATCATCTCCAGATATTTGTGTCATACATAGACTGCCTTTTCACGTACCATTGCTTCACATTTCACCATCATGCTCTACTATCAACGCCCTGTCACCACTACTGTCTAGAAGACAACATTAGAAATGACTCGGGCAGTAATTACAACCGAGCCGGTGGATACATGGGTATCACTTATCACCGGCGTAGGCATACGTTGACAAAATGGACATGCGATGAGGTAATTAGATGTTCTTCCAATTCTCAAAGCAGATAAGTCGGCTTGAGAAAGTTGACAATAATAATCGGCCCATTACAGAGAGTCGAAAGAGTTCTATGCACTATTGAAGGAGGTTAAGACCACCTCGCCACTTGTGATCTCCGATTGAACGCCTGTATGAGCGCTCAAGATGGCTGACCCAGCCAAGTCGTCAAATGTCCATAATCGCAGAGACCTGTCGCTAATGGCCTCATAGAGCGACTCCAATCCACCGTCCAGCCTCCCACTCCTCGACCAAGAATTTCTCTCTCTGAACCATCTTGTCATCAGGAAGGGCCTCGGCAGCGAAATTGATGGCAGCCAAAGCAATGGATACGTCGCCCTCTCCGAGGCGGTGTGCCAGAGCCAAGCGGTAAGAGTATTTGGCCATCTGCTCGTTACTTGGCTTCCAGTCCGTCCCAAGCGTCTTTGCCACGTCTGTGGCTCTGCTGAGACACCCCTGAGCAACTCGTGCGTATAGCTGCAATGTTTCTCGATTGGACGCACTTGCCTGCGTAGCCTTGATGCTTCTGTAGGCTTGATTGCTCAGCAACTGGAAGTACAGTTCGCTGACCTGGTCGGTGAAGTTCTTGCCGCCGACCTCTTTGAGACGTGGCCACGCTTTGTTTCTGTTGGCTAGCAGTATCTCTCGCAGTGCCGCACCCCATCCCGTCATGGCTCCTGTCATATTGTTCTGTCGGAATGCTTGGTTACCCAGCTCCTTCAGGTGAAACAGCTTTTCCAACAGATCGTGAGGGGCCGGGAGGGCAGGATCCTGCTTCACTCCCGCGACCACGGCCTCGGCCAGATCCAATTCTACCCTGCCTTCAATTTTGAATTGATCGAAACCTTGAAGGCGACTTCGATAGGGCTCTAGAAGACGTTCCTGGAAAAACAGAGTGTCAATGATTGCTTCTTTCTTGCATTAAGGGTCGGCGGCCTGCTAGACGACAGAAATTCGCACCTGGTTCTTGCGATTGAGGTAGTCAGGGCTTGAGGTTTTGGCGAAAGGGTTGTGGATGGTAAT
Source organism: Diaporthe amygdali (assembly GCF_026229845.1). NCBI lineage: Eukaryota > Fungi > Ascomycota > Sordariomycetes > Diaporthales > Diaporthaceae > Diaporthe > Diaporthe amygdali. The sequence continues at coordinate 244,792 of NW_026517060.1, read as the reverse complement.
CTCGTGCTTTGACTCAGCAGCAAAGTGCGGTACAACAACGCCTGCTGCAGCTATGCCTTGGCAAACTAGGTCGAGATCTCGACGTAGGATGATTGCGTCGAATCGAAATTGAGAAGAACCTGGCAAGGCCTCGATGAAATGCGTCATGACTGCGAGGTCCTTGAAACGAGTACAGCGGTCACGCTTGGTGGTGACCAAAGATACCTGACATGGGCCCAAAATTCTCTCAACCATGCTGATGTCACTCGCGCGAATTTTGATGTGGATAAACTGGTTTCCCTTGATCATCACATGTTTCGCCTCTTGATGGATCTGTTTGTTAGCGAGCGAGATGGTGGTCTCGATCTTGTGGTCCATGACAACCATCTTGGGAGGTACGTAAAAGGCGTTTGGTTTGTCACACATGAGTTCCGCTCGTGGCCAGTCGCAAAGAATCTTGTGATAGACTGCATCGCGGACCTCCCTTGGAAGGTCCAGAAGTCGAAATGGCTTGCTGATGTGCATGTTGATTAGCTTAAGGATTTTGCGAGTATGAGGAGTCGTAATTGCTTGGGGATCACAAGAAGGGGAGGAAAGGAACAGAGGCTACGGCCAGACTGAAAAAAGGCCAAATCCTAGCTTGTAGGAAATTTGTGGTGTGTCCGAATGTACATCAGGTGAAAGTTGCAGTGAAAGTTTGTGATGACTGTGGACAGGTTTGTCTGTGTCTGCCTTTCACAGGATTCAATTAAAGTGGGCCAAAGTCTTATTGATTTCAATGTTACCTGTAGCCCAGGCTGGTCAAAGGCTTTGCACCCGTAAAAATTTGTTTGGACAACAGAGCAAACGCGAAGGAGCCTACAGGGTCAGACAAATCTGGACTGATCTTGCGGCTACAACTACTCCATAAATCAAAGACGGGTGAAATTTTAACCCCTCTGATGGTAATCTAAAGAGGAAACGGAAAAGATTTAGGAAATGTTAAGTGACCTTGAGAGGACGATAGGGCCAGCTGATTATGCGGCGTTCGCTTCAATGTAGTTTAACCTCTGCGTTGCCAAAACATATTGCCGACCCCCACACAGCCAATTGATAAAGAGCTGATACGGAAATCGGCAAGGTTGTCTGCCCAAGTCGCTGGATCTACCCAAGGGTCATGTCAATAAGGACATATTTTTGAACACGAAAGAGCCAAGGCTACAGCACAAAAGTCAACAATGTCTCGCCAACTACATACGTAGCCAAACTGCACATGGCAGCGATGCGTGGAGCATGGCTGGCAGTCACTGTGAAGAAAGTGCCAAACAACCATTTTCTCATCCACGGGCTAATCCAAAAACCCTGAAAACCCAAACAACAAACAAAAATAGGCAGGCTTAGATTGTTTTTTTTTTGAGGGTGGCGGGGGAGGTCGTCATGTTGTCCCCGAGACACCAGATGATACCTTATAAAAAGCCCGTATCCGTACCATACTCATAACTATCATTAGCAGGCGGATTACGCGGACTTGACCGTTACCCATGATTACTCATGTAGATGGGCGTAAGTATTGACTGCAGGACGGAGGACTATGGCGTAAACACTGATAGAAGAAGAAGGGGCATGAAGACTCGTTCTCAAGATACAGTGCCAGCTCACTCACGATCATGCGCCAGCTTTCACTACGAGCACATGAATGAGGGGCAAGACACTCCAGTTGAGCAGCGAGACTATGTAAGCAGATGAGATCGAAGCCTGCAGAAGTTCAGAAACCTTGGAATACCCCGTAGTCCGCTGAGCAAATCGATCGAGATGAGGTAGGCAGCAAGGATTCGAGGACATGGTGCATGGAAGATCAGCCGTTTCTCTAGCCGCAAATAGGCATAGCGCAGTCCGATGATGCAGTGCGCATGGTGCAGTATTGCGTAGGCTGAGTGCAGTAGGGCAGGGCCACGCTGGGCCAGACCCCAAGTGTCATGTTCCCCACTTGCATCGGGGCCGAAGCCTTTGACGTCACCCAGCACTCGAGAGATCCTGTTTTTCTGGGGCCTGCTGATGCTGGGATAAATCAACAGCTGCCCTCGACGACTCTTCACCCACGATCCCCTACTTTGAGTTCTCCTATATCCTTCTCAGACTTAACAGACTTGAAATAATCCTCGTTTCTTATAGTAGCAGCCAAGAAATTCAGGGCAAACGTTTTGAAATATTCACAAAGACCAAGAAATAACAACAACACACCCCTGGTCTTTATCAATCCTTATCACTTACACGGCATCCGGAGATCCAAGCTCCCATCCACTAAACCGACCCACAACAATCACCTCCATAATCAGACCCAGAAGCATACAACATGGCGGCACTCGGAGGCCTCGTTAAAAAAACCGGTGGCTTGACAGGAGGAGACGGCGGTCCCCTCGGTGGACTCACCGGAGGCGGCGGGCTCGGCCAGCTGACGGGAGGAGGCGGACCCCTCGGGGCGGTGACAGGGGGCGGCGGTGTGGGCGAGCTGACAGGAGGGCTGACCGGCGGAGGTGGAGGCCAGTCGCACGGCAAGGTGGGCCACGGCTTCAACGGCGAGGCGTCGGACGTGAAGCAGTACAGCGGGGCCAAGAAGCCCAAGGAGCGCAACACCATCGCCAAGCGCAACCTGGCCGACGCCATCGACTGCGAGACGCTGTTGTGGCGCGCCTACTGCGACGAGCCAGACTCGGTCCTCGAGTACATGGCCAAGGACGCCATGGTCATCGACCCCGTCACCCTCGGCACCTCCAGCCCCGTCACCTACGACGGGCTCGAGGAGAAGCTCAAGAAGGTCAAGCCCTGGACCGCCTACAAGATCCACAAGGAGACGCGTGTTGTCAGCCAGATCGGCCTCATGAGCATGTCTACCATGTGCAAGGTCACGCTCTACAGGATGGGTGACAAGAAGAAGGATAACGAGGAGGTCGACGCTGTCACATCGGCCGTCTGGAGGCAGACTGCTGGCGCCGAGTGGGAGTGCTGCAGTATGCTGGTTGGTTATGCCGAGTAATCAGCTTTTAGTGAAAGACGCTGCGGCATTTTGGGACCGGCGATGTGTTAGGACGGGTTTCACCAAAGGGCAAATGGCGTTTTTCGATGGAGGGTCGGTTCATGTACTTGTATGTTACCAAGAAGCGTAGACCACGCATAATGATTCATGAGTTTTCACGCACACACGCTCCAAAAACAGTCCGAACACTCCTGTTTGAATCGCAAGGTCCAGCTATTCGATCCACAACATCTCGCACCGGGACTCGTCCCACGCCGACCCATCCATGACTTCATGAGCGTAGCACTCGCCTACAATTTGCCAGTGGTTGCCAATCGGCCGGAGGATGAATGGTACATCGGATCCTTGCAGCAGGACGAGCTTGTCGTTAACTGCCGTCTCTTTTGGACACAAGGCAAGTTGTCCTGCGTCGGTCCTTGCAAGGCGGCGGTTAACCAGGTTCGAAAATGGGGGAAACAATTCTTCAAGATCCATCGCAGCAGAGCTCCCAAAATGGCCACGAATAAGCAAAGCGTGTATCGCCACGAACAATTTTAATTCCGACCTAAATGTCATCCGTCTGGTCCCTTCAGGCACATGCTTTCCAAATCGCTTCTTAATCTCAGAATCGAATCGGCTGTATCGGACAAGCCTCTGAGCGTTTGCTGACTGATAAACCGGCAGAGTTATGTCGCGCAAGAATTCAAAGGGCCAAAGTGTGTGACACAGTATATACCTGCGGTATTCGGCGGCTGCGGAGTCCGCTGAGACTTCGGTGAGACCTCCAATAGCCCTGACTTCGAAATACCATAAAATTAGTTTGAACATTTGGTCTGGCTGGTTATGTAGAGAAGACATCAATGTTAATGGAGGCTTCCCGCTCCAGACCGAGCTGACAATGTTAAACGTTTGAAGCACATAGCCACGCAATCCAAGCAGTTTCCCACAGAATTCTGGTTTACATTCTGACTCTCCAGTGGCTTGGTACTGGTAATCCGTGTTATAAGGCAGAGAGAGCCGTTCATAAGGACCATTAGGCTGCGGATTCCATACCCAGGACGGTAAATGCCTGGGCTTGTCCGGGGTGGAGCCGTAGCTCATACAAAGCATCCCTAGCTTCGTACTGGCTAATGTTAGTTGCTTGGTGAAATCATAGAACACCTGCTCGGGATCCTTGGAATAGTCAACGTCGATCTTCACGGTCATCAGCTCGTCAGGGACAAGGCCCAGGACCCCATAGAGCTTGTCCCTAGGGTCCGATGCTTGTGCCGCTGCGGCTAAAGCAGCCGCTTCCACCACGTTATATTTACCCGGGGAGTTCCAAATATTATTCAATGCGACGAAGGAGTCGTGTCCTGGTGACCAAAATGACATGTGGCGGAAACCAATAACGAGATCCTGCCATGGGATGTCGAACTTGCCGCACATAACTAATATGCTGTCTGACATGGCGATTTCCTGAATAACCCAAGCGCGCTTGAAATAAGGCCGATTGATAATCGGTGCGACCGCGAACTGTAACAGTCGGTGCCGGATAGGATTCAGTTCCAGCCGCCTCCCTTCTTTCGAGCCATCGAGACTTGAGGTACCGTTGGATGTCTCCCCTGCTTTCGATTGTTGATTCTGGGAGGAATGACTTGAACGGTCCAGTTCCCTACGTGCACAGCGTTTCAGGTGTATAAATGCCATCTGGGTCTCGTGGTCTGCCTCGCCGAGCCACGCGAGCGTTCGGACACCGCCCTCGTAGATTCTAGACATCATGACAACCTGTGCACTCTTCTCCGCATCGTCGGCCTGGTTTATGCAGATCGCGTCGGCCCATAGAGTTCTTGTTCCCCACTCGAGCCTCACTTGCCGGAGTGCGCCATGTAGACTCTCGGTGATGGGGAAGTCACACCCATCAACACGCACTGGAAAAGTCTTCTGCTTTTTCTTCTCTTTGTACCCAAGCCGAGTATCCAGCGAAGGCTCCGCCCAAATTTGGGATATTCGGCTGTAGGATTTCCAGCAGTACGAAATCGGTTCATAGGTGCCCTTTGCCTCGTCGAGTTCGGTAATCTTAAGTCGGCACTCGATGATCCCGCGACCCGGGAGTAGTTCAAGTAGGCGGATTTGTGTGGTCGGCGAGCTCAGACGCTCATATTTATAGGGAGCCATGATTTTTCGTGGCTTGGTTGAATGCGGTCGCTCTCGTTTTATTGGAATAATTCGAGTGTTTACACCATCCATGGAGCTCTTTGAAGGAAGACAAGTACTACGGTACCACACGAGATTTGATCGCTTGTGGACTTGCTCTCACAGGAGAGTTCAGGGTTTTTCTCCTTGAGGGCGGAAGGAACTCTGGCGAACCATACCAGGTCCCATGATTATGGTTACACAGAGAGGGGTAACGAACAAGGCAACTCTTCGACTGGATCATCTCTTTTTACACAATTAGCTTTGTGCGATCGTTTCACACATTTGTAATACCAGTAACATACTTGATGGGAGTTGCTTGTTTCAGTGTTCCCGAGGCTATATTCCCCGAGACCAGCCACCTTCTTCAGCACCAACCCGTGTCAGCCTGCACATAACCTCCTGTGTGACAGATACAATGTCGAATGTGATGGAACGCTGCAACGATCGCTTTGAAAGCCAAGCATGTTGACTCTAAAAGCCTTTGAAAATACGCTGAAAGTACCAATGCCCATTCTAGCTAGGTAACCGTGAACGTGCTCATAGTCAGTTTCCATGCAGGAATTTTAATCGCTGTTGTCCTCGGTGTCCATGTCGAAGCCAAGGGTACCATACTCCATATTCATGTTCAAGTCGTCGCCATTGTGCTAGTTATCGCTCTTCTGCTTCTTGGCGTCCTCTTCTGTCTCTCCTGGCCGTACCGTGGCTCCTCTAGGTCGCTGCCTAATAGGGTATATATTTTCGACAGGGGGCGGAACGCTTGTAGAATGTATTTGTGGGGCGTGTAAAACGATGTCTCTTTCTTTGGGGAGTGTAAAGGAATCACTCCAGAAATACCAGTTTGATCCATCAGCCTGACTCTTTATAAACTTCTGGAATCCCATAGCAAGCCAGAACTGCTGTGACTCGACCACCCCACGTTCTTGTTGCTGGTGGTCCCTGTCAATGACCAGGTTCAAGGTGTATAAGAGTTGAGGTTGGACAGCTGCTAGGAGGTGTCGGTTTGCCCCCCTGGCGCGGAGGTGAACTTGCTCGAGGGCCATCCTCACCATTTCCCATCCGATGCCGTAGCGACGAAAGTCGTGTTGAACCTCAATGTAGTTGAAATAAAGAGCCCAGGTTCTCTTCGGAGGGATAGCGTAGAGTCCCGGGGTGCCTGGCTTTGGTTTGTAAAGCCTTGGCTGACAATATCTGGGAATCTCCCCTGCCATATGGCGGCATCTGGCGTTCAACGCAGGCCGTAATCTCGTCTTTGTAATGCGGTCCATCTTTAAGTTACGCAAAGTGATCCACCGCTGCTCGGACCAGAGTATCAAGTGAGCGAGGTCACTCATGGGATCGCCGCCCGCGTCGTCCATCGCATTGAAGAAGTGGACGTGGTCGCTGATGTAGTGTTCCTCCTTTATCAGGAGAGCTGTGCAAAAGGCCACGCAGCTCTTGTTGAAGACGGCGCTGACGGTGACTTCCTGGAGCCAGGGGCCATCGGTACCTTCGAAGGGCGGAGATGTTATGAGCCGAATGCACAGAACCTCGTCCTCTGGAGGATCCCGAGGCGTGAATGACCGCCAATATGGGGGAATCCGTACGATACCCCGTAGATGCTTTGCGACTTTTGCCATGGAAAAAGCCATGACGCACTTGGGTCAGAAAGGATGCGGGAAAGGCTGTTTATGAAATTGATTCTTAAGTGGCCACTGACAAAAGAATGTCTTTTTGTGGTTTTTATCGTAGGCCTCAATGGTGTGCTGGCCGTCTGTCAGTACTCCGCTTTATGATGTTGTCGGCGGTTGAGAAATGCAAGCAAAGAGAATGAGACGCAGGATCCTGTCGCGGAGCGTATGTAATGCTTGAAGGCAACAGCAGGTGCGAGGTAAGTCTGATTCAATGCTCTTGTCGTCTAGAGAAAGGGCCAACCTGGGAAAGCGGGAGCTCAATTTGTTTACCAACGAGAAGCAGGAAGCCGCTCGCCTTCTTCATGTTCACAACATACCCGCTCTCTACAAGTCGACTTATGTGCTGTACGACCACAAGACCGGTCATTCACCATCGTCATGAATCAGTGGTGGTGTACGGAAGACGGCGAGCATTCCAGCCATGTCTCTTACTGCGCGCAGCATTGACAACTGCAAGCCACTTCCAACGCAAATCTACACCTCACCAGGCTGACACCGCTCAGGTGAAGTTGCTACACATCATTACAAGGCCACAGTCGCAGCTGTGCACGCCGTCAAACCTTGAGATCCTCATCCTGCCTTGATCCTTCACTAGTCGGAAGATGGGGCTGTCGCCGCCGTTAGCGGCAGCCAACCCGAATCCGTCGAAAATTAGTGGCGCGGCCTCTTAACGGCCGACGCCACTCGATCCTCTAGCTTTCACTAAATCCCCGGGTCTTGGACGATCCGTAATGCAACGGCGGCAATGACATGTGGGGGTTGGAAGCCTGCATCTGTGCCTGCACTGCCCATCCCAAAGAGTTTCGCATGTGAAGAGAAAGGAAAGAAAGGAAAGAAAAAAAAAAGGGAAGATAGAAACATTTTCAGGACTCCACGGCTTCCGCGGGGCGGGCAGCTGTCAAAAGAACGTTCTCGTACTCGTAATCGTAGGATCAACAATGCCTCTATAGTCACCCCTCCAGTTCAGCTACCCTTGGACCTGGAATAGTTGTAGCCTCGTTTGTGTGTGTCTTGGACCCGGCTTATATACAATTGTTTCCCTAGTCAACAAATGACTGATGGGCACCTAAAAGGAGCCCAGCATGCTGATGTTACTCTGTTTCCGTTGGCCTTATTACTCTGTGAAGATACTGGGTCGAGTTAGAAAAATCACGGGGTGCTGAACCACAACAGCAACATTCGAGTCCATAAGTATCTGCGAAAGAGCCGGTCTGTCGTAGATGCTTTTTGTTTCGATACGGGTACTCGTCTCCGAGGTACCCCCCAGTCGAGTACCCATGTTGCCTGACAAACTCAAAACAGACTTCACGATTTTGTCGGCGGGCTGGTTTGTTTCTTCCTTTTTTGCCCTTCGTCCATATCTAAATAAAATTGTCAGATTCTGCCGTCAGCTTTCGTGGCGCCAGCAACGGTGGCTAGAGACGAGCCAGCTCTGTTCCTGCTGGCCCTGTCTGTAGGTGTGGGCACGGGTTGGTTTTGAGATTTCGATGGATTGGTTGACATTGCGATTTGAAAAGCGGATGAAAGTAGCTGAAGTAAATTTTACCCAGGAATGTGGTTGACCGGACCACCGACTAACCTTGTTGGGAGGTTTTTGGGAGCCAAGTGAGGGATGACGATCCTAAGGTGGAACTAATTGGGAGACCAGACTGAAGATAACCTCCCGCCTGAACCTAGTGCTGACGATGGCCCCGTTTTGATTCGCCAGCTCCACCAGCCGAACGTGGGGAAGGAGTGCAGGGTGGCATTGACATGGAAGGGTGATACGCGGGCCGAACTGAACTGACGCTGCCTACAGCGAGCTTGCGCCCCTTTCGCGGTTTGAGGTGGCAGCCAACCCGCCAGTCGATTGCATAGCAGACCGCCTGCATCGACCATGCGTCGCTTATAAACAAGCTCGTCCCTCCCCCATCCATCTGGCTGTGGGATGGTTCCCCCAGGTCGACCTTAACGTTATCGCATCACCTCGCCAGCTGCCAGCCGCCAGCCATGGCGATCGAAACGGGATTCACCTCCGCCTTGTCCTACCAGAACTGGCCCGCCAGCATCTACATCCTCCTCCTCTCCGTCCTCGCCCTCTTCATCAAGATACAATGGCAACCGTCTTTCCCCAAGACTGCCCCGAAGCAGATCAAGGAGGGGTACCCGCTCCTCGGCGCCCTGCGACTCTTCACGAAAAGGGCAGACTTCTGCAATGACGCCCTCGCACAGTCCAAGACGGGCAACTTCAGCTTTTACTTCGGCAAGCACAGGCTCGTCGGGGTGTCGGGAATCGAGGGAAGGAAGACGTTCTTTGATTCCAAGGACATGAACATGTCAGAGGGGTGAGTTGCTCTTGTTGCTAGGAAAAAGGGAAAGGAAGCACTAGGTGCCCTGGGATCAACAGAGCTTGGTACTGACCAGGAGGCAACCCTTGCAATAGCTACGCCGTAATGTTCACCGCGTCGCCCCAGGTCGGCAAGCAAAACGAGCCCGGAGCTGCCAGCGAATTCAGCCAGTGGTTCAGCAGGACAATCACGAAGCTGATGAAGAAGGAGAACTTCGTGCGCAACCTCAGGCTGCTCACCACCGACACCGCGACAGCGCTTGACGCCATTGTCAAGCGCAACGGCGGGAACACAGGCATTTTCGACCCGTTCGACGACATCTACAAGATCGTGTACCAGCTCACGATGCGCACCGTCGGCGCGACCGAGATCGCCGAGTCACCGCAGCTGATGAACAGGACGCTGGGCTTGTTCGAGGAGATCGAGGAGAACATGAGCACTACGCGAATCATTTTTCCCTGGTTGCCGACCCTCGGCTACATCAGGCAGACACTGGCGGGTGGCAAGCTCTATGTGGTATTCGACAAGATCGCGAAGGAGAGGAAGAAGACGGGCAAGACGCATGAGGATGCCTTCCAGTTTCTGCTGGACACGGGCGAAGACATGGTGCGGATCTTGACTGTAAGTCCGACATTGGTCTAGTTGACACCTGAGGCTCAATCAATCCGGATACGTGCATCTGGAGTCGCACATCACTGCCGCCCAATGTCTCATCCTACAGCCACCCTCTCACGAAGCCATGCAAGCCACTCAAAGTCGTATTGCTACCCCGTACCCACAAGAATTCCACTGTCCTACCACACTGCCAAGCCAGGCCTATCAGATCCCCAATCCCTTGTCCGCTAACATCATTCCGCAGTTCACCCTGGGCGCCCTCTTCGCCGGCCAGCTCAACTCAGGCATCAACGCCGGCTGGCTCTTCTGCTACCTGGCCACCAACCCAGAATGGTACGGCCGCGTGCAAGCCGAAGTAGACGCCGCGATCAAGAAGCACCGCACATCGCCGTCCCAGACACCAGCCGAGGTTCTCGCGACCCTGTCCCTCGAGGACTGGGAGTCCGAGTTCCCCATGATCGACCTGTCCCTGCGCGAATGCATCCGGTTCCAGCTCGTAGGCACAGCCTTCCGCAAGAACATCTCGGGCCGCGACGTGCCAATCGGCAAGTCAGGCGAGGTGGTGCCGCGCGACGGCTTCGCCATCTACCTGCTCGACGAGATCCACTTCAACCCGGCCGTCTACACCAACCCCAACGAGTGGGACCCGTCCCGCTACCTGCCCGAGCGCGCCGAGGACAAGAAGGAGCCGCTCAGCTACCTCGGCTGGGGCGTCGGGAGGCACCCTTGCCTGGGCATGCGGTTCGCCAAGCTCGAGATGAGCATCATCGGCGCGCTGTTCGTGGCCATGTTTGACTTTGAGCTGTGCGATGAGAAGGGCGTCAAGATGGACCGGGCGCCGTTCACGAGCCGCAACAGGCACTCGGCTGCTAAGCCTGACGAGCCGATGCGGTTGAGGTACAAGGTGCGGCAGCACTGATGTAGACTGCTGAAGATTTGTGGATCGTGTCTTGTGCTCTGATCCGTCCCGAATTTCAATTAGATCCTGACCGTTGTATATGAGCGATACTTCAAATTCGGTCTTCTTTTATAGGTGCTTGGAGTTCACACAGCGTCTCATTGCTCCCATTCGTTTGCCCAGGCATGCCTATTGGGCTGCAGATGTATTTCTTAGGGTATCTAGGTGATTCTATGTACCGGTGAAGACGAAACAGATGCTATGAGTGCTGTGCTGCTCGTTCAGCCAGCCGGGTATCGATCTAGACGCCAGTATAAAGCCAATTTCAAGACCCTCCAGTCCCACTTGAACGCCGTGCTCCTTCGTAACCTGCCAGTTTTAAGGAGAGGAAAATCCAATACAACCAAAATTACCTCCCAATGCGAAAATAGAGTGTCAATCGCTGTCTCCCCTTGACTTCCTCCGCTATAGTCAGCTCATACAAGCTCCCAATCCATGGCATCCACCATGAACTCCCACTGTGCCTCCTCCGCTCCAGTATCAGCCAACACAGACGACGCCAACGAAGCCGCCAGCCCGCGCTCGGCAGCCAGCGCCCGCACGCCGGCGACGTACCGGTCCGCAATAACATAGGCGCCCTCGAGCCCATCGAAGATGTTCTCGAGGATCCGCTCCAGATCATAGTCCTCGAGCGGGCGCGCCATTTGTCCTGCCGCCTGCGAGCCGTTGGCCAGCCTGGCGGCGACGACGGCGTCGGGCTCGTCGGCGTTCTTCCAGCGGTTGCGCAGCTCCTTGGCGCGCGCGAGGGCGTAGCGCGCGTCGCCGCTGCCGAGGACGCCGTGCAGCGGGTTGCGCGGGTCGTCGAGGGCGTCGAGGACGTTGGCGTGGAAGCGGTGGTCGCTCTGGGGGCCCTGCTGTTGCTGCTGCTGGGGACCGGCAGCCCCATTGACGTCCCTACCGCCCGCCCTTGCGCCGGCTAACGCGCCCGTCACCCGGACGCCGAAGACGCCCATCAGGTGCACCAGGGCGCGCTCCAGCAGCATGTAGTACTCGAAGAAGTCCAGCTTGAAGTGGAGCTCCGCCTCGGCGCGGTCTTCGTCGGTGTTGAGGGCGCGGTCGGTCGCGGCGCGGTAGCCCTGCCCCAGGAAGGGGAGCTTCCACCGCATGCGGCGGGCGATCTTCATGAACCGGCTTAGCTCGGACCATGGCGTTGGGATGCGGTTCAGGGCGGAGGCGTCGGCCTCGTAGGGGTTGCCGGTGTAGGTGAAGCCGTTGGAGGGGCTGGGTGTTGTCGTGGGGGCTGTGACTGTCGGTGCGGCGGGGATACGTGGTTCGGCGCTTGTCGTTGTGTGTATGGTGGTCGCCGTCGAGGAGGAGGATAACGAAGGAGCTGATTGCTTAAACCTGTTGGAGGTCCAGTAGTACGGTGGGCGGCCAGTGTTGATGGGCGCCCATCTAGAGCTGGCGAGGCCTTTCTCTCCTGGCCCGACCATGGTCGATGTGTAAAGATAGCAAAGCAGGGCGCCTAAAACGATGTTGCCAATAGTGGTTCACGAATTTATGGAAAGCATGGCCGGAATAGAAGCAAGAATGACAGGCTGGAATCGACGAGGAAGATGAGATGGACGAGGCGAGACACTGGGCGTCCCCAGTGGAAGTGAGGACAATGAAGTCTGGTCTCAAGGAAGAGGCATGACAATGGGATTGTACAGCCTGAGGTGACGCGACGTCAATTCAGGGCCAACATTGAATGGGCCAGGCAGCTGGCAGGTGGGATGCGTGGGGGTGTGTGGAGCTTTGAGACACCACACCCAAGGCAGGGGAAGGGACCCCTGTCCATGCCTTGTGCCTGCTGCTCGCTGCCTCGCCCATTTGGAAATAGCCTCTTTGTTGACCACAGAACTTCATTCTGTTCCAAACCACACAACCGCATTTCAGAATTGACTCATTTCACCGTTCTCGTAATTCCAATCTCGAGCTGACGGATCCATTAGTCAGTCGCATGAACAAGCTATCCTGTCAAAAGATTATGGCATCTTTCTGGCGTGATCACTTGGAAGGATTGACTAGTCAAACCCAGGGCGTATATTCACATCATGTCAAAAACTATGCCTAATTAGGAGAACATACCGCCAAGGGCGTGACTGACAGACAGCCAGGAATCCACTCTTCTTGATGAGGATCGTGTGTTGTGAGAAAAAATCCCAATATAAAAAGACATGACTTCCATGAAGTGTCAAATTTTCCTAGGTCACAATACAGAATAGAGATCCAGAAGACCAAGCACAGAAACCAACATGCCTTCAGCCATAGTTCCACCAGCGCTCCAGCCCGGCGCAACAGTAGCCTTTATTTCTCCCTCAGCTCGTCTCAATGATGTGATTCCCGCCGCCATCTCACGCGCCAGGGACTTGCTCTCGGACAAGGGCTACCAAGTCCGCGAGCTCTTCACTCCAGACACAGGAATCCAATCCTCAATAGCCAACCGTCTCTCAGAACTACGCACAGCCTTCTCAGACCCCTCCATATCAGCAATAATCTGCACCATCGGCGGGCCCTCCTTCAACGAGCTCCTCCCCGCCCTCCTCGCCGACACAGAACTCCAAGCAACCATCCGCGCCAACCCAAAGATCGTAGTCGGCTTCTCCGACATCACAGGCCTGCACTGGTTCCTGCACGCTACAACGGGCCTGCGCACCTTCTACGGGCCCGGCGCCCTCCCGGAGCTATGCGAGCCCAGGGGTGCCAACGGCGAGATCGACGAGGCTTCGCCGCTCGCCTTCTGCGTCCGGCACCTCTTCCGCGCCATCACAGACCCCACGCCCATCGGCGACATCGCCCGCTCGCCTACCTATGCGCCTGACCTGGCCCGCATCTTCCATGATCCGAAGTCCACGGACCTGCCGCGGCTTGTCCCATCCGCAGGGTGGACGTGGCTGCGGCCGGGCAGGGCGCAGGGCCGCCTCTTCGGCGGCTGCCTGACTGTCATGGCGCGTCTGGGAGGCGTCCGTGGTGTGGTACCTGACTGGCGGGGGCGTATAGTCTTCTTGGAGACGGCCATGGGCGACAACGAGGTGTCGGGGAACCCCATCGAGCGGGTGAGGGCTGGTGTGGCTGACCTGGTGGCTCAGGGCGTGTTTGAAGATGCCGCGGGACTGGTGGTTGGACGGCCGTTTGGGTATGATTCCGCTGAGGCGAGGGAGAAGTATGCGAGTGTTATCACAGGGCTATTGTGTGAAGGGCGTTTGGCCGACAACAAGTTTCCTATATTGTTTAATGTGGACTTTGGGCACACTACGCCCATGGTTACCTTGCCGTTTGATGCGTTGGCTGTGCTAGATTCCGAAAAGGATCAGTTCGCTATCTTGGATCCGGCCTTAGACGGTTGAGAAAGGACAATCAAATTTGGACTGCGTCACCATCAACAGTGACGCACACGCATCCACTTGTTACGAAGGGACACTGCCCAGCCAGCCAGCCAGATTTCAATTCAGATTCCATTCGTGAGGGCTGGATGCAGTCATCAAATTTGTAGCATGTGAGAAGCAAATTCCAGCGCATAGTACACTGTCTATCATTATTGGTCGCAAGTTGCTGCCCAATGAATAAGCGCACGCTCCGACCTTGGTTGTGCAGATGCATTCACTTGCATGCCGTAACCACGCCGAGCACCAATAACGAACTCGAGCCTTCGCCACCGTACCTAGCTAGGTATGCACCAAGATTTTGGACAGTCAGATTTTGGACAGTGAGCCTTTGGGAAGTGACACATTGCTGACTTTCTCAAGAACCACTTAGCTTAAAATGTGGTTGATCCTGAGCCTTGCGTCCTTCATTGCTGCTCATATGCGCGTGCAAAAGGTCCAGGTCGAGGAGCACTGTCTGTGCTTCTTGCCGCTTCTTGCAATACTACTATCATTCCAATTTCATTGCCTCTTTACTATCTAATTGTCTCCACTTGTCTTCATTGCAAGGACCCAGCACGATCACAATGTCTTCACCCAAGCGCCCTCGCCATGACGACGATGGGGAGATCTGGCGTCAAAATGCGCCCATCATACGTCAGCTGTATCAAGAAGAGAGGAAGACGCTGAAGGAGGTGAAGGATATAATGGAGAATGAACAAAGATTCCCTAGGACGCCGTAAGTGTTGACTTGCCATTATCACTGCTGCCCTACATGCCCACCTGCCATCAGGAGTCTGGAGGCTCAGGGCATCTCAAGCAACCTTGGCATTTTGAAGCCGATTCCAACACGACTGATCATTCAGACTTTCTATTTGGGAGGTAAAATTGAGAGAACTCGGGATGCAGAAGAAGTTGAGGAGAGGCGATTGGTCATTGGTCTATCAGCATGTCCGCTCTCGTCTCCAACATGAGGGCAAGAAGGAGCTCAGAAAGCCTACCGCTGTTTTAATCAACGACACTAAGAAACCTTGGAACAAAGTTTGGAGAGAGTTCAGGAGGAATTCCGTCCTGGATCAAGGACCTCATCAAGGTTTGTGAGACAAGGGCCTCTCAGAAGCAGGTCTCATCGCCGGCTAAAGCGAGTTGACATAGGCCCTCTCCCTCCACTTCCTCCGGGCGTCGTCATAAGAACACCATCTCCAGAACTCCTTGAAGCCACTGTCCAACGCCGGAAACCAGACTCTTCACAGTCTCGCATGTTGCAATTGTTTCAAACTACTCTCGTCAGCTTCCAGCCACTATTTGGCTTGGATTCACAGTTGCAGAGTGAGACGAGGGATGCCTTCAAATTGTCAGACAGGGTGTACAGACTGTCCCTGCAAGGAATTCCCTTTACTCGATTACTTAAGAAGATTTCAGGCACGTACATGACAACTATTTTAAGCGATGGTCGCGAACTATGTTGATCGATTGTAGACATCAGAAATCAAGCACAGCCACCTACGCAAATGGCCCAAGGGCTCGGGCGGAGTCAATACAACCAAGTCGCTTCAAAATACAGCCCCTCGACCAACCAGATTCCTGCTAGACAATTCGTTCCATCGACGGATCCATTTACTGGCGCTTTTGCTCAAGCTCTGACAGGGTTGGAGTCAATGCATCCTTCCGGCCAAGAATTAGGAGTGGACTTCGACAGTTATCATTACCTGTCAATGATCATTTATCTGCTTTCTAATGGCCACATTCTTGAATATCCGAATCAGCCACTCTTTATGGATCAAGTGAAGGACCTGACGGAAGTTCTGGATATGACTTTCAGGTTGGTATCCAGTGGGGTTCTCTTGGCCCTGCTTCAGAGTCGTCTGCCAAGTATCAAAGCCGTATGGGAAAAGCTGCTATACGCGGCTGGGACACTTAAGAACAAAGAGGCCTTCAGATTTTTGCTCCGCGTTGGCATGGATCATGACTGGCTTGAAGAATATTCCAGAGGACATGAACACCTATACCACGCCGCCCTGAACGACTGTCAAGATCTCATCGACGCTCTGCTGAAGAGAGGCTGTCGCGCAGATTCTTCAATTGGGCGGCACCAAGGAGACACAGCCATCATGGCAGCACTCCAGAACGGCAACCTCGACTGTGCAAACAATTCGATCCATCATTGCGATGTCAATCGCGAAATTCCGTGGGACTTCGGCCCGAGACTTTGTTCAGCTACTTTCGGCATCTTCATCGAAAATTTTGACGGCACTAAACCAATCCATCGCCGTTGTCTGGACGTTTTCCTTGGAAGAGGTGCAGACGTCGACTTAAAGCTCCAAGAAGGGTTCTTGCCCCTCTTACAGTTGGAGGCAGGGATCTCGGCAGACCACTATGGGAGAGGCTGGCAGGGGTGGTACGTCGAAGACCCCTTTGTGAGAAACTGGAGGCCTTCGATACTCGACTTCGTTTTCTACTTCAATAATGAACTGTTCCAGGACTTGGCTGAGCGCAGTAAGAGATCAGAAGAATTCAACAGAGCGGCGGCTCTTAGTGCCCTAAGACAGGGCATTAATTCCCTTCAGGAGTACATGACAAGGGATTGGAATTTTGACGGGTGTTGGAGAGGAGTCATTGGAGATCTGAGCAGTGCGGATGTCTCAGAGTGGAAGAACCGTTGCCTTGAAATACTTCTAGCCGAGCAATTCGTTCTGAGTACTTGCGAAATCGACAGAAATATCTGTTGGGAAACGGTACAGAGATTGATGGAGCTGGGAGTCGACGTGACCCGGTGTTCAAAGGATGAAAAGCTCGCATCTGAGATGCTGTTGGCCACGGCACGACTCATAACATCAGAACAGGGATCTGGTGAGAAGCACGGGTTGCAGATACTGCGATGGCTTTTGGACCGAGGCTTTCGAGTTGAAGCTCTTGCTTTATCAGCTGCTGTTCAAGACCACGGAGTAGCCATCCTGGAGTGTCTGGCCGCCCATTGCTTCGACCTTAGGAAATACGGTGTCATCGCTCTTGCCAAGGCTGCTTCTAAAAACAACTTCAATGCGACAAAGTTGCTGCTAGACGGAGGCGTGGACCTCAATTCCACCTTTGTCCGTGAGCATTGGGGAGAGATCAGCGTTTTCGCGGCAGCCTTTCGAAGTTCGACTTTTGAGATGACGAAGTATATGATACAGCGAGGCGCAAAACCTACAAGTTGGAATTCAAACAGTTGCTCTTCTGATACCTTGTCGCAAATTTTGAGGGCATGCGGTCGTTCACACGAAATTGTCAGCAAGGTTGAATTCATTGTCGAAGAGATGGTTTCGATCAGCGACCCATCATATCCATCGGCACAACTTTTGGAGGCATGCCTCAGCAGGAACTGTGATCATCAGAGAATGAAGTTGTTTGAACTACTTTTTAGAAAAGGAGCAAGACTTGCGCCAGGATCTCCTCTTGCGGCATGGATAGCTGCTGGCGGTGGGCATCAGCTCGTCCAAGAGATGCTTGAAAAAGGCGCTGACTTGAATGCCCACTCTTATTGGCCGTTTCATGGAAGATATATCCCAGCGCACGCATTTACTCGAACTCCGTTGCAAGCTGCAGCCGGAAGAGGCGACTATAACCTGGTGCGCATGCTGTTGGAACGGGGCGCTGATTTGAATCAACAAGCACGTGATCATGATTGCATGACGGCCCTACATTCAATATGTGCTTGGAATCCAGTGGGACCAGAAGAGAGGGTACAGAAAGACAAGATCATAAAGCTGCTTCTCGAACAAGGTGCTGATGTCAATGCTGCAAATATCCAAGGAACGACCGCGCTCATTTCCGCAGCCGCGCTCGGAGATCTATCCACAGCCTTCATCCTCCTGAAGCATGGAGCCAGAGTCAATATGGTATCGAGTCAACAACTGGGAGATCAGACCGCTTTAGATTTGGCCGCTCATCTTGGTCGGCTGGACATGGTTGAGTTCCTTCTCAACGCAAATGCGCAGAGCGCAAGCGCCCGTCCTGGTGGCGAGAAATATGACGGTGCCGTACAAACGGCTAGGCACCGGGGTCACTTTGTGATTGCTGAACTGATCTGCAAGCATGCGGCGGATCGTAAGAGAGAATGGGCTGTTGTACACAACGCGGTAACTGACAAAGCAACATCTCCAGCTTGCGCACAATCATTGCCCACACCTGAAGGCGACTCACGAACGGCCAATCCCGTCCAAACATACGGACGGCTTATACCTAGCGAAGTCCATGAAGGCATCGCAAGTTCGAAGGAAGACAATGCTGTGAGTTACAATTCTGATGACGGCTTGTTTGACAGCACTATTGCGGGAACCAAAAGGAAGAGACAAACCATGAGCGGGCCAGAGACGCCTGGTGTGAGTTGGACGCGTGTCATTGAAGAGGTCGAAGATGAAGAACAACCAGTACATTTCAGGCGCAAAAGCTCCAGCGGGGGGAAGGGCGACCGGACTGCACACCAGCATAATAACACATGGGAAGCCTCGTCAGGACAAGCAGTGGAACTGGATGAATCGAGTGGACAGAATTGGATTGAGGACGAGAAGCACGATTGTGGGCCAAAGGTGTCGAAAGGCTTGGCTGTGGACGTCTTCATGGGATTCTCGGGATCTCAAACTCTGTAATTTATAGTTTGATGTAGGCGGTTTGGTGCTGACATTCATGTCGGACTTCAACATCGAGTCGAGCCTTAAAGCCAATTTATGGTAGCCATTCCTCACTTATATCACCGGAAGAGCCCAATCATGCTGGAAAGGGGTTGTGATGGCAAGAAAGATGCTTGATTTGTTGGCCACTTTACCCTTTGCACCAGGCGTTGTTGATGTCCTCGTGCAAGGAATAGAAGACTGGTTTGCATGTGGTTAAGATTAGCAAACCAAGCGGACATGCTCCCGTCTTTTCAAGGAAGTCTGCTGGTCACAACATTCTGGTTGACATATATAACCACAGCTTTCAGCCTGGGCCCATAATTCAGTACCCGATGGCTTCAGCGCATGGAAAGTTGACCAACCTGGTCTGCTTTCCTTGTTTGATTTAGGACGACAAGACTTGTCGTCTGCAGAAATGGGGCACTTCCCATCCATTGAGACATAAATGTAAGCTGTCAAGTGTAATCAAATTATGGATATCATAGACACTTCCTTATTTGCCTAGATCTTTCCTCGCACAGTCGACAGGTCCTACACACTCGCGAGGCTATTGTGCAGTCAATTCATCTATTCACATGCTGCTGTCTTTACACTGATATTGCTAATCACTGTAAACAGTCGTGAATGCGATTTATTCACCATGGTAACTTCAATGCTGCCACCACACGGCCAGATGCTCGAATATAAGACCGGCTGCCTGTATGCATTTGGCCCATTTCTCCTCTCTTCCCCTTCCACAAAGTCGGGATTGAGCATCTTCTATGCATGACCGTGGTCTACTCTCACTAGACTCAAGACAAGCTTGTATTTAAGTAAAGGTTCTCCAGCTTGACCATACTTACTTCAATTCAATTCCACCACGCTACCGTCACAGCAGCACAAGATGGACCGTCGAGGACCCCACGACAACCCTCGTGCTTTCGGCATGGAGGCACGACGGGCTCATGGCCAAGGAACAACATTTCGAAGCAGTATGTATTTGCTTACCATGCAATTGACAGCTCGACTTTTTCTAATTTGACATCTCTCACACAGCTTTCATCGCTTCCCAGTCTCGAAACACAGACGGCCAAAGGCAGACCCTGATCTCTCAGATTGGCGGCAATCAGCAAGACGCTTCTCGATCGAGGCGATACAGTCAGGACATACCGCATTCCATTCCTAATTGGATTGAGGAGCTGCCAAGGGACTACCCTCAGCCGCCTCCAACGCGAGGTGTTCCACCTCCCAGGTCGGAAAACGTCCAATTTCGTGACAGAGGACCCGTGACGCCAAGCATGTCAATCTCACAGATTGACCGTCAAGCAGCCATGGACTTCCAAAGCAATAGAATTCCCCTTGTCCGTGGGGAGATGTCTCGAGGGGCATCTCGGTTCCTCAGGGAATCAGAGGCACGATTCCATCCTCGAAGAGATGTGCAGGGCCACGGCCACAGACGGGACAGCCTTTATCGGCCCAACGATGCACAGTTGGGTAGTGCGAATCCTCAGATCTCGCCGGTGGTTAACTACATAACCACAAACAACAACCAGCAATACCACGTGGACAACAGCCGCCACCAGAGGATCAATGCTCAGGGCCAGGTCAATACCCAGAACAACCTGCAGCGCACAGTTCATAACAGTCGTCGGGACACCACTCACCAGTCGAGGATGACACAGCGTCTGTCATCTTCAGCCCATCAGCACCACCGACAGAGCCATCGCTACCGCGAGCACCGCGGCTAGGAGACCGGAGCTCCGAGCGAGACGATCCCTCTTCGAGGACCAAAGATGAAGTGCACGCGGGGTCTCTTCATCAGCGGCAGGCATATCACAACCCATCAATACATCCCCGACGACCGCCCTTGTCTGGTGGAAGGTTGCAAGACCAAGCACTGCCTACGGCTTGTCGACGGCGAGAGAATCTATTCCGAGTTCTGTTCCGCCCACTCTTGTCGGCGTTTTTGGCCGGAGTTTTGTGCGTGCCCCACGTACCCTGGGCACAAGTACTGCTCTTGCCATGCGAGGCGCTGAGGGTTCTGAGGTCTGAGGATCAGGATGGAAGGGAAGACTGGAATGTTGTGGTTGGGATGGAAACGGGCTGGGCAATGCCCTATAGATTATTTTGACTTCTTTACTGGTGGGGCTCACACCAGTCTTTAGAGGAACCAGATTGATCGCAATTCATTTATTGCGATAGCTTCATCATCAAGCCCTATTTGGCAGCACACTCTTTAGATACACAGCTTTAAATGCCTTCTCAGTTGCGTCTCTTTCTATTCTCTCAGCTCTTCTAGCTGCCCTTGTCATCCTTGACCCCTCCGACCATTTACTTCTGTCTTCCAAAGCTCGGCAAGATCCGGTGGAGCGTTGCCTAATGAGTAGGGTACCCCCGTCGCCGGGGGACCCTAGATGGGTAGACTCTATTCACTGTGGTGTTTAGCATCAATTCACTTGACCGGGCCAGCTTATTCACTTGAACGGGCTAAACTTATTCACTTGGGAGGCTTCAACGGTGAATTCACTTGGCAGGTCCCTTTCAGTTATATAAACCTTACTATCCCCCGTCCTCGCCTGCTGCGACTCTCCTCTTCCTTCTTCCTTCGACAAAGCGACAACTGATCGAGACCTCCATCGCTTTGCTTGTAAGGTCCTCGATCTATTTCACAACTCTGGCAAAACGAAACAGTCAACACCCTGACTGCCTCTGGCCTTTGGCTAATCTCCCCTCCGTCATCTTCCCCTCTTGTCACCCTTGTTTCGTTACCCAACACTCCCTTCCAAACGAAGCTCTAAAATGCCTTCCCACAATTCGCAAGCAAAGACCAAGCAGCAGCAGCGAGCTGGTACCCAAGGCGCAAAATCCGCTCCCCCAGTCATGCAGTCGGTCCCCCGCAACAGTAAGTCTTTACTCAAGAAACAATTCGAGCTATTCTCCTTGTGATTGCTAAGGATCTTATCAACCACAGCGACTTCAACCGCCAAGATTTCGAGGGCTAGTGACGCAGCGTCGCAGCAGCTGCAGAACGTCTCGCGAGGCCAAGGAAATGATGACCGATCCGAGCCACCGCGACCCAGGGCCGCCAGCCTGGCCACAGCGTCAATATCTCCATCGGAGTCTATCAGCGTCCGGGGCATTTCAAATAGCTCCAGCGGGCAGAGCAGACCCGGAAATTGGTACAACACCCAGGGGTTTCAGAACGGACCCACTGGCTCCTCCGAGCGGGCCTTTGGGGCGGCGAACCGGGTGACAGCGCCTTCCCCAGTTACGACACCGTTTGAGACCGAGAATCGACGTTCAACGCCATCTAGACCAGGTCCACAAAGCAGCACCAGCAGAAAGTCAACCACTTCAAATGTAACTCCATCAGTGACAACTGGGCAACACCCATCATCTTCCTCTGGATCAAATCCGAGAAGCATCGAGCCACTGTCATCTCTTCTGACACCACCTCTGAGTACCAATGAATACCCATCCTCATTGTCTCAGCCAAACCCGCAGAGAATAGTCCGGGGAAGCACGATGCCGTCCACAGCGAATGTGTCTAGCCAGCGATCCTCTGGCGCACCACGAAGCTTCAATCAAAAGACAGCTTCTGAAGCAATGGGAGGGAGTTGGTCGGGCTCGATAGGGCAAGACTATGCCACGCAACAGCCAGCTGGTGGACAGCTTCCTGTGAGCATTGGCATCCCATCAGCCAACCAAGTCCATTTCCATTTCAACCAAGTGGATAACCGAAAGATGACGGTCAACAATAACGCTCCACAGAACGTGGTCACGAACAACAACCAGGTCTACAATGTAGACAAGAGCAACCATCACAATACGCAAGCCCCACAGACCAACACTTACAACAGCCATGTCCACAACGCAGGAAACACTCATGCAAACACCACTCAGCAAGCTACAGCAGTACGGCAGTCCTTGTCCTCAAATACGAACGGGCAACAACGAGAAGTCCGGCAGCCGAGTGAGTCCTTGCCGCTCCGTGACAGGCTGTATACCTGCACGAAGAAGGTGACGGTAAATGAGTGGAGCGATAAGAGGTCTGTCAAACACAAGCATGAACCCAACGACCGTCCCTGTTAGGTACAGGGATGCAGCGGGAAGCACTGTCTTCGTGTGGTGGATGGCAAGCGAGTCTATTCGTTGTTCTGTCCCAACCATAGCTGCCGCTACCTCTGGCCAAACTTCTGTTCTTGCCCAAAATACCCCGACAGAGAGTACTGCAGCTGCCATGAGGGCAGGTAAGGGCTTGGTCTTGAAACCAGTTTGGTGGCCTTGGGGGCTTGTACCTGGCTTCAGTTGTGTACCGTGAAACGGTAGGGCAGGGTAATTTTTTTTGGTAGGAGAGAGGGTTTCTGAGAGATTACTCAGGATTTACGGTAGTCGTTAGTCCTTAATTTGGAAATAAACATAGTTCGCTTGTGAAAAGTCTCGAGGTGAATGCGATATACAATGGGGAGCATCCAGCAATCAATTCACAGCCTTGAGTCCCGAGTTGCTGAAAATATCGTCCTACACTGTGTTGCAGCGGGATCAAATGCATCGGTCTCAAGCCAAGGCTGTGAGCAGTTTCCAAAGATGACAGACCCACGATTTGGTTTGATGCAGTGCCGGACCATAGCACAACTCGCGGCCCTTGGAGGATCCCCTTAATTGATTGCGTGAAGCTTAACGGAACTACGGTGTAAAGACAAACGATGCTCATCAATCGTCATGTAAAATTATTTGGTAGCCGTGTTCCAGCCTTGCTCCGCAGGGAACAATGGCGCCTATTTTCTGAAGCAAGTCACCTACCTTGTAGAGGAATAGTTTGCATCTTTCCCACGCCTGCTGCAAAAGCTGAACGTCATCCAGACCCAGTCACTCTAGCTTTCTCTAAATTGGCTCCACAACGTGATCAATTGAGTATTCAAGTGGTCACGGATGTACGTAACGTCAACTTCTTCTTTCACCACTAGGAGGTGTTCACAATGGGGAGTAGAAATCACGAAGCGACTTGAAAGTCGATAATTATACCCCAGGTACGGCGGCTTCGGCATGGGATGTGATAATCCGCAGGTATACAGCTACTTCATCAAGGAATCAAGCATCATGGACGGACATTTAAGCGATTTGCAATAATTAATTTCTGAAAAAACGTGGAAACACCATCTTGAATTGTGCCCGACGAAGTGATGGAGCTCAACAGCCGGAATATGGACCCAGTGCTGCGTGATAGAGCTTAACAGGCGCTGTGTCTGTGTCCGCCTCACGCATCAGTTGATGATCGAGTCTCTGGGTGTCTAGAGCGTCTTCTAGCGTGCGTGTAGCCCTGGCAATCGTTTCTTCGTTTTCGGAAGTTGGTACTGGCCCCCTCTGGCTTAGGTTCTGGCTCGGTTGTGTGGCTGTGGTAACTTCGGTCCATACATCTCTTTCCATCAACATCGACCAGAACCCCCGCTTTGCACCGGGTCGGCTATCGTCCGCAT
Organism: Diaporthe amygdali; assembly: GCF_026229845.1. NCBI lineage: Eukaryota > Fungi > Ascomycota > Sordariomycetes > Diaporthales > Diaporthaceae > Diaporthe > Diaporthe amygdali. Next base: position 220,621 of record NW_026517060.1, on the reverse strand, counting down.
TACTCTGCCGGTGTTGCACGCCGTCACCTTCTCCGACCAGCGTCTGACGCCTGAATTTCTTGCTTACAAGCTCGTAGACAGGGTGCAACGTCGATATGCAGGCGGCAATCATAATGGTATTCGCCTCAACCACTGTGGGAATGATAGCTGTCGAGACGTGATCTGCCAAATTAGCTGAGCAAGTACGACCGAATTGCGCGTTTCAAAGCATGTGAGCCCTGAAGATCAGGATCTTACAGGTGAAGTCCTTCGTGAATGTCAACACTTCAAGAGTTGTTATCTTATATGCCGCCACTGCGGTAGCGCTGTGATGGAACATTAGCTGATGATTAGTTCATGGATTTGATCCCCAGTTGACCAAGCGTTGAGTTTAGTGAGCCAGGAGAAACTCACCAGATTCCAAGTCCCATCACAACGGATAACATCAACTTCTTTTGGATGTCCCAGCTAAGCCTGCGGAAAACGAAACCTGGATACAATGCGAAGTAGAGATCTAGGGCAGCCGAGAAAGCTAGGGCAACCTGTCAGTGTCTTTGTAGGAATTTGCCCAAGGGTCTCTGAAACGGTCTCGGAATCGCGAACTCACTCGTAGCATAGTAGCAGAACCTGACGTAGATCCAGGAGTCAAGACATTTTTTAGCTGTTATGCTCACATCCCACCCTGCAGATATAGGACGGCAGGGCAGCCAAGCTAGTAGAATAACAACAACAAAGTTCACGACACATAGGATAGCCAAAACCCAAAGAATGGTCTGGTGCAGATCTCCAGGTCGAAACAGTCGAGTCAAAAGGCTCACAACGGTCAGCTTTGGGAGGCCAAGACCCAGCACGGACGGTGCAGTAAGGACATTATGCCAGAAAACGGCCTTGGTCCGTTCAGCGTCAGATAGTGTTGCCCAGTGTAGCCCGACTTCTGTTGTAGTGTACAAGTTGATGACGAATGCCGCTGTCAACCATAGATCGATCTGAGGGCCATACGGTTAGTGGTGACTCGATATGGAGTGAATATCAAGCTATAAAAGATCTGCTGAGTCGTTAATATTACCTAACGCACCTGGTTGATCACGCAGAGCCACTCTTCCAAATAGAGACGTCGGCGCAATAGGAAAACACACCCATATAGCCTGAGGGCGATGAACACCGTTGCGATGAGCGTCATGATCGCAGTCACCACTAAAACAGGTGTTTCGTCTTTTCCTGTCGCGCTGTTGGAGGGCAGGTCGTCCTTTACAGCGGTCATGATAGACTTTTTCTAGAAGAGACATGGCAGAGATCCCTCTTGGTAACTTTTTCTGGAAGCCGGGCATTGGATTTGTTGTGTGATTAACAAAGATGAGAAAGCCTGTTCCTGATTTCCATATTCTTTAAGACTTTTCCCTTCAAAGCCTAAGGTAGGATCACTGACTCAGGTGAGCTTAAAGTAAACTTAAAGACTTGATTCAATTCGTGGTTGGATAGGCTCCTTAGAAGCCCCGCGCCTTTCGATTTTCTGATTGGAAAGACTGACACTAACAGGGATTCCAGCTTCGGCCTGCTCCTGGCTATCAGCTGCCAGCTACTTTGGAAGACACATGGCATTTTGCGAATTTGAAAAGATGCAAACCTCCCATGTGCTTGACTAATTAGAATTCTTTTCTACAGTACACGTCTCAAACATTATTGATCAAGGTGGTAAGAGGTATCTTCGGACCCAATTCTATCTCATGACTGGATTTAGTAAGGATCAGGACGCGAAGGAAAGCTCCAAGCAGACGTCCGCTTCAAAGACAGCTGCTCCGGTCAAGACCGTGGCTCTGTTCGAGATCACTGCACAGGTAGAGAGAGTCGTGGGCAAGAAGTGAAGGGAAATGAAACACCGGAGACTGCGAAGAAAATTCATCTGCGTAACACAAGTAGCGCTAAACGCGGTCGGGAGGGATCGGAAAGTCTATTTCACAGATTACATCAACCCTAAGAACGAAATTTACAAAGCTAGATATAATAGCTACAAACCTGAACGCTGTGGTGTTAATTGATATTCGATGCTAAGAGAACTGAGCTAATAGAAGAGCATAAAGGGTCAGAATATATATATATAGGGTTTTATTTTATTTCAAACTTAATTACCTTTCGACGATATTCTCAAAATCCTTGATTGACTTAACTCTCAGGTAAAAACTTATAAATAATACAGTCAGTTATAAAGATGCCTTTGGTAAAAAAAGCCCACTTGAGTGTTCCGCCCAAAAGATCTTGATTCTAATACCTAAACGTCTCCACGTAGGAGGCAAGACACATCATAATTACGGTGGCTAGTGCAATGCAGCCGATGATGAGAGTCAGCTTCACAAGATACGTCTTCTTCAATATTAAAATCTAATTCTATGGCTCCTCTATAATAACACAATGTTCCCCTTTGTTAGTGCAACAGCACTTCAAATGTGCACCCCAGTACGCTCAAGCGTGAAATCCGGAGCCGTATTCAACCGATCATAGTTGCCATTCGGGTTCGTCGGGTCAACAACCGTCTCCACGTCACTTGCCGGAAAGAACTTGATGCCTGTGTACACACACTGCGTCCCTGCGGCTCCGCAAGAAGCGTCGTTCGGATCCGCCTGCCAGACCTGCAGGTTGTACCCGGGATCCGTCTCGTTGTAAGGGGGGAGGCCGAAGGAAAACGAGTACGTCGAATCGGCGCATTCCGTGAGCGGAGCGTAGCCGATGTCAGGCGTGGTCGAGATTAGGGCTACGCAGTAGGTGGAGGTGGTACCGTCGGTGATATCGAAGCTGTATGTAGTGGTGATGCTGAAGCGGGCGCCGGATGCGAAGAAGTTTGTGATGCTCCAGGACGAGGGGTCGGCTTGGCGGGGGATGGAGGCGGCTGAGGCGCAGGCTAGGAACCCGGGAAGGACAGAGGTCAGACGCATTTTGACGTATTGCTGACTTTGGTGGCCACTTAATAGCTATGGTTTGAAGTAGGGAGTAGTGAAAACAGAGTGCTGATGAGTATATGCGGTCTCAGTTTAAAGAAATGTGCAGGCCATCCCGACTCTTATATCACAGCATCTACTTCCTCTAAACGCAGAGAAGTTGCATTCACCATTTGGTTGTTTAAGTGTCACCTAATACGAGGACACGATAGCTATGTCAGCAGTGAGCACTAGGCAGGTCCGGGCTTCCTACGGCTCGTATTCAGGAATACGATCATCGACCGAGCTTTTATGAGAAGGCAGGTAAGCTGTCAGGTGACTAGACGCACTCGTGACCAAGGAAAGACTACACGACAAACGGTATGAATTCATCGGTGACGAGACTTTCAGCGAACGGGTGAGCATAGCGAGGCGCAGCCACCAACGTTGCACGTAAGCTGAAAGGTACACAAAATCCCGGCTATTCACCCGGATTCCTGTGAGGAATCAAGTCTCACTATAATATTGCTCTTAAGACGCGCAAGCGCTGGTGCGACAGGAGGATTGGCGGATGATTCCAAATCACAATTGCGCCAGCCAATGCCATTCTAAGGAGGGTACCAATCGATATGCAAGTGGGAAACAGAAAGCAATTGCCAAATAATATGTGTAACGAACACGAGAAATCCTACTGCATATAGGATCTATTTAAGACGCTGAGAAGCTATTTTCAAGGCTGCCTGATCACCGTAGTCCGTAGATATTGAGAGAAATGATTCTGGCGCGAAGTTGAACAAATTGTAAGCATCCGAGGTCCGCCGCCTTCCAGCGCATCCCGAGCCCTTAGTCTGTAATCAAGGTCCTGGTTGCATTCGCAATAACATCACAAAAGGAAGTGTGGACAAAACAACATATGGAGGAGTCATGTTGCTCTATTGAGTCGCAGTCAGCAGAAGGGAATGTGACCGTACTTGCATGGCATGTTTCTTAGCTTCTCATCTAGCATCGATGTGGATGAAGTGAATCTAGAGGTTTGGAAGACACCAAATGGCAGCCGAAAGCGGGAGATACTGGACCATCTTCCATGCATAGGTTGGGCTCACACGTGCATCTGTGCAAACACGGCGAACATTGCTGTGAATGAACTCCTGACTTCAATTTTTATGTTTTCATGCGATCAAATTCCAACTTATGCTCTTAATGTTAGTGAAAGACAGCATTTCGTCGAGGCATTCCTCCCTGCCCATACCAGATTCCTTGAGCCCTCCAAACGGCACGTTTAAGAAGTGCTTCGAAACATCGTTGACCCAGACATAACCCGCCTCGACTCGGCGTGTAGCTCTTTGGGCCGTAAGTATATCGTTCGTGAAGATGGACGCAGTCAGGCCGTAGGAAGTCGAGTTGGCGATTTTGAAGACGTCGTCTTCGTCCCTCCAGCGAAAGACGGACATGACAGGTCCAAAGATCTCCTCGCGAGCGATGCGCATGCTAGGCAACACATCAGCAAAGATGGTCGGCTCCACGAAGAACCCCTTCGCCAGGCGTGCATCCTTGAAAGAAGTGGGTGCCCCGCCTCCACAGACGAGCCTCGCTCCCTCGGCCTTGCCGGACTCGATATACCCCAGCACACGATCCTGCGCCCCCTTGCTGATCATAGACCCCATGGTGGTTTTGATATCGGTGGGATCTCCCGGCTGGCATTTCTCCTGGACCAGCTCGACGACCCGCGGGAGGACTTTGTCGTGGAGGCTCTCGTGCAGGAAAACACGGGACATGGAGCCGCAGCTCTGCCCGGCCCAGGTGAAATTCATACCGCGCATCATGGCCTGAGCGAGCTTCTCGACGTCGGCATCTGGGTAGGCGATGAGGCAGTTCTTCCCTCCGAGCTCGAGAAGGGTCGGCTTGAGGTGGTTCGCGGCGTCTCGCTGGATGGCTTTGCCGGTGGGTACGCTGCCGATGAGCGTCACCTTTTTCACGAGCGGGTGTGCCGCCAGTGCCCTGCCGCACTCGGCGCCCCCCGGCAGGATGTTGATGACGCCGGGCGGGAAGACGTCGGCCAGTAGCTCAGCCATCCTGAGCACCGCGAGGGGCGCCTGGTCGGGAGGTTTAATGACGACCGTGTTCCCCGCAGCCAGCGGCGCTCCCATCTTGGCACCTGCAAACATGAGCGGGTGGTTGGACGCGACGATGCGCCCCACGACCCCGAGGGGCTCGCGCAAGGTGTAATGCAGGAACTCGTCCGGGCGGAAAGTCCCCGGGAGCGTCTCGCCGCGCACCATGGGCGCAAGCCCCGCGAAGTACTCGAGGCTGCTACCGGCGGTGTGTGCATCCATGATCATCTCGGCCACGGGGTTGCCCGTGTTGTACGCGTCCACGAGCGCCAGCTCCTCGGCGTGTTGGTGCAGGACCGCGGCCGCGCGGCGCATGTAGGTTGCTCTGACCTGTACTGTTGTGTTTCTCCAGGAGAGAAAGGCGTTGTGGGCTGCCTGAACCGCGGTTTCGACGTCGTCGACCTTTGCCTGAGCTATTGTTGTGATGGCCTCTCCGGTGCCGGGGCTGATGGTCTCTAGGCGGGAGCCATCCTTAGGCTTGTGCCACTGCCCGTCGTAGAAGAGGTCAAAGTGAGTGGGAAGTGCTTCCCTCAGAGGTGGTAGTTCTGGCGCCATGGCTGCAGAGGTTGCTAACTTTGCAGACGTGCTAGGCTTGGGCCCAAAGTGCCGTCGTCCCTCAGCACTGCTGCGACTTATAAGTGAAAAGGACGTTACAATATTCGACTACTCCGCAGTGACTTCAGAGGCATCTGAGGCACCTGACGACCACTCACATCGCCGCCCAAAGAGCTAGACGAATATGATTTTGGAGATCTACCTATGACAGTTCGACAAGTCTTGCTGAGAGGGAAAATCAGCAAGAGGGGAACATCGCAATGGAATGCTGATGGCTCAGGGAGAGGTGTTGACGTCTGTTACGACAATTCTGACCGATATCCCCGCAGGTGTACCCTCCATGGCATCCGAACCTATGGGATGTAGTTCCGAGTTGTACTACCCAACTGGATTGTCCACTTGCTAGCTCGACTTGCTCACAACGGCATTTCCGAGTACCCAAGAATGAGACCTTCAGTCGGGGCAGTCAACGTGCGACAAGCTTTGTATATGTCCAGGCCCCTAGGCACCAAATATGGGTTACAAGGCATGTGTAAAAGTTGTTTCAGGGTAGCAATTATTAAAGCACACTAAGTTTCTGCTTTCAGGTTAGCAAGAAAGACCGCGGTCTACGTTATTGGGGCTGAGGTAGAATTAATGATCCACGATCATTTTCGCGAAGGTACGATCTCGGCTGTAATAGCTCATTGCATTGATGAGAAATTCTCAGCAGCCACATGTTCAGGGCGTGTCGTACAGGTTCTAGAACTGCTGACGTAGCCTATTGGGCAACCCATCTCGTCCCGACTTATCCCCCTTATCCAGATATCCACAGATCCTTCCCTCCGGATCCCACTTCTTCCGAATAGCCATGAGCCTCTTCCCCGCCTCATCCGACCAGTACTTCGTCTCCCTCATCTGAATGTCGTGATCTCCAAGGTACGTACCCACCGCATAAGGCGTCAGGGTAGCCATATACTTCTTTACCCAAGCCTCATTCACCGCATCGTCCTTGCTGTCCGGATAGATGGCATACAACGCGATATAATAGTCGGTAGTGATACTCAAGGCCATGTCGCCGGAGGGACGACTTTTCCTGCTTAGGGGGTTCATGGGCTCCCAAAAGGCCACGCCACAGTCGGGAATGTCCATGAAGGCCTCCTTGCAAACGCTGACCATGTCGATGTCCTGGCCGAGCCAGACCGTGTCGGCTATGTAACGGTGGTTCTCGGCCCAGACGGCCTTTTCTGCTTCTTCGTACTCTTGCTGGAAGGTCGTGTCGCCACAGTCTTCGCTGAAGACCGCACCTGCGGGGTGTGTGTCGATCAGAGGGGACAATTTGGAGCGCGCGTCCTCTTCTGAGTCTGCCCAGACGGTACTTTGTACGAATAGGATGCGACTGTCCTGACCTCGTGGGATGACCGAGGTGGCGGCTATCTCGATATCCTTACTAATACTTGGGATCACCTGAAGGCGTATGATCAGATGATGTCGTCTGGCAAGTATAAGAAAGAATGCTCACGCTGACCATCCACCTCATGACCTCTTCATAGTGGCTTATGGGATAAACATATACATTCCTTTTGTATACTTTGGGTGCCGGTCGAGTCTTGAAGTAGAACCTCAAAACGACTCCAGGGAAACCTTAACACAATGTAAACAGCAAGCTCTTGCCTGGAAGCCTATTGAGGGCAGACTCACCTGGACCACAGCCACGAGCAGCCCAAAACAGGTCAGAGTTCTCAAGTTCGTCGCAGTGTTGGATCTCTCCGTTCGTAGTAGCAACATCGAGACCGATTAGGTACTCGCACATATACCCGTAGGACTATTATAATTGTCCAAACAAGTCAGTCAGCGCCTGCCACACGATCAAAGCGAAATATTCCAATAGACATCGAGGCCTCTCACCCTGCTATTATGGCCCATTCCCCCTTGAAGCATGAAGCCTCCCAACCCCACCCCAGCACAGTGCCCCGTCGGAATGAACCTCCCTCTCTCCGTCATGAAGGCTGTCATCTCCGAGCTCGTCACGCTCGTCGTCGTCTTGACGATTCTGGTCGCCTCGTCGTACTCGACATGCTTGTAGTCCACCAGATCAATCAGCACCGCGTCCTGGCGGATGCTCCAGAACGCCCAACTATGACCACCCGAGCGAATAGCCACTCGGACGCCAAGCTTGGCTGCAAGCCTGATGCTGTCGACGACGTGATTGTCTGTCCTGGGCCGCACTACGGCGGTGGGGTAGCGGTCTGGGAGTTTGGTGCTGAAGACTCTTGTGCGTGCCGCTTCGTAGGCGGCCTTGTCGCCATGGTCTCTCCAGAATATAGGGAGGTCGTGGCTGTAGTCGGTCATAACTATCATGGTAAGATTAACGCGTGTGTAAATGGTTGTCGCATAGTCAGGTGGATGTGCTATATGATACCATTTAATGCTTTTGATCACATTTGCAAATGTCAGACTCGTATTTGAATCGATACACCTAAGTACTGTTTCCCCCGTTCCCGGCCACGCATATCAGTAACGGTTTTGCGCATTTATCAAGTCCGCAAATCACAAATGATTCCGCATGCGCGGCTGCGAGACGGCGACGGTCGGCATATCCGACACTTGTGCTTAGGAGCTGTTCCGAGCGTGCAGCACCACTGCCTGTCTTGAATAGCTTCTGAGGAAATAATGGTCCCCTCGGAGCTGTTCCGAAGAGGCCTCAGTCTGCTAAATAGCTGTCTGTAGACTCAGGAACATCCCGCATTCCACGAATTCGGATCGAGCTTCAACAGAGATGGCCACGAAGACTTTGCATGTGGTCTTTACTTTCCAATGCCGAGCTCACCCTGGCAAGTCCGGCTTCCGAACTCACTTAGTCGGGCCAAGGATAATATCGATGGTGGGCTACCAGGCTTTTGTTCCCAATGGCGGGTGTATCTTTTTCTATTATATTCAGGATTCTACCTGCTGCGCTATGAATGGCAGCTCCAACGTCAGAGCAATGCTTTTCAATCTTCCGTAGGCCCAGTTCCTTTGGCCATGATACACATCTCCAGTTGATATTAAATCCGACCCTCTACTTTCCTCAACTTTCAAGCGACGATGTCTGATGTACCTCGTCAGACCTCAGACTGCGTCTCCGAGCGTTCTTCGCTGATACCCAGGGCACCACAATCCGGAGACGTACCACCACCAACCTTCGCTGAGGGCGGGCGTCGGGGCTGGCTCACCGTCCTGGGCGCTTTCGGCGTACAATTCTCGACCTTCGGCTACGCAACCTCCTACGGTGTCTACGAGACGTACTACTTGAAGACCCTACTCCGAGACCGTACCCTCTCAGAAATCGCCTGGATCGGCTCCATCCAGACCTGGGCCTTGTTGTCCACCAGTATTGTCAGTGGGCCACTTGCCGACAGGTTTGGCCTACAGGTGGTCCTGTGGCCAGGCACAGCAATCTACGTACTCGCCGTGCTGCTGGTGAGCTTCTGCGCCGAGTACTGGCAGTTTCTTCTCTGCCAGGGTTTCCTGGTTGGAGTTTCCGCCGGCATGATCTTTGTGCCCTGCGTCTCGGCCGTAGCGCACCATTTCCACCAGAAACGCGGCCTCGCCATGGCGCTGGCTTCGGTGGGCTCCCCACTCGGTGGCATTGTGTTTCCCCTGCTACTGGGAAAGCTTCTATATGGCACAGGAATTGGATTCAACTGGTCGCAGCGCATCGTTGCGGCACTGGTGTTGGTGGTCCTGCTGGGCTGCACATGCTTCCATTCAAAGAATGACGCAAGTCGTCGCGCCGGTCCGTTGATTTTGCTATCGGCGTTCAAGATCCCCGTATACACGCTGCAGGTGTGCGCCATGGTGTTCTTGTTCCTTGGCGTGTTTACTCCCTATGTCTTTGTTGCCGAATATGGCGTCCGGCATGGCATGCCTGAAGAGCTGGCTACGTACATGTTTGCCGTTACGAATGCGGGTTCCTTTCTTGGTCGGACGCTGGGAGGGGCTGCGTCTCTGTGTCTGGGACCGTTCAACGTGATGGTTCTCGCGGCATTTATGGCTTCCATATCGCTGTTTTCGTGGCTTGGTATCACGTCGACGCCGGCGCTGCTTGCTTTTGCTGCTACTTATGGCGCTGTGTCCGGACTTCTCATAGGAATCATGATTGCTACGTTGGGCCATTCTGCGCCTCATCCCAGTCAGGTGTGTATCTTGAGCTTTGTTTTCATCTGGCCTAGTAGCTGTAGGAGCTAATCAAGGGCGTTTGTAGATCGCGACTTTCGTTGGTATGGCCTCGGCCATTATGGGTACCGCCGCATTGACTGGAACGCCTATCGCTGGCGCTCTCATTACAACAGGCGGCAACTACAGTCATGCCATATTATACAGTGCCACGGTTATGACCATTGGAGCGTTGTTATTTCTTGCCGCACGCCTCGCTCAAAGCAGGAAACAACTGATCGTGTAAGACACAATGCTTCGACGGGAGGGTGCAACTTCTAGGCATGGATAGAGAAGCCATAGATTGCATGGGCTTCCCGAGTTGGAACATCCGACAAAGCGGGATTATGCACAACATACTTCATTATTGCCTTGGCAATGTGATAGAAGGCTGTGTTGGGGTAGGAGGATGTTGCATATCGACAGCTAGACTCATGAATTAGGGCTGCAAACCCTAAGAACATTACATTAAAGACGATATCAGGCAATGCCTTTTCTTAGAATTGATATCGTTCCCTACTAGCACGCTCTCACTCGAAATGCTGTTGTACGTCACTTATTCTCTGTGCTCCAATATAAATCAACTCTGGACAAGGTGTATGAGCAAGCGCCTTGGTACTTTCAGTGCCATACACTCCAAATGACACGTGAACGAGACCAAACTGTGATCGTTATTGTTGGATCTCCGTATCCTGATTCCAGAGATTCTCACACGCCCAATTCTTCGGAACCATCGGATCAGCGCGACTACCCTCTGAGTCGCCGCCATATTGGAATTTGGACACTTGTGGATATATACATGCCGGCCGTTGGCTGGTCACCCTGGCCCGTGGATCATCACCGGCCCATTTGGTGGCGATGATCTCGGTAGGGGCTCGATCATTTTCAACCCACTCCATCAAGGCCAGCATGGCATCATGTTTGGCGTCGGCAAAGCCAGGTACCGAATATGGAACGGGACCTTTGAGGGCGGCTTGCTGGTTGGCGCCGGCGAAGTACCATGGGGCGTTGTTGGATTCTGGAGTGCCTTGACAATGTCTCATGATGTAATGGTCAGCGGAGGTCAATAAGAGAGGCGAGGCGAGTTATGTGACTCACAACATCCCGGGGACGAGGAAGATACGAGAATGGTCGCTCACGTCAGTACCTCGAGGCTTGAGAGTCTGCACAACTTGGTGATAGAAGTACAAAGTGCTTCCAGGGGGAATACCTGGATCCGAGAGGCCATGGTAAAGCAGCAGTTTCCCGCCCCGCTCAAAGAAAGGGGATAAGTCGTAATTGTCGGCTGTTGCGTTCCCCGGGTCCATCTCCTCAGCAACTCGAAGGAGGCTCGGACTATAGCGCTCCTGCCAGATCCAGTCCGGGCCAAAGTTGAGGAAGTACTTCACGTAGTCGACGCCCAATGAGTTCGGCTGATCCGAACCACTCAGCTTTTCCCACTCCCACTCGCTGCCCGGTAGCAAGTGAGGAAATATGAAAGTTGAATTGGCCTCCCTCCAGTCGTTATAAAGCCGATGCAGCGTCTCCAACTGTGCCGCCTTCAGGCATCTACTCGCATCAGACTTTGGGCCACATAGCAAAGTCTCTAGCTGCAGCAGGCAAGTCTCGGGCGAAGAGATGATATTATCCCTCACGCCATCCTGGGGATCACACTGCCGTAAAGTTTCAGCAGCAATGACAGGGAACATCTCAGGCGGGATGTGATGCGCTGCCTCCACAGGCAAGTTGAAAATTCCCGCCACGAGGTTGAATAGGTGCAGGCGCTTCGACCACCAGGCCGGTGCGCCGGCAAGAATTCCGTCATAGTCGTCAGGGTACTCCTGCGCCTCCTTCAGGGCCTGACGCCCGCCTGTGGAGCAGCCGCTGTAGTAGCTGGATGATATGTCCACTTTCTTGTTGTCAGTGCCGTAATAGGCTCTGACGATGCTCTTCGCGGCCTTTGTGGAGCCGTGCATGGCTTTGTGGCCCCAGTTGTCGATTGCGTCGGGATTCTTCCAGGCCCAAGAGCCGTCCTGAAAACCTGAGTGGTGGCCAGTATCTGTGGACATGCTGGCAAAGCCATACTGGGCGCCCGCGGCCTTTGTTCAATTTCGTCGTGTCAGCATTTGGCGTAATCAGCGTTCGAGCAACAGTGGTTAAAGACCAGAGCAGCCTGGACAAGAGTATCAATTTTGAGTTTGGCGACTCACCATGTCTGCCCAATTCACACCGCCAGCAAATGCACCATTCCCGACACCACTACACATGTCAATGATGAGTCCACACGTTCCATTACTATTGTTGTTGGAGACACTCTTTACAACTTACAGAAACCTGCCATTCCAATGTTCAGGTAAGAACAAGCCGAAGCTGTACTTAGAATCATTGTCACCCGTCACCTCTACCTGAACCGCACACAGGGCATTCAGACCCGAAGGCGATTTTGTATAGGCGATCTCGGACTCGGGGACATGAAAGGTCGAGTTGTTTTCCAACTGCTGAGAAAGCAACAGCCTAGTGCCTTCTGGCAACAAACTCCTCAGAGATGCCTTGGTACAAGTGATGGCAGACTTGAAACTGGCAGCAGTAGTTTCCTCAAGGGACATCATGCCAGGAAAACTTCCCCTGAATATTTCCGCGCCATAGGCCATGGCCCACTGCAACTGCTTCCTGCCAAAAGACATGGTGAAGAATGATTACAACTGCCAAGACGAATCGATTTCTTTCATCTCATACAAGCTGCGTAGCACACCTATAAGTGGGCCACTTTTGACCCACGCTTTGCGATTCTTAGATGTTCTGGATTAATCAGTATTTTGGGTTCTTCCAACCACAGCCATGAAGATGACATGTATTTCCTGCATGGAATACGGAAGAGGAGTTCGCATCGTTCTCGGGATTTCCGAACTCTGCGAACTATATCCGATCCAAGATAGACCGATTTGGTCTGTCTCGGCTTTGCCGAGACAGACCATTTACCTCTGCCAAAACACAACAAGAATCACTTAGCATTCACACGCATCACGGGGAGTTAGATATGATATCAAGCTCAAGAGCTTAACTGTTTTCCTCAAGCTAACATTGAACAATTGATCGGGTGCGGATCCGATGAAGAGGGGACAGACTGCTGACATGCTGACCATCGCACTGATGGATTCTCCCTGGCCACTGCTTGGGCCTTATTGTACCATTTCCTATGCCAAAAGACCTTGTCCACTCTCTGGTCAGACAAGCTCTCTAGAGCTTTCAATGGAACTTCGACGTGCGTACTTGTGTTGAGTCTGATCTGTCTGAAGCAGTTCCATCTACGCTCATCTTCACACTTCGTTCACCATGATTATCCTACAACAGATCCTGTCTCCCTTTCTCTCTCTGTCATCATGCCTCCTCGGAAATACCTGCTGGCACCGATATGGCAGCACCGAACCTGTTATCCCTTCCTCCTCCAACACTGTTATACTCCTCGACCTAGAAGTCATGACGCCACCAGATCACCCCAGGCCTTACTTCATCCGAAGCAGCTCTGCCGCCCACTCCGTAGCCACAGGCAACCAAATTTTCCGCTTTCCCGTCACGGCCAACTCGTCCGGGGGCGAGTTCACCATCGTCGGGACCAACGGCCCGCCCTCCAAGAAATTGGTCGTCCACCCGCACTTACACAAAAAACACTATGAGAACTTCTTCACCATCAAGGGGAGAATCCACCTGTGGACCCAGACCGAAGGCGATGAGCAGCAGGCTCGAGTCATGACGCAGCATGATTTCGGGTCGTGCCCGCCTAACACGAACCACACCTTACAGGTCATCGATCACGACACGGAGCTTTTCGGGACGGTGTTCCCAGGGGGATTTGAGAAGTTGTTTTACTTCATCGGGGAGAAGTATAATTCCCCCAACTTTGCGCCTTATGACCCATCCCTGGGGGAAGGGGACAACAAGGGGATCAACGATACCGTCCTCGAAGGCCTCAAGGCGTTTGACGTGTGGGCGCAGCCGGACTTCGTGCCCAGGAGGGACTTTGTCAACGACAGAAGACCCGCCAACGAGGTCTGGCATGACGGCTTCAACGGCGTGGGCAACGACAGCGGGGCTAGCTACTTCGTGGCCAATGGACACGGCCCAAGGTATCTCAACCGCAACGTCACGGGCTTCTACCAGGTTGTCCAGCCCCTGATCACCCCCGCCGCGTCGGGCGACTACAACTTCACCGAGTCCCTGATCTCTATAAACGGCGGGCTCGGGCTGGACCAGCCTGAGGATGTGTTGTATGAGTTTGATTTTGGGAACTCCTTTACGGTCCTCGAGGGTCGGCTCGGTGTTTCCGTCGAGGGATATCACCCGGCTGAGCTGTACACGGGTGATACGGTCTATGTACCGAGGCACTCGAGCTTCAGCTACAACAGCAACGCGCACTTCACAAAGGTGATTTATGTGGCGGCTTCTCATGAGGGGATCGATACAATCCTGATTCGGAATGGAGCATACGTTGGCAGCCCCATGTTCCCTGCGGACCAGAGGTGAGATGTATCAGCGATGTTCGTCAGGGGAGGAAGGACGGTAATCATTTTTCAATAGAGGCTTGTTTTGTATACTCTGGTCTATTCCCGCAATTCTCAAGCCGAATTAAGATGCCTCTATTGCTTCGTTCCGTATCGATCACTCAAATCCTCTCCACTACACCTATTAACCTTACAAACCTCCAAAAGAGAGGTCGCCAGTAGAAAGATAGCTTGGAAACAAGAAATTTGAGCCAATGTTCTGCTGAAAGCAATCTGTCAGCAATCCACGTAGCATTGAGATGGTCACGTGAAATTTAATCCTCAAAATGAAGGGCGTCCTTACAAATTCAAAAGCATCGTTCACCAGGAATCCGAAGCCATCATCATCCGCCGTCGCAAGAGAATCGTCTGAATTTGGTTGAACATTATTTTCAATATCGAAATTCGTAGTTGTCTTCGAAATCGGGGTAGGCTGGCCCGTGACCTGCGCCAACATGTGCCGGATAATATTCGCCGACTTCCTCGCCACCATGCACTCGTCCATAGCCTCAAGGATTTCCACAGCAACATGCACCTGGGGGGCAATAGCCGGCCAATGGGACTGCCTGTCGCGGCTCGTGTGGAGGAGTAGCACTGCCGTCGCGAACAGGATGTACATCGTGTTGTCCCACCACGTCCGGAAGAAGCTGTTGGCAATCATGGCCTCGTGAACGACCTCTATGGTGCGCTTTGCCGAGGTAATGCACTTCTCCACGGCCTCAGCTATACCAGGCGGCAGCGGCATGCCAGCATCCCCAGTCAGCATGGAGAGGAACGGCCGAAACAGCAACATCCTCACATTGTGGTAGCGGATCTCGGTGATGATCTTTTGGCGCCGGCACCACTTAGGCTGACGTAAGGCAGCCAGTCCGCCGGCAGAGGAGGAGGAAGACTGCGATGAAGGACAAGCAGGCCTAATGCGAGCGGGGAGAGCGGCGATCCACGCGTCTAGCTCGCCCTCGAGTCCCTGCGCGCGGACCATCTTCTGCTGCCAGGACATCCGGGAGTGGTAGATGCTGATGGCGATCCGGCGCACTATGCGGGTAAAATCCACCATCAACGGAATTATGGCGAATTCGGAGTCATCGACGGGCGGTAACGACCGGTCGTGATACTCATCGAGTCCTAAAGTATCCGGGCGGCCTAAGGCAAAGCTGAGTTCCATCTCTAGGGAGTAGAGACCCCACCAGGTGCGTGATATCTGCAACGAGGATGATGAAGTGCCGCTGCCGCTGCTGCCGAATCCGCCGCAGGCGTTGTCCTGGTTAAACCCGGCCGTGAGGCAGATGCGCACGGCAAATCCCGAGTACAAGTAAGCCATGTTATGGTTGAGCTCGTTCTGGCAGACCTTGGCACACAGGTACAGGCAGTGCACCGTGTCCAGGTTGGCAGGGAAATGCAAGTCGGCCAAGTTGGCCAACGCCTCGTCGAACAGTTTACGGCTCCACTCGAATCGGCTCAGTCCCCCAAGGCGGTCCTCCTCCCACTCCCACTCTCCGATAAGCGCCCCGAGGGACATGAGGCTCAGGTACGTGCAGAAGAAGCACATGTCGCAGGCCGGATCCCCAGCGGCCCACATGTCAGCCACCCGCCGGCGAAAGATCTGTTTGTCGATGAAGGGGTGGATGAAGTGGAAGTTCTGGAAGTAGGCGTCGATGAAGTACTGCGCCTCCTTGACGTAGAGGTTCCTCTGCTGCATAGTCGAGTTCCCCTCGGTGCCGGCCCGCGGGGCAAAAGACGTGTTGCGCAGCTCCGAAACGAGGTTGAAGCGCTTGCCACCGCCAGGCAATAATGGCAAAGGTTGCTGCCGTTGCCCGCTGCTGCTGCCGCCACCATTTCGACGTTGAAATGAGACTCCCGCTTGTTGATGTGGGCTGCCCTGGAACAGACGGCCAAGGGACACCTGAAGATCTCGGAGGAGGGCAATAGACGAGGTGGATCCGTGGAACTCGATCGCCTTCGTTTGCCGGTCGGCGTCTGTGTCTTCCTCCTGGACCGGGGACACGAGGTCTTCGTATTGTTCATCCTCACCGACATGCGTGGCTGACAGGGTCGAGCTGGCAGTGTCTCCAGGCGGGTCCGCAGCAGACCCTTCTCCGGTGCTGAGGTTAATGTCGGCATCGGGGACAATTGCATCCGCGGAAGTAGTGGTACTTGCACCAGGAGGACCAGTAAATCCATTGGGAGGCAAGGCAGCCCGCACGGCATTCAACTGGGCGCTGAGATCTCGCACTTGTGATTCTAGGGTACGTATAGATCTAGAATGGTGGTCGTGGTGTTGTAGCCCGCATGTAAGTCTTTGTGTGCATCAAGAGGAATAATAGTTGTTGGCAGCCATATAACTCACTCTAACGACAAATCGTCATGCCGCCTGAATGATCCGTTCTGGTATACACACTGCAAAGTGGCTTCTAATCCGTCAATGAGTCGTTATTAGCAACCCATCAGCTGGCCCT
This sequence comes from Diaporthe amygdali, assembly GCF_026229845.1. Lineage (NCBI taxonomy): Eukaryota > Fungi > Ascomycota > Sordariomycetes > Diaporthales > Diaporthaceae > Diaporthe > Diaporthe amygdali. The sequence continues at coordinate 203,918 of NW_026517060.1, read as the reverse complement.
AATAGTAGAAAGGGCACTGGTCGTTGACAAACACATTCTGCCATCCGGAATATCCGCATTTGGCGAGTACCAGGAGCATCAATCGTCAAATAACTTACTTGCACAGTGGCAGCACGGCAGCTCCTCATCACATTTGTACTTCTTGGCACGACACCTATCACAGGCACGAGCGGCGCGCAGACGTCTGCCCTTCCTCGGAGCCTGCTGTTGCTGAGCGCGTCGGATGCCAGGCGGATTCATGGTGGTGTTGGTGACTGGTGACGGAGCGGAAGCAAGCTCAATGCACACACAGATGAGTTTCGAGCAATAGCAGGGGGGAAGTGGACATTGGTCAGGGTCAAACCCCATTATTCATCCACATGCGGTCTTCCACCATTTTAAGGTTGCTCCTACCTCTATTTCTTCCCCATCAAACCGTACCATATCATCCCCTGGCAAGGTTTGCTGGTGGTACTTAGACGAAGACATGTACAACCAGACACCGCGGTGGGGCCGCAGCGGGGCCGAAATTATCGAACCCAGAATCGGAAGACCCTTGCTTGATTCTTTCTATACCATGACGGATGAACTGGGTAATGTAAACACCGGACGCAAGCACAGTCTTCCATGGTCTTTGTCAAGAGCAGAATATCCTCGTTTCTCTCCAGTTCTCTATTTCTCCGAGCAGTGTGCATATCACCCCCTACTTTACTATCCATTACCGAACTACATTATAGGCAAGCAAACGCAATCGCGGGCAATACCATCTCAATTCCAATATGTAGTAATCGATGTATGTACGTATCCATAACATTGAAATCCTATCCTGAACTCCAATGGTTTAAGACAATTAAACACAATCATCATGAGTCCCACCACCTAAATATAAAGCGGCTGGCTGGTGCAGGTCGTCAGGGGGAGGAGTCATCGCAGCGCCAAGGGGGGAAGAAAAAAAGGAAAATCCCGCCCGAATGGAAAACAGTGAGGACACATTCATGGAACTCCTTTGGTATCATCGATCGACGCCCTTACTCCTCAAGGTTACAAAACATCCACAGCCTTCTCTTTCTCCGTCTTCTCAGCACGCTCTATGTGACGCCGTTTACAGCGAGGCGTAGTCGTATTTAACCTCTTCGATATAAATTCATCATCACTGTCATTATGAGTCGCCGATGCGGTCTCTGGTCTTCTTCGTCGCCTTTGCCGTGCCAATGTGGGTGTTATGTACCTGTGTATAGTTAGCGCCACTGCTACTCTCCCTCGTAGAAAAGAATTTGGCTTACCTTGGTAGCAAATCTCAGACTGGTCAGTGTCTCCTTCAAGTGCGCCTCCAGAGGCGACACCATCACGAACATGAGTGTCTTGGAGTTGCCGCCCAGTGAGTTCTTCAGCAGATACGTCAACTGCGAGTTGCGGTAGGGGATGTGGCCGCTGCCCTTGCCCAGGGCCTCGATCACGTCACCTAGGCACGTCAAGCTCTTGTTGATGTTCTGCGTCTCCTTCATGCGGTCGCCCTCAGCGCCTGAGTGCTTTAGCCGCTCCGACCCTGCCAGGTCCACCAAGTTCAGCGTGCCCTCGCACCGCTCGTGCGTCGCCGAGTTCTCGCCAATCAGCTTCAGGATGAACACTGAGTGCGAGCGAGATGATCTCTCGTTGGCCTTAGTGGCTGCCACGGAGCGATTGTTCTGCGCGTGCTTGAGCATCTGCTCCACGGTGTCTTCCGAGTCGAGCGTCACACTCTTGCAGTTGAGCACAGTCGTGGTCTTGCGAGCCTCGTCGTGGCGGATCTCAGGTTTCCTCTTGCCCTCAGCCTCCTTTACCGGGGTCAACAGGTCGTGCAGCTCTTCGTTGTACACTTCGACAAAGTTGCCTTCCATAGTGTATGACCAAGACTTTTCCTTCAATTTGTTGACCGTGTCGTAGATCATCTTGGTCGCTCGCGGGATCATACCGTCCGTGGAGGACATTGTGTATGTCTTGCCTGAACCTGTTTGACCATAACAGAAGATGCACACATTGTAGCCATCCAGGGCACTTTGCACCAACTGCGCGATCTCGCCGAAGACCTCCTCGTTGTGTATCTGAGGGGTGAAGACGCGGTCGAACTCAAATGGATAAGTTTTGCTGCTAGCCTTGCCGAGGGCGTTCTTCTCCTCTGGCCCTTTAACGTAGATCTGTGCCGATGTCTTATCGTCGGGAAAGTCCAGTTCAGCAGTGGTGCCTTCGGAGTTATCGAGAACCGGCCTGACCCTGCACATAACTCGGATGTTGCCTTTCAATTCTTGATACTTGTTGAATAGGGCTCGTCGTTCCGTCTCCTCCTTGATCAGCTTTTGTCGGGCCTCATCGGCAACCACCAAAGCTTCTTGCATCCTCGCTTCCATCTCAGCAAATGAGTCCGATTGCTGCTTGCTGTCTGACTCCAAGAAGTGCACCTGTGCTTGGAGTGAGCGTACGGTGCCCTCGAGGGAGGTGTTGGTACCGAGCAATTCATCGACCTGTGTCTGCAGGTGAGCCTTCTGTTTTCGTTCGCGATCGAGATCTCCATTCAGGACGTCCATTTCTGCTCGAGTGTTCTGGATTTCGCGATCCTTGTTGTGGAGGGCGAGGTTCAGACCATCCTGTTCGGAGCCCAGTTTCGATTTCAACTCCTCAATCTCGCGGGCTGCCTGAAGTTTCTCGTCTTCCAGCTCAACCCGATAGTGCCTCTTCAACGCATCCAGCTCTTCCTGATGTTGCCTCTTCAACACATCCAGCTCTTCTTGATTTGCTCTGCTCAGGCGATCGGTCTGGACCTCCACGGTTCTTTGAAGCTCCTCCAAATCACTCCGATGCTCCCGAACCTTGTCTTCGAGCTCGTATTTGAATGATCTCCGTTCTTGTTCCAAGTCCAGTGTTAGCGATTGGAGCTGCTGCCTCATATTCTCGAGTTCATTCTGCAAACTCGTATTCTTTTCGTCTAGTCGATTCCGTTCTCGCTCGAGGTCGTTCGCTGGGAGAATGTCAGTGTTTTTGTATATGCCCGAGGCAGGACAGTATTTCCGCCAGACACCTACCTCTCGTTTTTGCCATTTCGATAACCTCCTCCATGGCCTTCTTGTCGGTCAAGGACACGTTCATGACCTCTTTCATGGCCTTAAATTGGGCCTCTACTTCCACGAGGCGCTCGTCCATGTCCCAAGCTGTGAATGCAGGCAGGTTAGAATCCTTAGTTAGAAATGACGCTTTTGAAGGAGATTTGGAAGGAGACTCCGGACACCTCCTGGTAGAAGCGAGCAGAGTATCCTCGAACCTGTCCAGCCACTCTCGGGCCTGTTCCACAGAGGGGGGAGGAGTCTTGGGCGGCGCCATTATGCTGGCCCTAGAATCCTCCTGGTGGGTGATTGGCGTTGCTGTGCCATCTTCTCTGCGTAGCTGAGACGGTCTGAAGGTGACGTTTTCCAGAAGAAAGTCTGATTGACGCAAGGAACTCGGACTGGGGGGACAGTTCTCTTTGGTCGAAACCGCTTGATTCCGTCTGAGAAAGCTACCGTTTGCACGCTCGTCGTCGAGACTCAAATTTCCCATCATGGTACTGATGGAGATATCTCTTGATGGCACTGAGGCTCGCGGCCCCATGTATTGAACTGAGGCAGCTTTTCTGAGCCTTCTTTCTGGCAAAGCAGAGGGAGCAGACTGGGTAGAAGATCGAGAAGAAGGGGGCAGCATCATACAAGTCTGCTTTCCAGTTGACAAGTCATCCTCCTCTTGGTGGTTGGTCATAGCGGTCTGAGGGCGGATTCGGCTTGACGCATTGGGTCGCTGTTTATTGTCTGTCGTGCGATGAAAGGACATGGACGTTTGGGCGCGTCCGATCATGGAGGCGGGGCGGCCGGCGTTCGGACCGACACTCTGAGTGAAGCTGTTGGGAGTAGCTCGGGAAGACATGGACTTGGATGACTGGTGGCGTGAGAGAGGCATTGCGGTCGAGGGGGGCTTGATCTATTGGAGGCAAGGTCAGTCACGGTAGCAAGACAGAAATTGATGCCCCGGCAGGTATTGAGAATGTCGACGACAGACTTCAGCTTCATAACGCAGTTCGATGGTGCCGCAGAACCCGTCTAGTACATATTTCTCAACAACGCAGAAGTCGTCAAGCTCCGTGGACCCGTGGTCGCCCATAGGCGTGTCTTCAACCTCCAGCCGTGCGTGGCGCAACGAAGGGGTCGCAGCCCGAAGCAGCTGCTTGGGTAGCGGAAGAAACCTCATCTTGGCAGGAAGTTGTGGTGTTTTACCGGTGACAAGGCTGGGGCGAAGAGGAGCTGCGATGCGCGTAGTAGAGGCGCAGGACCAGGCGCAGATCGAAGCTCTCATATATGCGGCTCTGGTCCTGGCTGAAGTACGGGGAGAACGAGCAGTGTGTGCGGTCCCTCCGTCCCAAGACAAGAGACAGGAGACAAGCGCGCTCTCAAAGAAAACCGCTGTCGGAGATCGAGACACGGTGCAAAACTTACCCCGGATTGTGAGGCGAGCGAGACACCTTTGTTGGCGGCTCTTGGAGCGGGTGTAGCAGTGGCGGAGTTTCTGCCTGGGAACTCGCCGGCCCTCTCCATCAAGGTCTTTCGTTGTTTCGGGTCAGGAAGCATCTGAGAGACTGTTTTCTGGTCAGTGTTGAGAAGCGCACTTATGTGCTGTTGGAGGCGCGTACCGCTGTTGGACTGAGGCCGCTTGATGCCGGATTGGGGCAGCATCGATGGCTGAGCTCTGACATTGTTTTGTGAGTCGGACATCTCGTTGAGGGTGGGTGGTCGCATGTTCGGCGCGGGCAGTCTGCTCCCTGGCGGGCGCAATTGGGAGGCACGCAGGTGCTGGAGGGTCGAAGGTGAGGTCAGCTGGATGCGACAAAGGAATGCGACAACATGTGGGTTGGTGTCTGCTTACCGCGTTTCCTGCTTGTTCTTCCATGGTGTAGTGGGTAATGATGCGCTGTCGGGGGAGGACGAGATGGAACAGGAAGATGGAAGCGAGGAGCGACGCCCCGTTCAGCGAAGAGGTTGAGGCAGGCAGGGTGAGCAACTTGTATCCGTGAGGATCCGCAGGAGGGGGTGGTTGGACGAGTTAGAGCAGGGCAGGTCGAGACAGGGCAGGACAGGGTCTAGATAGGGGGGGCTGTCGAGGTCATGGAGCATGTGCTGCTGTGAGGGTGTGCAAGTCGAGCCGGTTCGAGGTGGAGTTGCTGGTTGGCTGTCGACTCGCCGTCCCTGGGTTAGGATTTCTGACGTGCACTTTGCAATTATTTACGCGGGATTTGGCGGTTGCGAGGAGCAACGAGGTGGGTGCGGGTCGGGACTGGGGGTCCATTGGCTGCAGCAGGCCCACCCCTGCACATGGTGAGGAGGTGGGGGTGCTTGGCTGCATACACCCGCTCAATCCAACCTCCTAAATATGTCAAAGGGACGCATTGAAATAATGAGTTATCTGATGTCCAGTTTGACTGCTTTGCATATGATTTCCATAATGATAACAGTCTAGACTTGGTCAAAGCTCCTCTCTCTCTCCCGCTGCACACTCACATGCTAGTACCATCTAGGTACCCACATGCTCAATCAAGATGGTGTAGCTTATATCCCAGAGCTTCCAGGAGCAGGCGACCGATGTCCAACGCTTTGTCGGTCTTCTTCCTAGGCTGCACGAGTATCTTCTTCTCCTCAATCAGTTTTCCCAACTCGGCCCGAGATGCTGTGATTCGACGGACTTCCTTGGGACTGGTGTGCTTCATTATTGCCGCATGCGCGGGTACACCACGGCTCGACTGGACCAGGACATCAGCCCATGTCGAAGAGGACGCCCATCGCTCACGCTCTTCCGGCCGCATCTTGGCCATGTATGTCGATTTGAACCACTTCGAAAACTCTTCCCCGCTCGCAAAGGGTTCAAGGGCCTTCTTCTCCGCCGCTCTCCTTGCATTCTCAGCTTCTTTCTTCGCAACCTCCAGGCTTCGTGCCAGTTCCACGAGCATGATCTCGGTCGTGATTGCCAGACCATTGATGGCATCGATCATCCTCTTCATGGTTGGCGTGGCAAGAATTTCGGCTGGCCTCTTGTAGATGATATCGTGCTGTACCTCGCCCCAAGCCTGTGTTACCACCGTTCCGACCTGTATCTCGACTCGGAGGGGTTTGAGGTTCTCGGGCAAACTGCTGCTCGCCCTCCATTTGACCACCATCTGCCATGATTTGTATCCATAGTGTTGCCAATGCTCAATGTCCCCATTGAGATCTCGAGACTGCCACGGCCCGTTGGCGTGTTGCTGGACATCCAAGTTTCTGCCCTGGGCTGGGTCCCGCCCACCCGTGACCGTACCAAAGAGATGTTGTCTGTCGAAGTGTTTGTCGAGTTCCTTGGAAACTTTGATGACATCGTCGGGGAGATACAGACCAATACGTACCCCAGCAAGGTCACCCATCTCGCTATGTCTAAGGATGTCATTTTCCTTTTTGGAAACCCAGTCTCGAAACTCGGTATCTCTCGCCATTTCATTCAATTTCTTCTCCAATGATTGATAGCGCTTCGTTCTGCTCTGCACCACTCCTTTGACATGGATTCTCTCCAGTATATTTTCACATTCTTTCCTGGTGAGCGCAGCAAGCTTCTCAAATCGCTCTTGAGTTCCCTGCTTTTTGTAATTCTGGAGGAACTCTGCCACTACCTTGTCGTACTGACTGGGATTGCCCACTGGAGCCATGGCGGAGATTATTTCGAAAACCGAGAAAGTAGATACTCTAATTGGGGACAGTGGTCTCAGGCGCAGAACAGGAGTAGATCAAGGCTCACAGTATAATTTGTCAAGTCAGTACGAATCAAGCAAGATATTCATTGCAGACGGCCATTTATATCTATGAATGGCTGCACATCGTCGGACACACCCAAATGCTGACCAGCTTTCAGCCTCAACCGCATCCATCAGAGACGCGGCAAGTGGTGCCCCAAAAATAAATCTTGGATCAAAATAAGGCTAGCAAGTGCCAAGCTCTGGGACGACTCCTGGCTTCAAAATATATGTGCAACAGAGGCAAGCTTTGGGGCGGGGGCCACAAAGCAGACATAGGTAAGCTGCCACAAACGGTCAGCTCCAGATCATATAGCTCAGGTGAACAATCCAAATAAAGCGTCATGCAGCCAAGTTGGATGGTTGCACAGACCCAATAAGGCACAAACCTGCAGATGTCAAGCCACGAGGCAAAGTAATCAGGCAGGTTATTGGTGCATCCGACCTTCAGGCAGGAAAAGGAGGGCAGATGTGTTTTGATGACTGGCCAACCTTTTCACGGTCTGGCCAGAATTCAACCATTCAACACTTTTACAATTCGTCATTCGGTAGCCATTTCTCTGTGAGATTGAGAAGATCATATTTCTGTCTATGAACCGTCTTGCTTGGACACGAGGCTGAGCTGACACCGAAGGAATTCGCCCCCCACCCTTTCACCCCTCTTTCTATGCCACCCCTCCCTCAGTCTGCCTCCCATAGACAGTCCCATGCCACAGCCCACCCAAATCGCTATGCATAAGCGTCAGCACCAATATAAAGCTTTGGCAATCAGAAATACTATTCGGATACTGACCCTAGAACCCGGTCAAGAGGATAATCTGTTGACGGGGACATTACAAGCTGTTCACATTGACTCTGCAGGTAGCTACGAGGCACTGTCGTACGTGTGGTCAGATCCAGGACCTGCAGACTGTGGGTACGAGATCTTGATCCGCGATGGCGACAGCCAAGGGTTTCTGACGCTGAGAGGGGGGTCAATATACGCAGCCTTGTGCCGTCTGCGCTTTCCAGATAGGAGACGTCGGATCTGGGCTGATCAGATCTGTATAAATCAGGACGATCTGGTGGAACGAGGCCAGCAGGTACCTTTCATGAACAGGATCTTTCGTGATGCGGCTCATGTCCTGGTATGGCTCGGTTCGGACACAAACAACGAGGCGGTGTTCGCTTTCGATCTCATTCGTGAGCTTGATGGGACCCTCGCAAATCATTCGGCACATGCTACCCTTCGTGGTCCAGATACCGTGGGGCTGGAAAAGCACATTAGAGATAACCACAAGGCCCTCCAAGCCTTGACCGACCGCGCGTGGGTGAGTTAGACGGATATACCACCAGACTCAAAGCGATCGGATACTGAAATGACATATAGTTCAAGCGCGGATGGATCGTGCAAGAGATCGGAACCAGCACGCCAGCAACCATGATCTGGGGCGACGCCACGATCGACTGGGACACGCTGGCGAGTGTGTGCGAGCAGCTGAAGGGATACCACCACCTGCGCAGCGCGCTGGGGATCTCCACGTCGGACATCTCCTTCTTGTACCGGCGGTTCATCGAGCCGGACGAGAACACCCACCACGCAAACCGCTTCAACTTCGTGTACGAGCTCCAGCGGGGCCGCCACCTCCGCTTCAGTGACGACAGGGACCGTGTGTTTGTGTACCTCGGCCACTTCTCCATCCACACGCGCCATCGCCTCGGGTGCGGCCCCCTCTCTATCAGGGCCGACTACACGAAGACTGTCGAGCAAACGTACATCAACGTTGCGGTGCAGGTATTGCGGGCGAACCCAGCCTCGGCGTGTATTGTGCTTGCAGCAGTCCAACATCCTCGCCATGGGCTGCCCTCCTTCGTCGGGCGAGGAGCAAAGACAGACATGATCCCGGAGCCTCGGCCCCAGGACAGGCATAGTCTCTCATCCTGGATTCCGGACTGGAGGCACTCCGAGGGAATCATCCTCGCAGAGCCCGTCTGCCCGCACCTCGCGCACGGCAAATCGACAACACGGCTCGAAATCGTGGAGCACGACGGTCTTGTCCTTCGGGTTGACGGTGTGAAAATCGATTCCATCGAGGCGTGCTCCATGCCACTCCAAGACCGTGATTTCTATGGAAAGAAGACGCCCGGCAGGCCTCCCACGACGATAGAGCGGCTCTGGCATGATATCTGCCGTAAAGGAGGCTTCAGCCTAGAGGACCATTACTTGGACGGCCAGGCGGCCTTCTTTGCGTTCATGCAGACTCTCAGCAATGGCTGTGTCCAAGCCGCAGGTCACGAGTGCAAACCATACCACGAGGTTCCGGACTTTTTGTGGCTGCAGAAGGCAGCAAGGTACATCGTGGAAACCCTTGGGGCATCCGACGATGTTTCAGAGGGCGTACAGAGCGTGGCAGAGGGGAAAGGGCGTGAAGGTGTCCACGAAACGTGGAGTCGATGGGCAGCCTCGGCTGCAGATGGCCGGATATTTGCGAGAACAAGAAGCGGATACTACGTGCTTGGGCCGGCAGCTTTGGAAGTCGGGGATGTTGTGTGTATTCTGTTTGGCTGTAAGGTACCGTTTTGTCTGAGACCTATGGGGGAGCGCCACTTGCTTGTAGGTGAGTGCTATGTCCACGGGCTAATGAATGGAGAGGCGATGGACATGTTGGCTCGAGACGAACTGCACAAGAAGACCTTTGATATTGTCTGACCAGTCTTCATTTACATCTCGGCGTAATCTGACTTCTTGATGCGTCTACTTTCCTCTGACGTGGCTGAAACTCTGAAGTACTGTACACTTAACCTCGCTCGTGGTAAAGTCCAAGTCCATACCGTCTGCCTTACTCGACTTCACTTCGTCCTCGGTAGCCCAGATGAACCGTTGATGCTCCTCAGGATTCAGCCTGACCGCCGGCGGAGCCTCACTGTCGACCCTCACTTGCACAGCGAAGTTGAACTGGCACACCTTCTTCCCATCGCTGAGGGTGAAAAAGTAGGGGTCGCCAGCAGGCCCCTCGATCCGGGAGGCCTGAAGACCGGCCTCCTCCCATAGCTCACGAGCAGCAGCATGCAGGATGCTCTGGTCTTCGTCGTCGCATGCGCCGCCTGGAGGCTCCCACTTGTTGGGGTCTTCGTCGCTAGCAGCGCGCTGGAGGAGAAGAACGCGGGGCTTGGATGCAGTTGTGTCCAAAACGAGCGTGCTTGTTGCGATGTAGCCAAAGGGCGCGCCTGGATGAGCGGCAAGATATGACTGTTTAGAGACGGCGAATTCTGCGACAGAGGGATCAAAATTGAAGTCGAATATCGGGCTTCCGGCCATTGTTGCTCCTTGTCTCTCACGGATCAAAGTACAGGTCTATCACTCTAGAGGTCCATCCAGACTCGAGGGGTCCCGGTGAAGAAGACGGTTACTTTTGTATTTGAACCATGTAGGCAGCAGCCGAGGCCTACGGCACTGAGGTACCTGGGTATCTAACTTTGCTTTTTGTTGCCCTGGGACAGTGTACTTTTCCCACAGTACTAGGGAAAGTGTAAAACGTCGAATTGGTGACGTTCAAATACATACTCTGCACACGTGAGATGTTAGTATAATTACACAAACGCTAAGCACGCTGCGCAGTCAACACGCACAGTACCTAAGTACCTAAGATCAGCGGCAAACTCCGCAGCCCCAGCCCCAGAACCAACCCCTGAGGCCGCGGAGTAGTCCCCCAAGCTTGCAGGCTCGACTTCCACACTCGCCCTGCCTGCTTCGCAATCAATCCTGCAACCATGAACTTCAAAGTCTTTGTTCGCAGATGATTGAACCGCACACGGAAGCAGAACAGCCCGCAGGAACTCCAAGGGTAAGCGTCGCCGCTAGGTTGTTTGCCCCAATAGTCCTATTGCCCAAGGGCTACGCGACTGACCATCCCCCCACCGTTGAGACGGAGGGACTCGTGGAACACCAAGTCGAGATGTGGGCAGGTCTCCATGAGGAACTTGATGTCTAGATACCCTGAGTGCTGCTAGACAGCCTCAGTCTTTAGTCTCAAGAGGAGTGCGAGGACTTGAGTTATCCTTGCCATGTCCGCCTTCTAATGTCCTTAGCAAATGCCTCAGCCGGTCTCCATGCAAAGCTTCAAGCATACATGTGCCAATGGTCATCTACTGGTGGAACAACACCCTGCTCCTCGGTAGCGAAGCTCAGATGTCTCAGCTCAACTCCCTCTTCCATGTCCCCGAATTGCGCGTAAAATTCATCCGGCATGCGCACCACGCCCCAGCGGATCCTACTCTTAGACAGTCTTGTCCGAAATTGCATGTCGTCCTCTTCAGTATCAGTACCGTCTTCGAGTCTGCGTGCAGCTGCTAACCTGTCGTCGGTACTACCAGGTTCCAGGTAGCTCGCTGTATCTCCGCCGTGGTCGCCGGCGGCGCGAGGTGAGGTGCTGAGACGTCGCGACTCCGCGTCTACATCGCCCTGGGCCACGACTGCCGATGCTGCAGTGACTTTGCTATCATCCGAGGCTGCATTACTATTTTGCCTGAGATGATTAGTGGTGATGCTTTCCCGGGTTGACCAGGCTGAGGAAAGGGGCTGCTCCTCAACGTACCAGCTGTCTTCAGACGCGGTTGTGCTGTTTCCATCCAGGTTCGTGGAGTGACCACTGCTTCTGTATGCCGGGTGCGGTGCAAGGAGATGCTGCGTAGCCTGATCTTTGATAATAGGGTTGTTCTCAGGAGATGCCCTAGCTTCGATGTTTGGGATATTCTCAGCCGGTACATCGCTGTGTATGTGCTCTGATTGAGTTGTGGAACAGCCAGATATGGGAGAACACCTGCAGGACTCTGAGACCAATGGCTGCAACTCGAGGCTTTCTTCTAGAATAGCGGATATAACAGCGGTAGTGTTGCGACTCCAGTCGCCTGTATTATCAACTGGTCCTGGGTTGTCATCGTAGCCATTCTCATCCCGGGTCGTCGACTTGGACCAGCTAGATGGCGAGTGGAAGTTGCGAATCGTTGAAACGTGACAAGCCGCAGAGATGATCAGCGAGTTGGATCGCGAGATGATCATGGAACCTCGGAGGCTTGTTAAGCCGAGCAGCAGCGGCAGTAGCACTAGAACAAGGGATATAGTGAAACCGATAATGATGGCGGGCGAAGAATAGCCAACAAGCATGACAGAATCGGATTTTTGAAGGTCGAGTGGGCTATAATAGCCTACATAACTTTAGTCGTTACTCATGTATATAAACATCGGCGGAACTCAGGCTGCCGAAGTTACACAAATGGTATACTGAAGATGATGGAGGTCACAAAGAAGAAATAGAGGAGAGATAGTTCCAGAAGTCTAAATAGCGCAAACTTACCTCCTTTACTCATGAAAAGGAAAATAGCATTCGAGGTGATCCAATGCAGAAGAATGCTGGTGATCAATAATGGAATACTGTATCGGTATGGCAACTGAAGTCGAAAGGTCGACCACTGCTCTCCTTGGGGATGCGTTACCCGCAGCGGGCGATAGCTCATGCTAAACGATTGCCACTCTGACTCTGTGAGCAATCGCGTGTACAGTGCGTTGTATGTGAAATAGGCACAAGACAGGATGAGCTGGGGTATATTGGGCAGCATTACAGAGGCAACAAAATTTCCCTTTGGAAACCAGGATGCTTTCAATACTCCCCCATTAAGAATATTCTGTTCGTGCGAGAATATGCTGCGGATGTTAGAGCTACAGCTAGCTTGTTAGTTTTATCAACTTTACCAACATCAATTAGGAGCGTTACTAATGCGCGGACTTACACAGCCGATACGGGATAACCATCGAGTGCGCGTCTCATCATGAATCCCAAAACTATGAGGAGAAGGGAGAAAAAGGCGTAATTTCTCAACCACAATGCTGGTGATGCTGTATGTGCGAACCTATTTAGTCGTTGCTGCCATTGATTAGGTGTCCGATTCGAGAGCCCAAAGCGGATATCCGGGGTTGTTGCCGCGCATCTGCCAATTGTGGTCGAGTCGGGGATGCGAATGAAGGAGGCCACTGCGTCACCTGGCGTCACTAAAGGATCATCTCTCAGCGCGGCGACAACAATTATGCAGAGCAGAAGCTTGATGAAGACACAAATGGTCACCACAAGAAGAAGCAAATTGGATATTCCTAATTCGCAGCCTGGTTCAAAAGGTTCGGCGAGACAGTATTTCACGCGGATGTCGTTTGCGAGGTTGTTTGAATATGAAGGCCGCGGAAGACCCGTGCACCAGTATGGCCACGACCCAAGGTCGTCAAAGTATCCTTGGGCCCACTGCCGCGCTGTATTCGAGTTGTTGTTGGGACCCCAAGGAGGCCCCCAAGTAGAATTCGATCCATTTACATGCCACCACGAATATTCCCACGTAGAAGTCGCCCCTTGCTTGTCGTTTATCGGTTCGTGGATCGAGTCAGCTCTTCCAAGTGAATTTCCGCAAGTGTTGTAACATCCATTAGAAGACGTTGGATCCGTAGTTTTGTAGCATCCTGAGCTGAACCATAGTGAATTCGGTTGCCGGTCCCAAGAGCTTCCAAGAAAGGGCTCCCATATAGAGCTAAAGTGGTCCCAGCTGAACTCGTTGTCGATGTCCGGTGACACTCTCGAGTCGTAAACATCCCCAAAGGCATCCCACATGTTATAGATGTTCTCAACGACCCAGCCTTGGAAGTCTATTGGCTCGCCAGCTGCATCGATAACCAAAAGAAGATCTCTATATTTCCGTAATCCTTGACATGTAAGGTACTCAGACTTACAATCACTGACAGATAATCGCTGCGTGGCGGCGCCCAGAACAGCACTGAGCCGTTGTGATGAGTCATAAAAGTCGGAACCGGCCTCGCTGTCAGTCCTGTAATCGCCATTGCCATAACTGTAAATCTTCCTGCCCGGAAGGCCTGAGAGTTCCTGACAACTTGTTCCTTCCAGAACTAGCGCCGCTCCAGGAAAGGAGTACGGGGCCCCATTTAGAAAGGATTCCGAAACGAGCGCCATAGACCAGGCTGAGCCACTGTAATCCACGCTGAATATGGCGGAGTTGAACAACAGATGAATTGGGAGAGAGCTTAAGCTAAACAGCACCCAGACCAGGGACTTATAAGGAGAAACGTTCAGGACGTTCCGGAGCGAAGGCACGCCGATCTCAAACCAGCGTTTACATGCATGTGCTTGATCCACCTCGGCTCGAGTCGGTGAGTTCAAAACTTGCATAAAGAAGTTGGACGAAGCAATGATAAGGCTGGAAGCGATATTGAGTAATAAATGTAGGAATGTGTTGAGCAATGAAACCTTGCTGCAATCATCTGCGCGAAATGTGTTGTTTTCGTAGAGGCCACTCTTGGTTAGGGACCAAATTAGAGTAGACAGGTTTGCAATAGCAAAGAAGCCCACGACACTCGTGTTTATAACGGCTGTCTTTCGCCATCCGTCCGAAGGCAAGCGAAGCAGCTTGGAAAGATCCATAGCGGAGAGATCTGCATTGATGCGTTTTGTAGAAAAGGAGTAACAGACGAGGTGCGCTGCTGAGATTCAAAGCTAAATATGATTATACCTCGGTAGTTACACAGCAAGGCTGCATAGTCAATGCAGGCTTCAATGCAGGCTGCCAAGTCTGAGACGGCTGTCATGTCTGAGACGGCTGGCCGCGAGATGACCGTTAAGTCCTTGTATTCGTGTCTAGTAAGGGCTATAATTTCCCGAGCTGAAAATACGTGTGAGACATGGTGGCAATGTACATGCGAGGTAACAATCAAAGCCTGGATAAGGCGTTCAACGTCGTTTGCGCAACATTGCTCTCAAAGATTCAAAACTTCGAACTTCGATTGAAACAGACATAGCGAAGGAACTGAAAAAAGCTCGATAGATTTATATGTTAGATACGTTTTCTTTGGGCTTGGAAGCTGACCGAGTTGAACAGACCTGAGATGGGTAGCGCCTGTGATTTGTAAATTTTCATCAGTGTGTTTGCATACTTGAGACAGCCTTGAGGCAGGCTCTCCTGACCAAGAATAGATCAAGGTGTCTCTGAGCTCCACATGCTCGCCTGGAGACGAAGTATGGGGGTGACTGGAATGAAAATGTCTTTATTTTGTGGCTGGGTCAAAAAAAAAAAAGAAATGAAAAAAACAGGAAGGAGCAGCTTCCCAGCTTACAGGCTACGAGGCCGGGTGTGACGGGCAAGTGGCCCCCCGCCTGCAGCCAGGAGGCCCTTAGCGCTTGAGTGTTCGAGGCGAATAGAACCCAATAATCTTTCGAACACTTTTTTCTAAAACAATTTTTCAACAGTGTAGCTCTCGCTTCCTACTGCATGCGACCTGTATCTCGTCTTTAAAAGCTCTCGAGTCCGCCACATCTTAAGAATGACTGGTATTAACACCCATTGGGCATCTAGACATCTACGGTGCCTATTTGATACCTACTTAAGTAAGCTGTCATTAATGATACCGAAATGGATATGGGCAGCCACAGCGGCTTAGCAGCAAATATAAAACTGATAAAGGTGAAGAATGCCGGCCAGGGCCGGTCTACGCTCCCATGGAGTTTCGCCCACCTCCCTTCCTCCATTCTACCGTTCGCTCACATACATGATCATTGGAGGCTCCTCTCTAATCACAATTCCTTTCTGCTTCATCGAGCCACTGACTAGCGATGGAGTGGCTCTGAAGCTTCTATCATCCCCTTCTACAAATTCATTTATCCTACCAAAACTGGTGACATACTGCCGCTGATGAAAGGTACTTAGGCCGAAAGGATTCAAATACTTGTACCTGAATATCATAATCACTTTTCGATCAGAATATGTAACAATTTTGGCGGAACGACGAGCCAAATCTGATATTCGTCAAGCAGTGAAATGAGCGCAGCATCATTCGGCCCACACGCGATATATCTGGGTAAAGTTCTTAGGCGCCATGCGCGTCAATCTGGCCATCCCGCATTTTTCATCTGAGTTCAGGACGTAAGTTAGCCGTATAACTAACAGTCTACTCGTTTAGCCATTCCTTGCGCAAGGCACCTAGCCACTCGCTCGTCAGCCCTGAACGCCCGCCTGAGGGATTGGACGTTATAATGTTAAGATCCACCTTGATTGGCCATGCTTGGAACCAAGCATGACCAGGATTACAACGCCGCTCTTCAAGACTCGAAGCCCTGACCTTATCCAGGCAAGTGGCGCAGAAGTTGACACAGTAGCATACTTCGCAGAAGAACCTGGACTATTTGTAAGTAATACGCCAAGCGACGTACTTGTGTGTACGCTGTTATCTTCACTCACATCGTTCCCGCATCCTCGGCATCAAGTCCGCAGCCGTCACAAGTGTAGTTCCACGCGTCAGACTCGAGCTGCAGTGCTAGGCTGGAAGCCTGCCCCTTTCTTTCCACCGTATCGCGCCCCTTTACTACACAATTGTTCGGACCAACAAGAGGCCTCTCATCACCGTCCGTTAGTGAATCGTCGGAGTCTGGCATTTCTGTCTGAGGCGTGACAGAGTCGGTTTCCTTCACAGCGTGACTGCTATCATCCTCCTCTAAAACATGGGACTTTGAGTAATTCTCTTCTGACTTCTCAGCCATATACTTCTCCAGTGTCCCAAAGAGTACGGCAAGTATAAGTCCAGCGTTCTTGCGATCGCCGGCCTGAAATAAGCTGACGGCAAGCTGTTGGCACGCGGCAGTGTCGTTGGCGGGATCATCGTCAGAAAGGCCATTCATCTGCTCTAGGATCCTGGCCCGGAAACACTTGCGCCAAACAGCTGGCGCAGCCTTTTCATAGTCGCGAAGCCAGCGGCCATAAAGCAGCGAAGGGAACCCCGGTGTGTAAAGCGAAAATACATCCCCGTCTCCGTCGGGGTCTACGGAAGTCGTTGACGCGAGTTGCTTCAATTTCATCATCGCTTCATTTGTCTCCGCGTTGGCTGTCCTGGGCTTCAGTGACATGCGCACCCTACAAAGAGACGGATGTGCACTTACCTTTGTAATTCTGGACCGCAATGTCAAAGTGCACTTGCGCCGTTATATTGGTGTAAATCATCTTTTCGTCCGCCCATCTACGTCGAAGGGCTGTACTGGCGTTGCTCAAGTGGGACAGAGCCTCCTCCCACATGCGGATAGGCTCATCGTCTTGATCGTAGAATCGGTGGCAGAACTCCCCAAAGCACAGCAACTTCTCCACCAACGAAGACTCGTCGCCCGACTGTCTGACACGCTGCAAAGCCTGGTTCATAGCATCGAGGATAAATCCAGGCTGGCTTTGGGCCCGACAGGCACGTCCCATTTGCCACCAACATGGCTCGTTGTACTCGCTAAAGTACTTGGCAAGTTGCGTGGCACCGTAACCATCGTCCGAATCCACATAATACTCGAGCAAGCATACGACTCCCTTCCAGTCCTCAGCCTGAATTAATGATTGCATATACGAGTTCACGGCGGGCAAGCTAGATCGGTTCTTTTCCCATGCCCTGAGTGAAAATTGTCAGCATTGTTCATCATTCTGGAGAGTCGGGCTGAGGGTTACAAACATCTTCGCCGATTCCGAAGCACCTGCATGGTCACCCAGATCTTGCTTCCATCCCGCTATATGAGCAATGAGGAAAGCATCGATTCCAGGGATGTCGTCCGTCTTGTAGAGTGCTTCAAGTGCCCTTTCCATCCAAGCTATTGCACTCTCATACTGACCTTCGCTGCCTATACTTCGTGCCATGGCTTCCATTGCTACCCAAGCGTCGGGGTCCTGTCATGTGTCAGCGAAGACATATTGTGGGCCGCTGATCCTGACGCGGGATGTGACGCACCAATTCAATCGCCTGGGCTAAGACATTCTGAGCACGAGCTGTCTCGGACGCTTCCCACAATATCCAACCCAGACCTGTATACCAGTGGGTCATCTTAGGGAGCTGTGCCCATTCCGCGAGGTCTTCAATCTCGTCGGCACTGATAAAGCCGAATTGACTGTCCCGGGCCCATATCCAGTTCGACAGTTGTTTCGATATGTTGCCCTGCTCGTCCAGTGATCTGTAGCCTTTCAAGAACCATACCTGGAACTCAGATTTGTCCAGAAAGGCCGCGTCTCCCCATCCCTTTTTGGTTAGCCAGATCTTTGCCGCCGTCATTGCGAGGGGCTCCAGAAGTTTAGGCACGGATGCCGAAACGTCTCGCATCCAGGACCTCTTGATTGGGCTTATACCTTGAAGGCTGTCTGCCATTGCAAACCAACGCTGTAAGAGGGATGTTGTGCGCTTGTTCGCCAACCACAACTCCCAGAAGGTGTCGCATTCCCCATTATCGCGCCCAGCAAGAGCGGCGAAGAGAGTTCGGCAACCGCGTTCCTCGTCTACACCAGATCAGCATCTGAGTCCCGAGATTCGCTCCTATGAATCTGGATACAAACATACACATTAACCAGTAAAGCTCTTCCAAGATGTGGGCTTTCGCAACGTCATCCAGGCGTCTCTCATCTACAGCAGCGAGGTGACTGAATATGTGGAACGCTGGGTATGCAACGTAGTTCTCAACAAACGTTTCTGTGGGCAAGATGTTAGGCTGAGTATCAGTTGAGAATACACATGGTGACGGAAACATACCATTATCCAGTGCGGCATGGAGAACCTTGAAGCCTTCCATTACCAGCTGTAAGTCAACGCTGTGAATATCGATGCCGATCGGCAATGGTCCTTTGAGGCGCTTCTCTGGGTTGCCTTCTAGGACGAGGAAGTCACGGAAGCGTTGATGGCTGAAATCTATCACGGTGTGCTTTTGGGCCCAAGTGTATAGTTGATCGGCGTCGGAGACCTTGTGAACTTCAGAATGATACCTGGCTTCCTCAATCCCACCACCGTCAGAGTTCCCATCGTTAGCTACCTCTTTCTCGTCAACAATGTCTTCATCGCTAGAATCACCAAGGCTGAGATTATCGTCGTTTTCGTCTTCAGTCGACGTCGATTGCTCCTGGCCAGCGTCCGAAGAAGCGCTCCCATTATCGTCATCACCATCAACCTGTTCGGCACTCCAATTACTTGGATATCGAAGGCGAAACATGGAGGCGAACTTCCCCCGTACATGATTCCATAGGAACCAATTTGTCTGTGTGGAGCCAAGTCTAAGTATAACGTCCAGTTCACCAAAATTGAGCGGCCGCCTGGCGAAGGCCACCCAGGCAAGTAGCCTGTTAGCCACCTCCACATCAATCTCTGGGTCTCGAGATAGCCTGTCAAACACCGAGTATATCATATCGTACAGGTTCAGGGGAGGGCTGGCAAGAATTTTGTTGATCTGTGACTCGTCCTTGGCTTCCATCTGGTCAAGGAGCAACTGTGCCTGTAGTGCTTGTCAGAAAGAGGGCTGAATCAATGAAGAGCATAAATAAGAAGATACACACCCAGAGGAACACCCCGCCAGCACCATCCAATACCTTTCGGCGGATACCACGAGCGAATTTCCTAGCCTTCTCCTGTCCACCCGGCGTTTTGCGCCTCATGGCTTTGACTATGTCAAGTTCCTTCACCCGGTTGATGATGTAGTTGCTCATGTCTTGGTGGTTCTTCGACGGCGACACCTCGATTATCTTCTCCTCCCGGTCGAGCTTGACGCGCTTCAGCTCTGATCTCAACGTCGATCGCCCGAAGACAGCGAGTTGGATCCGATGGGGCATGCCGCTCCGCACGCGGGAAACATAATCTTTCATGAGGCGCAGGATCCTTCTCTGCGCATCGACGCTGGCCTCATCTAGACCATCGAGTACCAGAATAGCCCGGCGGTCGTCGCTCAGTGAGCCTTGATAGTAATCCAGAAACAGGTTCTCCCATGTGTCCTCGGCGCGTACTACCTTGTGGTCAAACTCACAAGATCTGGCAGCGTGATTCCGGAACATAGCATCCGTCTGTTGTATCTGCCAAGCCATCGTCTTGAAGATATTATTGGGGTTCCGGAGATCCTCAACGTTCTCTTTGATGAAGAAGTAACCGATCGAAGTCCCGGAGTACGTCTCTGACTTGGACTCGAATTGTTCGTGGAGCAGTGAGACGAGCCACGTGGACAACATAGTTTTGCCTGACCCGGGTCCTCCGAAGACCCAGAGAATGGGAGCCCGATGCTGCATCCAGTAAGCAAAGAATCCTTCGTTTTGAAGCCATGAGCCACTCCCTTGGAGCAATTTTCTCCGGAACCAAGAGTACCAATCATCAGTACTGGCTACGGCAGTCGTCTTGAGCGTATGTTGTAGGTTCTCAATGAGTCGAGCATCGGCCTGCAATTTCGTGCTTGCCTGAACCGCAGTGGACAGCTGTTTGAAATCCTCCTTGAACTCCTCAACCGTCACCTTGGTCTCGGCTCCAAGCCTCGCCGCGTCCGTGACTTTCTCATAGGTCAGTGCAACGACAAGACGTTGCTCGTTCGTCAGGAGCTTGTTGAGGTCTTCCACGAGAGCACGTGTCTTTTCGTCCTTGCCGATGAATGAGACTCGGAGATATTCACCTGGATATCGTTAGCTCTGAGCTTTGACAACTGGGGGCGAAACTATCTTTGAGGGGCCGGGGGAGGCGGCCGGGGGTTGAGAAGCCTCTACTCACGAAATCTATTCCTCTTGATCAATAGCTCCGACCTTCCTATGATGCGCAGGATACTCAAAAGTTCTTAGCAAGGGATCGGGAAGAAGTAACGAATCTCCACTTACAAGGCCAAGATTGCGACAATCTTACGTTTGAGCGCATTGTTTATTGGGTTTTCCCCGTATATTTGAAGTCGCACACAGAATTCCCCAAGCTCGCCGTCGGACAAAATGTTCTCTATCCAGTCGTACGCCTGCGTCACGCCCTGACAAGACTGCCGAGTAATTAGCAACTCATGAGTCCCTTGCCAACTGGGACCTCCACGAACGACACCTTACCGAGACGAGGTGTAGAACGCTCGTCAACACAATAGACGCAGGGGCCCCAAGCGGGTTGTAAGAACCCAGAATGGTGCTAACAAGTTTCCCTGTTGTCGCGATGGGATTGACGAAACGCTGCAGCCTTGACCACAATTTGTTGTGCCTCTCCCGAAACGAGGTGAAGTCGCCGCCCCTCTTTTCGATCAGGCGCAGGAGGTCCTCTGCATTGTGCAGCTGGGCCTCCTCTGAGTCGAGCTTCAGCGGATGTTCGGACTCGCGCTCGTAGGCCTTAACGGCCTCCTCCCAGAATGGACCGAGGTCGTTTAAGTTTTCTTCGACCATGTTACACTCTAGTCATTCGATGACGGAGATTCGATATTCACAAAAGTGCAGAAACTATAGGTAAAGCGTGTGAAGACACTGGACTTTATTGCTCTATACAGCCTCGAAGGGCAGGCTTTGGATCCTTTGGAATCCTTTGAGGGCCCATGCTTCTCTTGTCTGCATGAATGGTTACATTGAGGGTTTCATGATCGCATACGCCTCCTTCACTTCCTGAACGGTTCTTTTGTAGCTGGGCAGCGATCCCACCAACGTGGCCAATAGCACACGCTGCCGGTACACTGCCGCGCTGTGTTAGCGCAGTGTTGCTGGTCCTGCAGGTACCACTTGTCCGTGAGTGCTGAGTGGAGCTCGTCCGTAAGCGGAGGTCGGGGCCCAGCTATGAATCGTCAGTCGGATACTTGAATTCGAAATCAAAATTATCTTACGAGGGAAAGATGATAATTTTGGCACAGTACCAAGTCAAACTTGATATTCTTCCAATGTACTCGACATGTCGGATGTATTGACGTCCAGGAACTCCAGAATCCTCGTAACTGCTTGCTGGTCCCCTTCCACAGTATTCTGCAAGTTCTCATCCACCCAGCCTTCTGACCAACCACCTCCAAAGTCGATTAACCACGCATCGTTGCTTAAGTCGATAACCACGTTGCTCGGCTTTGCATCACCCCAAACAACTTCAATTCTGTGGAGTATTTCGACAGTCTCCTTTATTTGGCGTCCTATTTTTTGCCGTATTTCCTTCGGAAAATCTGGAAATCCTGCCTCCTTGAGATCCTTTAGGGTATCTTTAGAGGGTACCCACTCCCGTAAGAACCCAAGTATAGCGCCAGATCTTGGGTGCTTCACGTAGCCTAGCAGCTTTGGTACAGAAACCCTGCCTAGGAATGCTTGCGAGATTTTCTGTAAACAGTCGATCTCTCGCTTAAGATTATAGTTCTTAAGACCATCGTGCTGAGCTTTGCAAAGCATTTGGTAGCTATCAACCTGGGCTAGGCAGACCGTACCTCCACCAGAAACAAGCTGCTGAACTACCTTAACCTGTTCAGGTAGGTAGGATGGGAGCGAAGAGTCGATAAAAATTTCGTTATCAATTTTGGGTATGTTCTGGTCCTGGTCCTCGTTGTATGTTGGTCCGTATGCTTCGTCTGGTGAGATAGGGACCATGGTAAGCTCGCCAGCCACCTCCTCAAGCCGGTAGAAGGATGTTTTCGGAAACAGCAGATTGTGCAAAATAACTTCTTTTGGTAGTTGAATAGACTCTTCTGATGCTCCACCATCTTGGTCGAGGGAGCCAGCTACCGCGTAGATAACATCTAAAGCCTCGTCCTGCAGAGCATCTGCCTCATCTTCATCCTCTGCATCCATGGATCGGGCGAGGAGCTCAACTGTGCGGTCAATTATGTGGGCGTTTTCAGGACCCATGTTCATCTGAGTTTCTGTCGCATTGCATTTGAAAAGGGATATAGCGATGCGCTCGTTACTCTTCTCCGTGAGAAACGTAACCTGAGCACCTTCTTGCCCGTCATTGTCGACGAAGACTTCGATGACGTACATTGCAATGATGGGCTCCAATGAGTCATCAAAAATGCCGTATGTGTGTTAAAGAAATCTCTGAGTTTCTTTGTTGTCAAAGAAATAACAAGAAACGGTGTCTACTGTATGTTGATATTCAGCAGGGAGAGCAGCGATCCAGAAAGCAACAGAAGTGGGGGATTTATCGGATCACATTGAACTGATGCTATTTTCGTCCGCCCAACATGGTCGAATTTTAGTGGCCGTTGAAAGCTTCAGTGGCTCTGCTTTACCTGCAGAATTGCTGCAGGGGCACCCCTGGGCCTCACCAAGAAATGCAAGCCCCGCTCGTACACTGCACGTTCAAAAACGGACATCAACTTTGATCTATCGATAGCTCGTGACATATCCTCCGCTCTTAAGGAGCAGAGAAGTCAACACTGAGGGAAGAAACGACTAATGGGCGCATCGACTTTCAACGGGACCGGTGAACGGTCTTGAACACTGCGAGACCTCGGAGCCAACTAGTGACTCATACGAACGTTGGCATGAGAGATTAGTTGCCTGCTTCACCCCGAGGCCTGCACAAAGCCTTCACGGAAATCAACTGCCGGAATATCGTACCAGAAGCACACCGTAGCATACATTGCACACCTCTCAAGTGTCCTACAGAACCGTCACATTGTTACCCTCAAGTGAGACACTGGTCTGACTAATCCTTTTCGCATAAGGTATTTCAAACTTGGAGCGGATGCGTGTACTATTACTGGCTTTTAGCGGTGGATTCAGAGTACTAGTGGTTCTAGTTCGTGGTCATAGCCAAATCTCTCAGTCCAGACAATCTGGCAGAAATTGATTGCATAAGGAGCGACATGATGCTGTCGCTTCAAGTTGCAGACATCTTATTCCAGCTTCCTTCAGCGGAAACGTTCCGATTAAATTTGTTATCCGTGCTAGTACTGACTTCGATGAGGCTCCTCAGTACCAGTTTCATCTCAGCTGTAACAAGGGGAAACCGGATAGCGCGATACCCACCAGGAACGAAAGAGTAAATGATAATATTTGACTGCAATTTGCTTGCCTCAAGCGTGTTAATAGAGCGAGCAAAGTGTTCATGGCTACCCTTCGTCGGCTAATTCTGGGTAAGTGATACAATGTAATATGATTATGTTTGCACAAGACTAACTTGGTTTAAATTTGGGTTGTGTTCCACCATTTTCACCTCTCTAACAGGTGGCAAAAAAACACATCGATTTACGGGTTTTTCGCAATTTTTCCTGGCTGCGAAGCAAGCACCTTTATTACGTTCACTGGCAGACTGGTGACTACGGACTCTTATGAATGCATTCATTCAAAAAGATAGTCTTTCGTTCTATGAATTGCGAGTCCGAGCTATCCCACATTCAGTTTAATGTATCTCGGTGAAGGATTGAGGCTATATTCGCTCATTGGCACTATAAATCATGGACCCCGCACAAAGGTCTCAATGCGTTACGAACACTCAGCTTGTCATAGAAACAGTCCGCACAGCAACCTGTGTCAATTTCCATTCGTATCTTGCATATCATAATGCCTAAGATACCGCAATTCAGCCTCTCGGTCCACTCCTTCACACCTCCCACTCTCCCGGACCGACCGGCCGATGCCCCAGCCTCAGCCTTTCGATCGTCACTCATCCAGTCCGTAGCAGCCGCCACCTCGCCGCTCTCTTTCACCGTATCCCTACCGTCCGCCCGCGAAACCAATCCGCTCTACCCAGCAACCCATCTGCAGCTGTCGTATAATTTCGAAGGCACTGGCGAGGTTTTCATCCCGGACGTTATCAAGTCTCAGGATGTAAGAGTCGAGGCGAGCAGCGAGGCTGAGTCGGAGAGACTCTACGTCGTGCAGTCACCCGCGTATCAGATACCCCGTGCCAAGGTCAACGAGGGAGCGACCAGTGCGGCTGAGGTTCGAGTGTATGCCTGGCGCGGCGAGAAGTTGCTGGGGAAGTGGATCGTGGGTCGGATTGAGGGCCTCGGATTCGAGGGCTTGAAGTCTCACCCTCTGGCTATTTTGCGGCGGGATACTTGGGCTGCGCAGCGGGAGTCGAGGTGATCGACTTGGAGTTGCGAAAGTTGTGCTGTGAGTGGTAGCCCAGTTAATACGGCATCTCTTGGTATTAGATGAGTCAAGCTACAAATCAGCATGCGTTAGACCCTGGTATGCTTTGTATGCGAGAGCCTAATCAGAGTCGATGTGATCATTCTCCTTGTCGCCGACCGGCGCAACAGGGAAGTCAGAACATAGAATTCCCTAATTTTCTGTGTCCTCGGCTCAATCTTTCCTGTAAACCTGTATTGCACCAACTGTGAGCTTTTCAGACATCTTGCTCGTCGTAATGAGTTGCAATGCATATCCTACGCCGCCTATCATTCCTCAAAGTCTGGATCACATTGATTTTTTAAACGAGTTACCTAGGTAGAGCAGCGTAGTTCATGTCGCTAGGGCTCTTGTCTTGACATCAGATAGACTGAATATAGGTGAAATACTTTTCTGACAATTCAAGACTCTTTTCATCACGGGGCCTTCAACAGTTGTCCGTGGCTCCTTTATAAAGCCAACGCGTCGACGATAATGCTAAGACGAAGTTCAACCTTCAATTGCTGCTCTTATATTGCATCAATCATTCAACTCGCGCCAGGAATGTGTCGATACTATGACATACCAAGTTCACAACACCTTTTTATATACCCGTACTTTTATCATTGTTACTTACAAAAATGGCTACCATCCGCAGTTGACTCAATTAATTGACGAGTCCGTCCATCGTTGTTGCGTCGTATTGCTTGGGGACAGGGGGGACACTAAGCGGCTTGGCGGCTCAAGAGTATACACAGTTGGGGGTGGAAAACTTGCTCAAACATGCTCCGCTCCTCCAAGCCCAAGCTGTTGCTTTTAGGGGTCAATCGAGCAAGTTGCAAGGGAAATCAAATGACTCATTCGAATGCTTTGCCTGGACATACGATCCAGTGGAAGTTTTTGATGACCCCAACGGGGCCAAGCAAGAGCAATCAACTACAAGTGCAGACGTAGTTTCCAGTGAGGAGTGTGGGCCTCTCCTGACGGAGCCCAAGTTCGTTGGCCAAACACGGGCCAACACCACGTGGGATATCTTTTAACTTCCTGCTCCCCTTCCGCAACGCTGTCGCCCAACAATTACGACTTTTCGCGTCGCTTTTCGCACGATGTCGTACAATCCAGAAGCCGACGAGCGCGCTCCCCTCCTCCCAGATGAACCCCTTCCTCCACAAGGGGAGGCTGAGGAGCGTGGAGTGCCCGCCCGAATCGCACGGCGACTCTACATATCGCACTTTCTGTCGACGTGGAACTCCCGTGTCTTTGAATTCGGCGCCGTGCTGTACCTGGCGACCATCTACCCTGGAACTCTGCGGCCTATGTCCGTGTATGCATTGACCCGCGGTCTTGCTGCAATTGTGTTTGCTCCCGCCATTGGGCAGTATATCGACACTGGCAACCGCTTGCAGGTAGTAAGGATGTCAATCGGTTCGTGGCCACCTCCCCTAGGTTGTATTGCTCTTTCTGACTCGTTCGCCCAAAGTCTTTCAGCGACTCGTTGTGGCGGCGTCTTGCGTGGTTTTCTACGCCCTCACCACGCGCTTGTCCCTGAACCAGGGCGGACACATCGGAATCCTCGCACTTCTTTCCTTCCTCGCTTGCGTCGAAAAGCTCTGTTCGATCATGAATCTGGTATCAGTAGAGAAAGATTGGGTATGCTACCTGGAGTGACAGACTGGCGCTTGGCTGACAAAATTCTCCAGGTCGTAGTCGTCGCCGAGAAGGACGAAGCAGCGCTGAGGGTCATAAATGGACAGATGCGGCGTATTGACCTACTCTGCAAGCTATTAGGCCCCCTCTCCATCGCCCTAATCGACGACATCTCGACTGAGACCGCCATTATTGTCAACTTTGCAATGAATGTAGCGTCCATCCCGGTTGAGTATTTCGCCATAGCACGTGTTTACTACGATGTTCCGGAACTACAACAGTCGAAAAAGAAGTCACCGACAGTGACTTCTAACGCCGAACCGTCGCAAGTATCCCAGCTAGACCGAAATTCGGAGAGCCGGTTGATGCACAACTGGAGACACGTGGTAGCTGTAGCGAAAAAGTCCGCCGCCGACTTCAACCTTTACTTCCAACATCGCGCGTTCCTCCCCTCCATCGCTGGCGCGCTTCTCTACCTTACCGTCCTAAATTTCGCAGGCCAGATGGTCACGTACTTGCTCTCATCTGGCTACAATACCACAGAGGTCGGTATCGCCAGGACTCTCAGCGTGGTCTTTGAGGTGCTAGCAACATGGACGGCACCGTGGCTGATGGGCAAGATCGGACCGGTGAGAGCAGGCTTGTGGCTAGGCACCTGGCAGGTGACCATGCTAGCTGTCGGGGTTGCCGTGTTTTGGGCCTTTGCGGATAAGCCTGTCGTCTTGGCCAGTGGGCTCGTGGGCGGCACGATACTCAGCCGCTTGGGGTTGAGAGGCTTCGATCTGTGTGTACAGATTATTGTCCAGCAGGTGAATCTTTGCCTCCCCGAGACAAGCAGTAGAGGACAATGCTAACCGTCTCATTAGGATGTGGAAGCCGAGATCCGCGGGGCGTTCTCCTCGGTCGAGGCCGCGTGGCAGAACATTTTCGAGCTTCTTGCATATGCCTCCACTATCGTTTTCTCTCGCCCCGAGCAGTTCAAGTGGCCTGTGCTGATTTCAGTTGTGGCTGTCGCTTCCGCCAGCATGGTATTCGCTGCCGTTGTGCGCAGGAGGAGGGGGCATCTGTTGCACTTGGATGCGCTGACCAAATTCTTGGGTAGTAGGGCTGGGAGGCAGACGGGGCAAGAGAGGGGCTTAGAGAGGATCTTGTCTGAGAGCAACTAAGAAGAAGTTCTGTCATTATAGAGGTGGGAATCATCTGTAGGTACGTCAAGGGTTCCGTATCAGCTCTATAGCGATGTAGGAATGGAGCGAGAAACTTGACATGGCCAAGTTCAATCTCTCTACAACTGCTCAGCCTCGGTCATGCTCACAACAAATCAACTGGGGTTCTGCATAATACATCGACTAGTCACATTACCCCGGGTTGATTGGGCTGCCTACGATACCTCCAGGAACTTTATTGATGTCTGAGACAGCAAGAACAACAGCAAGCCACGCCTGTACTATCAGTTGAGCCACCATCCATCGATCCCTTCAACTGTGAGCCCGGCATGAGACAAAAAAAACTAGTGGAGAACTTCCCTTTGACATATCCGTGTCGGTGGACGAGATGTTCTTGTAAGTAACTTCTCGGGAAAAGGCCTGGTGTGGCCATAGAAGCAGCAAACGGCTTCGATACTCGAGGCACCCACCCCTACATCACATGTTTCAAACTCTGCCCCCAGCAGACATCAAGCCAACAGTGAGCGAGTGTTTTGGAGGCTCGGCTAGCTGAAGCTTGCTTGTCGTACATAGGGTGACAGGATCAGCGGTACCGACCGAGTGTCACAGCAACAATTTGGCTTCAGCTTGCTCCCTGCAGCCGGACCATCTCCCGTCCAACCCCAACCCGTCCCCTCCCTGTCCCTGTGTCCCCCGAGCCCCTCCCCCTCGCCTGTCCAGTAGCACGTGGCCACTCTGTTTTTCACATGCCAGCCAGCTCAGTCCCTCAGCCCACTCTCTCTCACTACTATGTAAGCTCGCTCCCTCTGTCCTTCATCAGTCAGCTCTAGCTCCAGATCCCAGCTCTGCTGTGCTCTGACAAAGCTCGACCTGCTTGCTCACAATAAAATGGTCCGACAGTCAGTCATGACGATCCCTTCCTTGCTGCTGACCCGATTGAGCTTTTGATCCTCTTGTGTGCACTCTTTGCGCCTCTATGCGCTCTTTGGTGACATGAAGTGAGCTGCACTGTCGCCATCATTTGCTCTTGGACACATTTCTGCCTCGTCTCGATCCCTCCCTTGTCACACAACGCAACGCTGCGCATCCGGTCGCAACCGATCCCACCATCACCATGGAGAAGTTCTCCCAGTTTCGTGACAGAGGTACGTCTCAACTCCCTCCATCCAACAGGATCTCCAGCAATATCACCAACAACAACGACTGACCGTCTTCGACTTCCCTCCAGGCTCCGGCATCTCTCCCTTCATCCCATACAGCGCGCCCTCGAGCACGCCGGCCAAGCTGCTGCATCTCGGCCTCTTCGTCTTCCGCCTGCCCTTCCTCCTCTCCTACGTGGCCTTCTACTTCCTGCTGGCCCAGCACATCCCCCTGCTGCCTCAAATCCTCAACAAGCTGCTAGTCTGGGGCCTCCTCGCCATCCCCCAGGTCTGGTGGGGCGACCTGCAGCTCGACGGCGTCAAGCGCGGCTCCCTATCCCAGCAACCGCCGGGGCGCATGCCCTCCGCGCCGCCCGCCTCCCTCATCGCCGCCAACTTCACAAGCCCCGTCGACGCCGTCTACCTCGCCGCCGTCTTCGACCCCATCTTCACAATCAGCTACCCGCGCAGCCGCAAGGTATCCAAGGTCGGCCTGTGGGGCGCCATCTGGCACGCCCTGAGCCCCTCGCAGCTGCGCGCCAGCCCGCCCGCCTCGGGCCTGACCACCATCGACGCCATCCTCGCCCAGAACCCGGGCCGCGTCGTCGCCGTCTTCCCCGAGTGCGCCACCACCAACGGCCAGGGCGTCATGCCCTTCAGCCCGAGCCTGCTGACGGCGCCCGCGGCGGCAAAGATCTTCCCCGTCAGCATCCGCTACGCCTCGCCCGCCATCACGACGCCCGTCCCGGGCGAGTGGGCCAGCTTCCTCTGGCGCCTGCTCAGCCGCCCCACCCACGTCATGCGCATCCGCATCGCCGAGGCCGTCTACAACACCTCCGGCGCCGTCAACGGCGTCGGCGAGGCGTCGGGCGTCGATATCCCAGGTCGCTCGGGACTGGGCGCGGCTGGTGAGGCTGACGAGTCCACGAAGATCACGACCGAGGAGAGACGCGTGCTGGACCGGGTCGCGGAGAACCTTGCGAGGTTGGGCCGGAATAAGAGGGTTGGTCTGACGATCGAGGACAAAGCCAAGTTCGTCGAGGCCTGGAAGAAGAAATAAAATAAGCAGGATATGCAGGCTGAAACACCTTCATGAGAAGGCTAGGAACTATCAACTGATTTGAATTAGGTGTGGAAGGGCGGCAATTTGATATGCATGGCTGAGGTGTTTGGGTCTACATGACGGTCTTGTTTTCTTAGATATCTCCTCCCCGCGAGTCCAGTATGCTTGATTGGTTCAATGTCTCTTCACGGAGACGAAAAAATTCCGGTGCTTTCTTCAGTTGAGCAGATATATCATTCACGATTTAACATGCCACATGAAATGTCCATGCCATGAATATCTTGCAGAGACCAGAGTATTGCTAAGAAAGAGCACTTTTGCATTGCGCCCCAGTTTTGAACGCCAGGAACTACCAAGGATATCTACAATACACCTACATGACCCCTCACATCGACGCCGTACGCTGATTCTCCCCACCCAGCGATCGAACATCTCATGACAGCTTGAGCAGCTTGTCGTCCGTGACACAGCCCTGGCTGGCGTCGCTGACCAGCGTGGCATACTTGGCCAGCGTGCCGCGGAGCACGCGGTTCTGGGGCCTGACCCACGCCTTGCGGCGGGCCGCGAGCTCCTCCTCGGGGACCTCGAGGTCGATGACGCGCTTCTCGGCGTCGATGACGATGGGGTCGCCGTCCTTGGCGAGGGCGATGGGCCCGCCCTCCATGGCCTCGGGCACGACGTGGCCGATGATGAAGCCGTGGCTGCCGCCCGAGAAGCGGCCGTCGGTCAGCAGCGCGACGTCCTGGCCCAAGCCGGCGCCCATGATGGCCGAGCTGGGCTTGAGCATCTCGGGCATGCCGGGCCCGCCCTTGGGGCCCTCGTACCGGATGATCACCACGGTCTTCTCGCCCTTCTTGATCTCGCCCCGCTCCAGCGACTGGATGAAGTCGTCCTCCTTGTCGTACACGCGTGCTTTACCCACGAATCGCAGGCCCTCCTTGCCAGTGATCTTGGCCACGGAGCCGCCGGGTGCCAGCGAACCGCGCAGGATCTGGATGTGACCGGTGGGCTTGATCGGGTTGCTGAGCGGGCGGATGATGGCCTGATCTGAGGGGAAGTCCTTGAACGCATCGAGGTTCTGCTTCATTGTCTTTCCGGTCACGGTCATGCCCGAGCCGTCGATGATGCCCTCCTTGAGGAGGAACTTGAGGAGGGCGGGGATTCCTCCAGCGTTGTAGAGGTCCTCGAACACGTACTTGCCCGAAGGCTTCAGGTCAGCCAGAAGGGGCGTGCGGTCAGAAACAACTTGGAAGTCGTCGATCGTCAGCTTCACGCCGACGGCATCGGCAATGGGGATAAGGTGCAGCACGGCGTTGGTGCTGCCTCCAAGGATGCTAATCAGGGTCATGGCGTTCTCAAAGGACTGTCTCGTCAGGATGTCGCTGGGTCGGATGTCCTCCTTCAGCAGGTTCCTGATGGCAGGGCCGACAGCCTCACACTCTGCCTTCTTGGCGTCACTGACAGCGGGGAAACTGCTGCTTCCAGGCAGGGTCATGCCCATGGTCTCAATGGCACTGGCCATGGTGTTGGCGGTGTACATGCCACCACATGCACCAGCGCCAGGGCAAGCGTTCCGGATGATGTCGAACCGCTCCTTCTCGTTGATCTCGCCGGTGATGTACTGTCCATAGGCCTGGAAGGCCGAGACAATGTCAAGGTCCTTGCCCTTGGAGCAGCCAGGCTTGATGGATCCACCGTAGACCATGATGCTGGGTCGGTTGACACGGCCCATGGCCATCAGCACACCAGGCATGTTCTTGTCGCACCCGGGCAGCGACACGTTGGCGTCGTACCACTGTCCGTTCATGACCGTCTCGATACTGTCCGCGATGATCTCTCGGCTCTGCAGGGAGTAGCGCATGCCAGTGGTGCCCATGCTAATACCGTCCGACACGCCGATGGTGTTGAAGCGGTACGGCACGAGGCCGGCCTTTGCCACGGACTCCCTGACGAGGGACGACAGGTCCATCAGGTGCATGTTGCATGGGTTACCCTCGTACCACACGGACGAGATGCCGACCTGTGCCTTGTTCATGTCGTCCTCGCTGAGCCCTGTCGCGTAGAGCATGGCCTGGGAGGCGCCCTGCGACTTGGGCTGTGTGATGTTAGCCGAGACCTTGTTAAGCTTGTCGTCGGCATAGCGGGCGGGAGTCGTGGAGAGGAGGCGGCTGCAGGGAGGGTTTTGTCAGTGATTGAATCTCAATGCTGAAATGGGTCAATTGGCGCTGAAAAGTGTAGCACATACGCTTGGCCATTGGAGGCCAGATAGCGGCCTGCTGTGAGGGCTCTTGGGGCCCTGGCCCTGAGGAGTGAGGGCAGCGACATGGCGTTGACTCGAGCACTGATTGACGGATGCGAGTGACAAGAGAAAACGAGACGAGATGAATTGGAATTCAGGGAGAAGGACCAATGTCGAATCTCTATCTGCACTCTGCCATGCGGGATGGATGGTGGGGACGAAGGGGTTGGTCGGTGATGACTCGAAGGCCACACAAGACAATTGAGCCGACGATGAGTCGAAATCGAAATGCAATTCTTTGCCCTCACCTCGAGATCACAGGGACAATCACAGGGACACACCTGCAAGGCAAGGCGGCCTGGCCTGTACACAGTAATAATTTCTGGGGAGCTCTGCGACATCGGCCCCGGATTTCCACCCTGACACCCCTGCTAGCCCCACACCAGCTGTAATCACCGCCTCTCTCATTGGACGCAAGTTTGTGTTGCACTAAGCGGCTCTGGAGACGCTTGAGCTGGACTACCCCGACTACATGCTTGGCTCTGGCAACGAGAACCATCTTAGACAAAGCCGAATTGGCCGATATTGACTACTGCGCTTTCCATTATCTCACATGTTCTGTGGTAAAGCCAGTTGTACATGCAGGAAATCATGCCCAATGTGTGAGGGGAGAGAACATCCGACATGTTCTGAGAGCAAGCAAGAGAAGGGGAACCAAGACGACAAGGAACCATCTCAATGTTCCCTCCCTCAACACGTCTAGTATCCCAGTCCCGTTATCTGGGGCTTCCAAGTAGTATTGATCTTACAGCCCACAGTAGCCTCACATATTCGGGCTTAACTTCGCTAGTACATAGCACCTTTTCATGTGGGATATTGTCTATGAAGTAATTTATTGTGGGATAGTATGTACCTGCCTTAGGGGTGCTTCTCCTCCAGATCATCCTCAGAAAAATTACTGCCTACCAAGCACTGCGCAAGCTTTATGTATTATTGGCATAAATCTGTGGTATTAGGGCGTGTACTAGAAGCAGTAGACGCAACATCAGGGTCCCATGCAGCACTGCCTTGATGCCAATTCACACCTTGATGATAATAAGGCCCAAAATTCACAAATTGCCTCGTTTTTGAGTTGATCTTTTTTGTGATCTTAAAATGAGCCTTCCTTCCTTTCTCGTCTTTGTGTCATTCAATTTGAAGTCCCAAAACTGCATCATTCTAGCCTCTTCATATCACCTACAGCCCAGACGTTCAACCTGCTAGCCAACAAGCATCAACACTATACACGATCTGACAAAAGTTCAAGGTGAATACCTTGTTTGATCACAATGCGCGAGAGTCACCAAATCTTTGTTATTGCGCGGCCCAAAAAGGGGCAGCGTTACCGCTCCCTTGCCTCCGCATGCGATATATGTAAGCATTTGAGAGGTTCTCCCCTATTCACCTATAGATGTCATGTTCTGCATCTTCACTATACCTCACATTGTGATCTCACGGATTTGCTTACTTTTATTATTCAAGTGCTTTGCGACATCCCGGCTCTGTCCATCTGCTACCGTCTCCTGCGCATCTTCTCTGATGAGGCCAACCGAGCCCCTATCCAGCAAGAGCTCGCATTTGCGGCCGACTTCTTCGAGACTGTGTCAAAAATGGACATCAAAAATGTGATCTTGCGCCATGTCAAAAGTAAAGAAAAGGACCCCAAAATTTGTCCGTTCCCATTCATCACGACTTGCTTGATCGTGGGTGCTTCCTATAAACCGGATACTAGACGCCGCATGAATGTGCGAGAAAATCCCTTTGGGACAAAATACAACGGTGGACGGGGAGGATTTGGTAAGATTTCGTCCCCTCCCTTTGAAGAATGCATTCGTAAAGCTTTATTTCAGTATGCTAACATGAGACAGCGGGCACCTTGATCCTCGACATCACCGAGCTGAGCAATGTTCGATACTGCTTTGTGGACAGCCGCAACATGGCATCGGCACAAGAGGTGCCAATACATACGCCTCTGGATGGGCTGACCTACACGAGACCATACCACAATGGCATTTTCCCCATCGATAGAAGATTCAAGGATGCGTACGCGCTCAATGAATATGCCCTCGTCGAATCGGCCGCCCTTGTAGGTAAGTCAGACTCAATATCCTATCCACGCCTACACATCCGTCCAAAGCCGTGCTGCAACTGGTGATTGCTGAGCGAATACGGACCCCAATTCACTCCATCACCGTCTTGAAATCACTTGAACACGACTCTATTTATTGTTGAGCGTTTTTTGCTGACATGTCCTGATCAGACTGCTGGCCGAAAAGTAATTGGCAGACGACCTCCGACACAGACGAGCAAAACGTTGGGCTTGCAAAGTTATATTCGAAAAAGAAATCAGTGCGATCACTTCGATCCCTTTGCCAGGACAAGCTGTTTCCGGAATTACTGTCGAGCGATGGTCCCCCGGACTTGAAACTGCTGGATAAGCCCATGCTGTTTCGTGGCTTCACACGCGACATGCAGCAATATCTTATCGAGCACGCCGAAGCTCTCGCCAAATCACCGGCTGCAGTCCAGATCCTCCAAAAGGCCTTTGCAGGAGAAAAGAGTTTTGATTTCACGCCGTTCCAAGGCAAGATAGCCGCAGATGATCTCGACTCTCTTGCGAACAGTGAGGCTTTGAGAGGTGTCAAGACACTCAACTTCTCCGGCTTCGACTCTAGCCGCGATAGCAAGCACATCCTCTCTGCCATCCATCATCTCGGACTCGATAACTTGTACCTTCTTTGTCGCCCGGATCGCTCGACTGACAGCGCATCTCAGATGATGACGATGATTATGTCTCTTGCAAAGTGTTCCAGGAAGCCGTTCATTTCTCAAAGACTCGTTCTAGGCTCTGCATTCTCCCAGGGCCTTCGAGAGCAGAGCTGGTTGCCCCGGGAACTCGAAATCGGTCCCTGCTACTGGAACACGTTTCCGGTAATCCAACTACTTTTCCAAGGGTTCCGAAAGTATAGACCAGGTTTTCATTTTGCTTCTGGACTCCCTCCCGCACCTGAGATTATTGAGAACTGGTTGGCGGATTTCTTCTTGGGTGACGCCTTGCTCACCCCAGTCCGCTTTGTCACAGGTCTCCTGACTCTCATCAAGAGCAAGTTCCAAAACCCGGAGGGGCCCGCAATGACGCCGTGGGAGGTCGATGTGCCTCTCATGTTTGCCTGCGCCCCTTCGTCCCTCAATACTTTGGAATCATCCACTGAGGTGAGTCCTATACCGGCAGAAGCCGTCTCACGCATCAACGACTGGGCGCAACTATCGGTGCCCCCCGCCCGCAATATTCATCCCGTGGGCTGGACCGCAGTCATGATTCAAAGTCCTATCGAAGAAACAGAGGATGATCAGCAGCCTCCGAAAACGCGATTTCAAGTGGCTCTGGTGCGCTCCAAGGGGGGTCCCAAGGGGGAGCCTCTCCATCTTCAAGAAGCCGTGGCCAATCCAGACAGGCTCGAGTTGGTAGACTTGAAAGAGTTCCTGGAGCTGACTGCTCCTGCACACGCGGGTGATCTCGCGAACTGTCTGTCGGAGCTCAAAGCCTGGGCTCAGACTGATGGAGAGCTTATCGGAAAGATGACGGTTGAAGAGGCGGTTTCCGTCCTTCAGGATTTTGCTGACAGGCCGGGTGATTGGAGAATGGGAGAACGACTGGTTACAAGAAGCCGTACAAAACGGAATAGGGTATCATAAAAGGATCAAAAGGATGGAGCACACCTACCTAGGTAGATATAATCTAATAGGAGATCATCATACAGTAGGGAGAAGTGTTATGGGTCAATTTTAATATACTTCTATGCCCTCCGGTTCAGCTGCCCCTGAATGCGGAATAATTGTAAGGTCAGAATGTGATTGTGCTAAAGTAAGGGAGGAGAAGTCCATACATATTAAACCCTTCGAATCAACTAAGATTTCATATCCAATCTAATCCAAAATCATGAGTCTAGTTCTGGCTCTCAATCTGTATCTTCTCCGTCGCTGAGTCCCGACTGTGGCCACGGTTCCTCGGCTAGTTCCCTCGCAGATGGTCTTCTACTTGGATCCCACTGTAGCATACGCCCAATAATCCGTAAGAACTCCCGCTTTCATCCCCCTGAAGTTTCGTCTCCTCTTCCTCCAAGGAAGTTGGGCCGAATTGGTGGTTTTCTTTTAGTTTCCCTGGCACAGAAATTAAGAGTCAGCAAGGCGATCGCCAAGGCTGGTTATGCCGCGCAATTATCGACTAGGATATTACGCACCATTTGCGTCGAAGAATTTATCTATTGCAGCGGTCTGATCCAGCATATGTTGTGGCGGCTGACCAAGCAGACTCACCATTCGCGCCATATGTGGTGAAGCTGGCTCCCACCTACCGCCGTGGGACCCCCTAAACAAATTTGTGCCCTCTACCATGCTCCAGATCTGTTTCAGATACCTTCCCGTTAGCTGAAGACGCGCAGTTCACAAGGGCATAGGACTGGGGAACTTACCATCAAGCCCAATGCCCAAATGTCGATTTTGTTGGTCCACGGCAAGTGAAGCAGGATCTCAGGTGCGCGGTACCTGTCCGGCATCGCATGCTCCTCGTACTCATCCTTACCAAACCTCGCCTCGCCGAAATCGCAAATTGTCGGGTACTCGATGTCGCTAGTGAGGATCTCGCGAGACCTGAAGATGATGTGGCCGTCCTTGTGAAAACTCCGGGGAGACGGGTGATTGAGCTCCTCTTCCACGACGTCTTGGAGGCTAGTCTCAGACTCGATTGAAAACATGACATTTCCGTCTTGAAGATCTGCCGAGGAAGGTCAGACCAAGTCAGCGCTTGGGTCAAGTCTGAGCTTACCAGTATGAACGAGGTTGGCCTTCGAATGAAGGAAATCAAGGGCTGCAAGAAGGTACATCGTGATGCCCTTAACCACATCCACGGGCATTCCGTCGTCGTAGGAATAGGTTGCCATCTCAGACAGTGACATGCCCATTGGTTTGTAAACGAGACAAATATTGGGCTTGGGCTGCACAGCCCTGGGATTTGACACTGTAAATCTGTCAAGCAACCTGCGGATGAATTCCTGGCCCGTATGCTCTGCCCCATCCGGGCTAGCCAGGACTGATTCGATGTGCTCAAGCGCTGCAGTCTCCCGATTGGCCTGCTGTGAATCAGTGCAGTAGACCTTGAGCGCGACGTATCGATGATTTCTAGGCGACAGTCAATAGCGGACACCTGAAACAGCTATTATGACTGGAAAATCTTTGAGTATACATAAGATCGCGACAAAGCCAACTAGTTGATGCTGTCCCATAGCCGATCTTAGTGATGGCTTGGTATTGGTTTTGGAAGACCTCCCCAATCTGCACAGGATACCACATCTCGACTGAGTACCAGGCGTACTTCTCCTCGTCAAGCTTTTCGTACTCATCGACGACTTCGAACCCTGAAGGCGGAAAGTCCCTCACCGGTGATGGCGGACGAGTGTCTGAAAGTGAATCCATTGCCTTGGCTGGAGGACACGAATTTGCAGAGAATGAGCGGATTTCGTGAAAGGCGGTGGGGTGGCTTTTTACATTGGTGCTTGCGGATCGAGGTCTTTTGGCCCTATTCTTATTCGCATGCGGCAAGGGTTTCAGAGTAGGTAAATACGTTCCAGCAGATTGGCGATCGTGAAGCTGACCTGACCTCCCTGCACGTTGGTCGTCCTGCTCGAAGGCTTTGTCATTTTATTGTTAGTGTGAATCGTGGACCGTTGCTGTCGGCCAGTGGGCTACGGCCATGAAGCTGATTTAGGGATCCAAATCAGTTTGAGCTTGCACGTCTTGGTAGTGCTGATTTCGTCGGCTTCATTCCTACGCTTGGCCATATTGGGCGTGCAGTATTTCAGAATATTATTGAGTCTGTTTTGATTGAAGAGTTTTGCTGATGTGAGCGTGACCCTTCTGAGCCACGTTTGCAAGTGTTGGTTGATAAAAAAGCATCTATTGGCCCCTTGGCCATTAGAAATGACCCGACAGACAACATACAATATAATCCAACAAAAAGACAAAGCCTCCGCAGACAGAAGTCACCACAAAAAAGAGTCATCTTGAAAACAGCAATGTCAACACAAAAACCCGTCCCCTCACGCTGGTCGCGCACAAACGTCCACCCGCCCGCACAGATAGAAACACCCACCTCGGAAATCGACATCCACGCAATCCTCGCGCACGCAGCACAGCACAACCTCAAAGTCATCCCCGCAGCAGGCGGGCACGGGACCTTCGTGCCCATCACAGAGAACACAACCTACGTCGACCTGAACCCCCACTTCAGCTCCGTCAGCCTAGACGAGGAAGCCGGCACGGTCACCATCGGCGGCGGCACGACAGCAGGCACGGTGCTGCGCGCCCTCGCCGCGAGGGGATGGCTCACGTGCGTGCCCAACTCCAACGCCGTCGGCATGGCGGGCTTCTGCCTCGCCGGCGGCAGCTCCGCGCTCAACGGGCTGCGGGGGCTGGCGGTGGACAACCTGGTGCGGGTGCGCCTGATCACGGCGGACGGCGGGGTCCTCACCCTGACACCGGGTATGGACGGCGAGCGTGGGGAGCTGTTCAACGTGCTCTGCGGCGCTGGCTTCGGCTTCGGCGTCGTCACGGAGCTGACGCTGCGCGCGTGGCCGGTGAAGGAGTTACGCATGGACGGGGACAAGGTCTGGACGCGGAAGCTCGTCTTCGCGCCTGCTGGGATCGCGGCCGCGGCGGGGCTGTTTGCGCGGCTGCAGGATCCGGGGCCGAGGCTGTCGGCCGTGCTGCTTTTCATGCGGGCGCCGCCGTCGGCGCCTAGGCCGGGCTCGCCAGTGGTTGTCCTCAGCGTGAGCTTCTTGGGCCCTGCGGACGAGGCGGAGGTGGCTTCTGCAGCGACGTTTGAGACGGAGTCCACGGCGCAGGCTGTTGTGGCTGAGACGGGGACCACGGCGGTAGGCGAGATGAATGACATGTCGGAGCCGCTGAATCGTCATGGTGACTGGAAGGAGAATTATGCGGCGTGGGTTGACTCGGTACCAGCGGCGTCTGTTGTCGAGGCGTTTGAGAGGTGGGTTAGGTTCGGCGACGAGACGCCTCAGGCGAAGAGTAGTTACTTCATCATAGCTGCGAAGAGCACAAAGGGCATGCTTGAGCATGACGCCGCCGAAGGGAAATTCTTTCCACGGGCGATCCGTGGGAGGAAGATATTCGTGCAGGCCGTGCCATGGTGGACGGAGGAGGGCGTAGAGGAGCAGTCCAGGGACTGGGCGCAGAGGATGTTGAGTATTGTTCGCAAGCAGGGGCACTCTGGTAAAGATAGTGACGGGATCCTGGCCAGCGATGAGGAGCAAATGAGAGTCACTGGGTTCGCTGCAAATTTGAGTAAGAGGTTGGATTTGAGCACGGTGTGGCCAGAACAAATGAGGGAGGACATCAGGAGGCTGAAGGAGAAGTGGGATCCCCAGGGCTTATTCTGGAACCCTGTCGTGGACGGCGTATGAAGAGCCGCACTTCCTGTGGCTGACATGGTGGGTGATCTCAAAGGATCTTGATATTCAGATCGTATTAGATACGAGTGATAATGATGGCCTTGTCCCAAGTAACCATGTGCAGTAGATGCAACGCTAATAAAAACCACAATATCCTCATTGCCTGACACTGTCCAAAATTTTGACAGCAGACCGCATTGCCTCAATACAGCCTTCTCACAATCTTCCTTGTAGGGCCATGATCCCTCAGGTCTCTAATCAGCTGCAAATGCCTCAGCTTAGACTTCTCGGGGAAGCAACGATGCCAGATCAGATCCTTGAGCCAGTGATCCCTTCCAAACGACTTCTCCAGCTCATCAGCTACCGTACTGGAGCTCTCCTGCAGCAGCTCCCTCAGACCCGGCACGCCCTCCTTCTGCACGACCTCGTACATCAGCTTAAAAGTGTGGAACAGCGGGTGGTTGTTATGGTTCCTAGCGCTGGCATACGCCGCAAGGAACTTCCACACGGCCAAGGCGATCCTCGAGTCGTCCTGCCAGCACCTGCTCTGGCGGTGGAAGAAGAAGTAGAACGAGGAGGTGGCGTCCATGGAGCCGAAGTACGTGTTCATCGACCAGAAGGCCTGGTTCAGAGCCGCCACGCCCTGTGCGCCCTCGCCGCTGCGGATCAGTCTCGCCGACTCGATCAAATTCGACAGGTGCGGGAAGTCAGTGACACGCCACGTAAAGACAGTCGCCTGTAGCCCGAATGCACTCTCTTGCTCCTCCTGCCGCCACAGCAAGAACGCCCGCTTGAAGCTCATGACCAGCGAGTCCTGGAAGCGTAGACGGTCCGGTAGACGCAGATCCTCGGGAAGGTCGAGCGGGGGTGTGCGACACCGGACGTGCACAAGAGCGTCCTCTGCCACGCCGGTGGAGAAGTCGACCAGATCGTACTCGGTCAGTCCTTTGCGTTGGAGGTAGTTCTGCAGGTTGACATCTTTGCCATTACGAGTAAACTGCGACAGCTTGCCCGCTGCGTCACGCTGGAACTTTGTCTTGAGGATTTGAGAAACCACTTTCTCAGTATTATTCTTTACGAAGCCCCACTGCTTGAAGCGGGCTTTGTACATCCTCTGACTGCTAAATGTTAGAACTACCATTCACTTGAAAAGATGGTGCAGACACATACGTTGCCGGGAACTTGTGTTCCGTCTCCATGGTCCTGATGACTTCCCTCAGAGGCTTTCCCTCCTCGATATACAACTTCTGGATCACGGGCTTGTGCTTTTCCCAGACGTCGGATGCATAGTGTCCTCGTTTTGAGTTGGCTGATTGGGTCTTGAAGACGGTCTGGGAGCCACGCCGTGCTTTGGCGGGGGAGCCCCGCCGAACAGGCGCAGGTTGCGCGGCGACGGGCGACCCGGGAGGAGGCGCTGCTATTGCAGCCTGTGGTATAGGGGTAGGTTCAAAGAAGGGCGTCGCATATTCGTCGAAGTCTATCGTGGGGGTCGGCGCCCTCCTGCGCTTCTCGACTCGGACCGGGACTGGCAACGGCTCGACCGGACCTCCGGCGATAGGGGTAGTATATTCGGGAAATTCTATCGTGGGCGTAGGGGCTCTTTGCCGCCGGGTAGGAGCCGCCTGGGCAGCAACCGGGACTGGCGCATGTATGGGTACTGGTGCTTGGATTGTCATAGCATCTGGCATAGCTTCTACCGATAGCTTGACGTCGTCGACAGGTGCAGCCGAAGGAATCTCCTCTACCCAGCCGGTACTCCACGTGTTGTTGGCAGGAAATTGCTGCTGGAATTGCTGCTGTTGTTGCGGCTGCGGCGGCGGAGGAAATGCGTTGTCGACTCGGACTGGAGATGGAGAGTCTATGGGAAACGCCTGGGCATTCTGTAAGCTGGCGAAGGCATTGTGGCTTTGGAACTCCCAGGCCGGCGTCGCATTCGTCTGCCAGTCGGAGTACATGGGCTCGGTCGCGTTGAGCATGCCGTTGGTCGGCCACGGCTGAAGAGCCTCCATCCACATCATGTTATTGGGCTCGCACTGCCATGCTGCGGCTTGAAAATGCGAATTCGCGGCGGGCAGGTTGGGTATGGCGAAGTTCATGGAGGCGTAGTACGGGTTAATCTGCTGCACAACCTCCTCGTAGACTTCCTCCTGCTGCCTCTCGTTCTGATGGTATGTCTGCGTCGGCGTGGGGTCCATCATGCCTGGAGGGAACTGGTGGTGGAACTGCGATTTGGTCGCCATGGTCTGTCGAGTCTCTCGGGTCCTTGTGTGTCTTTTCGTGTGTTGTCGTTGCCTGTATCCCCTCTTTACCACCGCGCAGGCAAACAAAGCACAGTCATGTATTTGTCAGATTGCCTCCCGTTCAGCTCGTGTCACACGACAGGGCGCGCTCGTCCTCGGCGTTATGGGTTGGGTGCGGTCTTGTGTCTCTGTGGTCGCGATAATATGCCATGTTCTCAGGGTCCTGGTCGGGGCCTGATCATGACGAAAAGGAGATGGCAGATTGCAGGTCTCTCGCGATGCCGGAGAGCGGCACAGCAGACGGGACTCGATGTCATCTTTGGGGGGAGGGGCCGGGCTGCGGGCTACTACCGGGGTGGTGGGAATTGGCGTTGGTGTGGGTGGGAGCCGATGCGGATACGGCTGCATGGGCTGGCTCATGGGCTTCATGGGCTGGTCGAGAGCTGGTCGATTGGGAGGACGGCACAAGAGAAGGGCGCTATGCCCGATGGGTGCCAGAGCTGAACTTACAAAAGTACCGTTCATCGTCTTGGCGTCGCCCATCCCAGCAACTTGGGTAATTTGTGCTCGAGTCGAGTCTGTGATTGGCCCACCTGACGCCATCTCGACTGTGCCCGACCGTCGCCCACGAGGGTTAGGTCGTACAGATCTCATCTTCCAAGCCGCTCCGGATCTCGTCTCTGGCCCAAGACCACTCTTCTCCGCGGTGGGTGACCCGCCCCTCTGCACGGAGAATGGAGCAAGCTGTCGTTGCCATGTTCCACGGGTCAGACATGCAGCATCACGCAGCCCATCTCAGGGTCCAACGAGAGCCGAAGGATTGAGGGGCAACTTGCTTCTTTTGATTCTTGCATGAGTGGGATGGGCAGAATTGCATCATACACCAGCCCCTGCAGGTTAGACGAGCCTCAATTGTCTCCCCTCCGAGACCTCTTGAGACATAGATGGTCTTGTCTACAGTGTCTGCTTATATCCGAGAGGGCGAAGAAATGAGGCGTTCACGGCTTGGGCGCCGCCACTGACAGCCATCGGGCCCAACCCTCCCGTATCCTGAGCGCCAACGACAACCTACTCAGGTGCTCCCTCGTTCCAACAAGGTTCTTTGTCATATTTTTGTGCGACCCTTAGAAGACAGGCAGACCGTCAGACAGACATCATCAGGATTCAGGAACGCCCTGAGTCTTCCGCCATCCCGACCAACAACGGCCCGGAAGGAATCGACGCCACCAACAATCGCGCATGTCTCGCATGGCAGACAAGGTTGCCAATCCCGATGAGATGCACCCTCGTGGGCCGCCCGCAGAGTCCTCCATTTTCATTGGTCTTTGGGTCCACTTGCCTCGCGGTTTTGCAATTGATTCACAGCCTTAAGACATCCTTCAGTGCCCACTCCACCATGGACTCGCTCGGCAGGAATGAGCCCAGGCTGGGGACAACGGGCAAAAGAGATCACTCGCTGCAAAGCGCGGAGGGACCCCCATGCCAAGAAGATCGATAGCTACGTGGGCTTACTCCATTCAAGCATTTTCATCCTGAGGCTTGTCATCTGTTATCTGGCAATTCTGTTTCTCGGAGGCGTGATGTTCTGCAATCTGACAGCCAAATTGAATGAGACGCCGAGGTAGGATTTCAGACTTGTTGGCTCTTTCTTCTTATCAATCTCTTCGGGTGACAAGTCAGGTAGAATCCAATCAGAGCATCATCTAGGTAGAGTAAATACCCGACATGGAAACACGTTTCATTGCGTTTAGCACACACGAAACCTACACATGGTTTGTAGTCCTCGCCTTTGTCACCAAGCTATATGTCATGTGCCCCTTTACGTGGCAACCAGTGTGTCAACCTCTGCGTAATGATGCAATCGTTCCGAGAGATGGCAACGCAACACTCTTCTCTAGGGTTGGTAACGTTGCTCGCAATCATAGTTTGTAATCGAGGTCTTCCTCGAGTCCAAACGCCCCAGTCGGAAGACCCGCAATCGAAGGGTCTTTGTTCCACCACTCTTTGTGTCCAGTCGTCGCTGTAGTCGACACATTTTCTTCTTCTCCAGCTGCTTAATACCATGACTTACGTATTTTGGAGATCAGTGAGCTGGCTCTGCTTCTTCTTGTTACACAAGTGTGGATGGAGTTGAGTTCAATGTCCGGCTTAGGAGAGAGTGGAGTTCAAGGCAGAGATCAAGCTTCCTCTTATGGCAGAGCCCAATTATACATTTGATCAACTCAGCATAATTAGCCTGAACTCCGATAATGGTGTGTACCCGGTGAACTGCCCTTCCCTCCATCGGCTCATACCTTTGGTCACACATTGCGGCTCACAGCAATTGGCAGTCGAACGAGTGGCTGCGAGCCTCGCCGGCCTTGTCTCCCAGTAGCCTGCTATATATGGTGCCACACAGGTTGGCCGAGCCGGCCCGATTGCGAAGCAAGAATTTTAGGCTGAAGATAAGCGTTGAACATTGATTGTGACAGACGGTACGACCAAGCCGTTCGGGAATGGCAAAAGGATCCGGGCTGGTCGGATCGACTGCATCGGATCAACATTGATCTCGGAGAGGAGCCGCCAATGTTGGATGCCGTTGACAAGGTTAAGTCCCTTGTCCAGAACACGCGGAGGTGGCTACAGGACAAGGACGAGAAGTGCCGCATCCACGCCATAGAGTGTGAGCTGGTGGCGAGCACCTTCTACTTTGAGCGGCGCGGTAATGCAGGCAAAGATGAAGGCTCACCTATCCACGTCAAAGGCGTCATCGGATGTCGTATCTTCGAAATGGCCGAAGTGATGGCGCCGGGGAAATTTCTCTTATCTTATATCTACG
This sequence comes from Diaporthe amygdali, assembly GCF_026229845.1. Lineage (NCBI taxonomy): Eukaryota > Fungi > Ascomycota > Sordariomycetes > Diaporthales > Diaporthaceae > Diaporthe > Diaporthe amygdali. Next base: position 159,485 of record NW_026517060.1, on the reverse strand, counting down.
ATCCGACCCTGTTCGTCATTAATAAGGCCACCCAGGACAAGGTCGTAGAAATGCCAATAAAAACAATGGTGTTGTATGGTCTTTCTGATCTTGTGGAAGTGGATATCACGGTCTTGGAAGAAGCTGTCCTTACAAGCATAGATCTGAAGTTGGAGCGAGAAGGGCTACGGGATCAGCGCCTGTATCGCTTGAGCCTGTTCCTGAGAAAACTGATCAAGCAGGACTCCAAATAATCTCGCATGTCGTAATGTGGCTAGTTTCCTGCATTTGGATAAGGCTTGGAACTTATGTGCTACGAATCGAGGTTCCACATACTCTCTCCTTTATATCTATTTCAACTTCGTTTTTCAATATTCAGTAATCTCTCGTTACACTTATTAAATATATAAGTTGCGAGAGAGTTTGACGGGTGATAACGACAATGAATTGACTGGAACTAATGGCTTTTAGAGTACGATGTCATACCGTCACCAGCAGTAACATTATCCTATCTAGGAACCTTGAATATGTATAACGCCTGTCAAGAAAGGTTCTCGACCCATGAGAGAGGTAACGAAGGGCAGTTACATGTTGATTGGGAACAATGGCACTTCACGAGAGCACTAAATCAAATATTAAGCACGATCAGCAAATCACTAGCATTGGGCTATGAGCTAAATATAGCGAATGTGTATTGGTACGTACGACCCATCCAACTGAAGCGAACTTAAAGACCCATGACATCGGTACAATGAACTTCTACTTGACATATCTGAAAAGAATCGCTATGGAATCCGAGTCCGGCAAATCCTCATCGCCCTTGGCGGGACATTACATGCCGGGAAGCTTGGCGAGCCCTGTGACGTGTTAGAATATGGGGATTAGTGAGAGTTTCAATACTTACATCCATCAGTTTGCTCTTGCACCGTCTGCTTAATGGTGCATTGGTTGGCAACACTCATCTGCTGCTTTGTGATGGAGCCGCAGCCATCATAGAAGCATTCAGATTTGTTCATGGCGCGTTGAAGCGCGTCGCCCTTCCAACCAAACATGTAATCAGCGTGGGTTCCGGCTGCGGTGCCCTCAAAACTCCAGACAAAGGGGTTGGGTGCCCCTGAGGTCCACATGCTGTTGAATTTCGTGGTGTCCCAAACAGTTTCGAAAACGACCTGTAGTACGACGTTTAGCGTTACTCTTTACAACATACTGGCTGAATCGATCGAATAGTTGAATAGCACTGACCTGTGGCATCCGAACAGGATGAGTTGAGGGGCACTTGGGTGCATTGACGAACCCGTCTTGGGTGATGGTGTTGTACACATGCGACTGGTGGTCTGAACTATCAAGATTCTTACCATCCCAGCATCTAGCTCCAGTCAGTACAAGCTGAAGGAATGTTGGTATCGAGTAATCACGAACGCAGGGAAGTGCTGAGTGACGAAGAGACCGCCAGGGCATGCCTGCGCCGGGAAGTCACTCAATTCCGGGCCTCTATTGAAACCACCCTGAAGACACTGGTAACGCAAGCCGACGTGTTGGTTGGAGGTGATAGTTGGGTTGCCCACCGTCATCCGGAAACCCTAATATGTGTTAGATTATTGCTCTCAAAATCCACAGAACAATGAGTTGTATTACCGGTGGGAATGACTTGACGGGATTCTGTGCGATGTTGTCCCGGGTCAAGTCCGTCTGGCTGTAGTAGACAGTAAGTCCACCTTTTGTGCCGGAGTAGCCGTCGAGGTTGCCAGGGTCGACAGGAATGACTGGGACCAGATGGTAAGAGCCATTGGTGGGGTGCTTGAAATACAAAGCAGCCGTCCAGTAGTTGGAAAAGTCCTCTGCCATTTCGCACGTGGTGCAGGTAGCCCTGGCACCAACGTCTCCCTCCATAGTAGCATTGAAGGCGTTTCCGCCCACAATGTGGTGGACATGAGAGGACGGGATCTGGCCTGGTTGGACAACCGGGTCCAGACGTTGAATCGTTAGAGTCGAACACTGGAAACGAAGGCCGGCCTGAACAGGCGCGACGAGAGACAATGCTGCTGCGGAGAACCACTTCATCTTGGCGGTAGATACTGGTAACACTTGAGAGTCGGAGGCTTGTGGAAGCAAGTGAGCTAGGGAGTGACAATCTGACCTCATGCGACTCTTATAGGGTTGGATTTGGTCCAAGTTGCGTCAATTTGGTTGTTGGTTCCTTGTTGTCCCGCTATCTAGTAAAAACGGAATGCGCTTTGAATGTTTCTTCTGGATCTGGAATCAAATACCGAGATCCAAGGAGTGTTCGGAAGATCGCCCAAAATCAATCAAGCTTTGTATTAGCCGGGTGATTATCCAGTGATACGGAGTGTTCATCATATATAGGGTGTACTATATTTACCCGCGCTAGATATCACGAGTGCATGTTCACCTGTCGGCACTTTTTTTATTCCCTATGTAGGTCTTGATTTTAGTACAGTCATTTGCTATTGGGTCCACAAATGTGCGAAGAATACCTCGTGTGCGGCCTGTGCAATCTATCAACCATATCGCGATCCAGACATATCCTAGCTAATCGCCGAATCCATTTCACGACGGACTTGATTTGACGATAGCTACCAATCGAAGGAAATGATGGGATCGACAAGCCAGAAGACCACGGGGTGCTGACAGAATGATCGTGCATGTGACAGAATTTTCCGAAAGGGTGGCCACCATGGCCCATTAGAGAAGCTGGTCTTTAAGTAGGGAATACAATACACACAATACGTACCCCAGCAGCTTCTACGCAAGGAAGTCTGGATGGAAGCTGGATATTCGGCGTGCAATGAATTGACTAACTTGCACATGAATGTTATTTGTTTGTTTCTGGGGAACACTTCAGATCGTCAGAAGTCCTGGAAAAGATTCCAGGTCGGCGCGACCTCAGACGGCATAGATATGTTCACAGCAGCATCGGAGAATGGCGTTCGTTATGACGGGCTCATGCCTCGAACGACATGATGGCAATATTATTTACAGTACACTTCTCACCCTCGCGGTTTTCTTCTGCGCAAAAGGGATGGCATGGGACGATACATGAGCCCTCCAGAAAGGGCTGCCTGTAGCTGGTTCCTCGCGGGACAGCGCCTTTGTCCAGTTCCAATGGGGTCAATCAAAATAAGTTCCTGGGAGAAATATCCGATTGTGATTTGTTGGTCCTCCAACAATAACCTCTTGTATTTAAGACAAAGTGATTGGCCTTGAGAATGAGCTGCAGCGTCAAAGATTGATTTTTGAGAACTCGAACGAGGCAAGATGACCTACGCGACACATTGTTCCAAACAGTTGGCCGCCTTAGTGAGTTAGAGAGGCAGTGGTCTCTAAGCAGGTGAAGAAGCAGGCGTAGTACATCGTGGCGACCGCGGGAAGGTTGCAGTAGCGCCCGGGCTTCTTCCGCCCATGATCTCCATGAACTAGGCCCGAGTTTCTCTTGCTGGTCGCGGGCATCCCAGGCGCATCGACCTCCACATCAAGTGCAGGGCCAGCGCGGGATCTCCACTAACCAACCCTTCGGCAACCGCCGGGCATAGGAAATTATATTCCGGCCGCCAGCCTCATCCACGTGCAATGGCAAAGGTTTTAAAAGACCAACAACCCATCCTATCTGTCGAATTCGACTCTCTCGACAAACGAAAAAAAACCCATTGCTTTCTTCATTTATCAACTTTTTCTCCAGTCACAAATTTGAGCACATCAGTCTCTTGATCAGAGCTTCTAGCAACAAGATCAACACACACAAAAACCTACACATACCGAGCGCTTCACAATGTCAAACCTTAGATACACCACCCCCGCCGGACACGGACAGGACAACCTGGAGCGCTACAAGTATAACCAAGTCGTTCGTGTTGGTGACGTCATTCACATCTCAGGCCAAGGTGCGTCCAATCTTTGTCTCCGTTAGGATAATATGACTGAGAAGAGGCTAATATGACCTTCCAGGTGGCTGGAAATACGAGACCGGGGTGATATTTGAGGATATCGACGAACAAATCGACCAGGCCTTTGCTAACGTCGACCACATCCTCAAGGAGGCCGGCGGCAAGGGCTGGGAGCAGGTGTTCAGAGTCAATTCTTACCACATCCCGCTGGATGATCGGGCAATGAATGCTATGATTCGAAATTTCGAGAAATGGATGCCCAACCACAAGTCTCTCTGGACATGCGTTGGAGTCGTCAAGCTTGGCGGCGGTGATGTGATGAGGGTGGAGATTGAAGTGCAAGCTTATGATCCCCAAGGCTCCAAGTGAGCGTAGATATGAATCTCGTTGTATAGTACGGGTACTAGGATACCAAGACTTAAGTCCCCCGACAAAAAGACCAATACTGGCTTTACAGGCTTGTGGCAATTATATGTGCCTGGATGGGTTACATCAGTAGCTGAAAGGCTTGTGCAAGGCTGCAAATGCTCGATATAATGATGGGCAAGGACCACGGCAAAGCCCAATGGCCTCTGGCTGGCGGTAGGGTCTCGAGTCGCTCTACTATACGCATAAAGTGCTCGAAATTAGACCGAGATTTCGTAAGATGATTCTCTGCAGTTCAAAGACGTGTTCAGTTTGTTAGTTCAGAATAGTCCATGAGCAATGTACCGCATTTGCAGTGTGGCACAATGTGATGAGCTCTTCAGTATGAAGAAAACCCGAAGAGTTGCACACGACTGCTCTCTTCTTCCTAGATACTCAACTACCTGTTCATCTCGATGGCCTCCCTCTGGCTACTGTGAGCAGCATGGTGCTTCTATCCGCTCAGCATCTTGATAACGATATGTCAGTTCTCCATGAAAAGGTGTCTTCCATTCGATACAGTCGCCTGAAGAGACTATGAAATCGTTGCAGCTAAGCACTGTGCTGAGGTTGTGGAATCCTGCACAGTCTCGGCAAATATCTTCCGCACTCTGGTTAGTCTACCAAGGACTTGGATAGCACTGCCGGTACACAAGTTTCTCTCCCTCGTGCGATCGTCAAGCGGTGCAATTACAGAGCAGGCCGCTCAAACTGCGATGAATACTGGATCCTACATGACGTATCAGTATGGTTTGATCGATCATGTCGGTATGTGGCCGTATTTTCTCCAGATTTGAGGAAGCACTCAGACATACGTGATAGAGCTGGATTCCCGTTCTCTCGTACCGAGACTCACATGCTGAGTTATTGATAATTTATCAGTGATAAACATAGGTAATCACTCCCCTAACCCTGCTTTGCAACCGTACCTTACGCAACTATGAATTAGAACACCACTTTATGGCCAAAACTTTTTTCACCAAAAACCCTGTTGGGGGAACTTATTTCCAAGGTTGGGTTCCCTAAATCCGCCATGTCGGCCGCCATGTTGACGCACTACCTTAAACTTTGCAACGGTTCCTAAAAGTGGGCTATATAGCTTTGGCTTGACTCGTACGTCTTGAGTATACTCAAGGATGGATGGAAACGTGCGCAGGATTTGCATGCCTAATGCAACCACCGAATTCTGCGTGCGATAGCTACTGGGGTCGGTAGCGTATATATTAACATCCCCATTTTCGGGTATGTAGTGCGTACCCCAGAGTCCAAGCTGAAGCCTCGACGCCGTTGGGCGGCCAGTCCCGAGGTCTTTGGGCAATCACTTTTTAAACGTGGACAAGGGAATCCTTTCCAAGATCCCCGGGTTGCAGCGAGGCCACCTCAGCTCGCCGGTCGAGAGTGATCATCGTGGTGGTACTCGATGTGCTCGTCTTTGAACAGATGGCACGTGCGTTGCCGCCGGCTCATGATATCGTGTGATACAACGTTGTGATAACTCTCCGCGCAAGCCCTGGAGCACTAGCTGGCTGCCAAGGAAGGCTTGTTGGGTAAGAGACTGGGATAGTCGTGTATTTGTTTTGCCTCCAACCGTCGCGTCACAAATGGGATGCAAGTAGACTCAATGTTGCTGTCTCTCAAGACTCAGAAGTTCTGCTCAGACGAGGAGACATCTATTCGTTAACCATCAAGTCGTCAACAGCAATTCTGTCAAGACATCGCAGAACCGTGAGCACTGACTAGGCTCACCGGAAACTCAATTTCGACAGCGGAATCCAAGCGCCTGATAAACTTCCTTCTTTCATCCGTGCGCGGCCAATAGCAAACGGCGACGCAGCCCTCTCATTATTTGTTCTGTGCATCATCAGCCCTGAAGCAGCAATCTATTTCTGCAGATGCTCCTCCAGCTAGAGCGATGGTCAAAGCTTGGCGGGACAAATGACACATGCAGCCCATCCATCTCTCTGGATATGAGGGTCCGGATAGCTATAGCATGTGGTCGCGTTTCTGAGCGGACGGACTCGATGATTTCTGGGCATCCGGGGCCCGACCGTCGACACCGCCTGGTGCTCTGTTCTGGTGCTCACGTGGAGAGAAAACTTAATAGAGGACCTCATGAAGCCTGCTTGCAAAGATGCATTTACCCCTCCGAGTTGCGCCCTGATTCAGGGCGCAGGCAGGCGGAAGATTCAGCTTTATTACCGGTATGTCGATTTGCTAGCCGAGCGGCCCGGACCTGGGAAAATAAAGCCTGATATTCCTCATTTACTCCACCCAGCTACTATATTCCCTCTTGAACATGGTTTCTATTTGTACACAAGAGGCCCCATGGGTATTGTAAAAGCTGATGATACTCCACATGTTGCCCATATGCTCTCGCTAGGCCTCATGGCAGACATGTGTGCCTTGCATTGACTGAGCAAATACGACAGCCCTAGAAAATAAGGAATTCTTACCGCCCAGTGCTTGCAACCCTGTAGCACGCCTCGGACGTGCTATACAATGTCTCACATCTGGAACGACTATGGCCCGACGCAGCCACCGGGCACTGATGACCTCTCGCCGTTGGATGACAATTTGAGAGCAGGTCTCGCCGTCATAGGCGCACTCGCCGTGGTCTCTCTGATACTATGCACGAGCCTATTTTCCTTTATAACATACCGCGTCATCCAAGGCCGGCTCTCTGCCCCGTCTCGACCTCGTTGCTCGAGGTCTCGCCTATTCACTCGTCGACCTGTCCCGCTGGAACCCAGGTCGCAGCAGCAGCAACTTTGCCGGCACACCTCGAACAACACCATCAACGCGGCGGCCAAATCCCCTCTGTCGCCCTTATCGCCCGCCAGCGACCCGTGGCAGCGGGGCCAACTCTTAGATACCGCCGATGAAGCCGCGGTTGGCACAGTGCCCAACATTCGCCGGCGCTACCAGGGCTATAATCCACTGCTAGTACTTATATACATGCTGCTTATTGCCGATATTATTCAGTCCACCTCTTTTATTCCCAACCTTGTCTGGGTCAACCACGATGCCATCACCGTGCGGTCCGAGTCTTGCTGGGCACAGGGCTGGCTGCGATCGCAAGGCGACGTGGCGAGCGCGATCTTTGCCGCTGCCGTCTCGATCAACACCTATTTGCTAGTCGTCCACCGGTACACCATGCCGTCCAAGGCGCTGCGCCTGATCGTGGCGTCTGTATGGTCATTTAGCTTCATCATCGTGGCGGCTGGGGTGTGGGCTTCGAACAATGGCAGGGGCCATGGCGGGTATTTTGTGAGGGTTGACACATGGGTAAATATGCCACCTTGATGCCCTGCACTCCCCACAATTCCTGTGTGCGAACGCTCATGTGCTAACGACACATCAGTGTTGGATCAGCCAGGAATACGCTGGCTACCGCCTCTGGACACACTTCAGCTGGGTACTAGCCATGCTGAGCATCATAGTCTTAGCATGTATAGGCACAGCCATCAAAATCCGCGTGCCGGACCCAAACGGTCCTCGGCGGGGCCTGCTTCGAGTATTAGGGGGTGTGCGCATCCAGTTGCGGAACCCTCGAAAAACCGGCCACCACCCTGCGTTTCTCATCTACCCTCTCGTCTACTTTGTGTGCTGCGCGCCGATGGCCATTGGCCCCATGATCCTGGCGTCAGGTGTCACGGTCAAGCAGGGTTACTTCCTATGGGCGGGCGCTATGATCGCGAGTAATGGCTGGTTGGATGTGTTGCTTTGGAGCCTCACCATGATCTTCCTAGCACCCAAGGATATCAAGGAGGCCGGTCTGTCGGGCTTTGCGTTTCTGCGTACGCCTTCAGTTGAGTATGGGAACATGGTTTGGGTGGAAGCCGGACAGGGCGGTGGTGGGAACGAGACCAGAAACAAGGGTGGCGTGCTCGCGGCGGAATGCCTCCAGCCGCTCGCCCGCATGTTAAGGAGGGACTCGGGGAAGGACCGACGCCAGGGTTGTGGCTGGGAGTCGCTAAGCACGATGAATACGGATAAAAAGAAACAGGATGGCATCACATACAAGACTGTCACCTCGGTGGTGGTGGAGAGCAGTCTGAAGGGGGCGGCCGATGGTATTGGACACTCGCCGGCACAGCAGGACGAGATCGCGCCGAGACCTAGTTTTGTGTACGCCAGGGAGGATATTGTGACGGTACCAAGGAGGGTGGCTCACCGATTTTAGTGAGGAATTTCTTTGATCCTGGGAATTTGTTAAGGAATCACCTGCTGTGATGGTCGTGGTTTCGTTTTGCGATTCGACCTTAGTGGAGATAAATACTGTGTATTCCGGGGGCCGGAGCTCACTATTCCGAGAGACGGTTTGATTCTACTTGAGCATACCGTCCACTGCATATGCTAGGTAGTGACGGTAGGACTGGGTCAAGAGGATGGGAACCCAAAATATCACTAAGATCGCGAGGGGCGAGAGGCGTCCGAAGTTGGCATCTGAAACTTTAGAAAGTGGGAACGGTCGACGATCCACGGAAATAAAATAGCATCCTCAAAATTCTTAATACATATTGCCGAACTAAATACAGCGTCATGGAACCAAAGCCAGCATCGTAAAAGCAAAGTGACCACCAACCTGCAGGATTATATCGATAAATTCACTTCGGCACTGACGCCTGGTCGGCTTGGTCACTTAGTCTGCCGAATCATGACAATATTTGCAAGTCAAGCCCGGTGACATCCGAACTCTGATGTCGAACGGTGTATGCAATTTCTGCTGGTGACTTTTGTAACCATTGAAATGGTTTTATAGACAAATATAACCGGGTTTTCGAGGTCTCAACTATGGCGTTGGCGTCAGGGACGCGACTCTTGGTCATCTGGGTCTATGTTCTAGTCAAACTTTCCAGATTCCCGTCTATTGAACGCAACATACCTCGACTTCTGGGGACGAAGCTTGTCAAGTATAACATTAGTCCACGTGCCCCCAATAAGACCTTAAAGTCTCTTGGAAACTGATCTACTGCTGCAGAAATGTGTCCCACTCATAGTCATCATTCATGACATCTGGTCCGAACGCAAAGTCGTCCCCGATCATCGTCTCAAGCGTATGCTCCAAGCCGAATCCCAGTGAGGCTGACACAGCGTCGATCTCGCTTTTGTTGTGTTGGGACAGACTCGGGTCTATTCCTCCATCAGTGCCCTGCGAGACATCCCCCCATGGTCGGTATTGGAACGCGTAGGGTTCTCCTTGTCCAATCTCCGTGGATGAAGACCCTGGTGTTAGCAAGGTTTCGTTGTCCTTTCCCATACTCTCTTTCCCGTGTCTCTTTACGTCTTCCAGGGAACTCGATAGGCCTCGGCCATCATCAACACCAACTGTCCGGGAGTTCTTGATAAGTCTCAGCAGGTTTAGCCTTATCCTCCGTGCGGTGTCCCATGAAGCAGAGAGCTCATCCAGCACGGTAAGACAGAGTCTCATGTCGTCGGTGCTGAAGTTAAATGAAGATATGGCATCTGGGGCAGTGCCAGGTTGTGCTTTAGCACTGCGTAGAAGAACAAGAGCGGCTGATAGAGTGCAGTGCGTGGCGGTGATTGGACTGCAGCGGAAGCTGCCGAAAACGCGGCGATACTTTCGCGCCGTGCTGCAGATCTGCTTGGCCGAGGTTTGAAGGAGTGAATTGGCTTTTTGAAAGTTTGTTTTGGGTTTTAGGTCGATAGTGTCAGCTGGTTCTGTGGCACTGCTGTTGGTGGAGTCGGGGGTAGCCAAGTAAGGCCTTGCGAGGAGGATGCAGGCAGTGGAGTAGACCATGTGAAGAGTGAACGTCTGCGGCAGGGAGGAAGCGTCCAGACGGTCCAGGCGGAGCTCAGGTGGCAGATCGTATATCCACGTCTTAAGCTTGAGGTAGCATGAGTCGAGAAAAGTTGATCGTAGTATTCCCTGGCACTTTGGCTTCGGCATATATCTTCAAATGTTAGCAGGTCAAAAACCAGTCAATAGTCACAGGCCAGCTGAGCCCCTCTACGGTTACTTACAGGGACACCAAGATGTCTTCAAGTATTTGACTGAGTCGCATGAGAGCATGCTGCTGCAACATGAGTGTTCTGGAGTTTCGAACATCCCCAAATTGGTCAAAGAGGTTTGCTTCCACATTCGGCACGGACGGCCATGCAACGAGCCCTTGAGCATCCTGGATAACTGGTGAGTACCGGTGTGACTAGGAGAGGCTCCGGTGGGCCTACTAATACTGTGCACACACGTCCCGTATAAGCAGCAGCAAGCTTGTCGTCGCAATACATGGACCAATAAAGCAGCCGTCTAAGCTCGACCTCCTCTTTCGGTATCAAATTTGAGCCAGAGATTCTTTGGGCATCAAGATTAATTCCTAGGTCGAGAGCGAGCTGCTTTGCCGTGCCCTGGCGTAGCCAAGAAGTCGCGTCGGCCCCTGTGGACTGTACACAGCGATTCAGTATTGTTTGTGGGTGCGTATTAATGATCACAGACTCACCACACTGAGCGTGCTCAGCAAATAAAGAGACTGTATAGTCGTAATGTTCGGGAACTTCAGGTCGTAGGCGAGGTAGCTCTCAGCCCGTTTGAAAAAGAACTGCCCGGCACTGTTTGTATCGGCTGGATCAGCGCGCACTGCAGGGCTATCCGTGAAGCGAGATCCAAGGGCAAGAATGCAGTTCTCGAGAAGAGGACTCCAGTAGCGACCCGTTGTCTTCAGACTTTCCCGATAAAGGTTTTCGTCGACGACCAGCAACCACGGATTTTGCCATGTGAAGTACAAGTTCACTAGCTCCGATCTCAACTCCTCTGAGACCAGATGACTGCTATTGTCCTCTGCCAGAATTCGCCGATTCATCTCGGCGCGAGGGTTGGCAGCGGTGAACTCAACAGATTTAGTTTGTGACCGTGCCGAAGAAGCACCTTCGCCCTGATCCAGCATAGTATCGGACATGAACTGCAGCCGTCCACTTGTGGGGCCAAAGTAGCGAAACTCGCCGTCACCTTCATAGTTCAGCGCCTCTTCGATTGACAAAGTGCCTTCAAACGCATCACAGAGAGCATCAACGTCTGGCGAGGTCTCGCTGTGACCAGGATCCTCATACATGGTCAGTGAGTCAGCATCACCCAGACCCGTGCTGCTGGAGGACAGAGCGGCTATCGACGCATCGACGTCGATGCAATGGTTGCGCAGCACCTGCTCAAGGGCCTCGATGCGGCGGCGGAGGAGATCGACGTAAGTCTTGGAAGCAGGCTTGCGGCCGTCTTCACCTCCTGCATACTTGCATGCTTGCATGCCACGGCTTAGGCATCGAGTACATGACGGGCGTGCGCCATCACACTGAGAGCACAAGGCTGATATCAGCAGAGAATTCCACACAAGGTCAACGTCACCGTCCAAGACTTCGGGCCCTCGTGCTCACGAACCTTTGCCCGACGGCGGCGGCATTCCTCGCACGCACGAGAAGTATACTTGCGCTTCTGTTGATCGGATCCAGAAAGTCTTGCTCGTTGGGCTTTCATCTTGAGAGAATCTTCATTTTGCAGAGAGCTGGAGAGAACGCTGTCATGTTAAGAGGTTCTGTCATGTGCACAGGGAGGTTCTGTTACATTACTCAGCCACTACACTGCTTAGGCCCTAGACTTCGAACCCTGGTGCCCCGCATGTATCCCACGGCTGTGTATTGTGATCTAACTTAGGTGACAAACAGCAGCGAGCTGAAGGACATTGAGCCTTTGTACTATTCTCGCTTTGTTGATTTATTACACAAGATCAACTAGTGCCTGACACTGGAAAATATCAAAAAGCTGAACCCTCAATAGATTTGCGGCCTGCATAGGTAAGTGACTTAGGACCTAGCATGGTCACAAGCTGGTGTCCGATCCTTCAGAAGTGATGAGGTCTACAGCGTCATCGAGCTGCTGAGAAGACCAATGATTCAGTGCCAAACGTGCGACAATGTAGAGATCTGCGTGCCATTGCCACTAAAATGTCCACAGTATCAGGTCCGAGGATGTTTGAAAGTCGCGTTATGGACGGACGTGGAATCTTGCACTAAGCGCATATTGATCACTCAATCAGCACGCGACCCTCTCTTGATTGTTGGATGACTGCGACGAAATGGTATCAAACGGGCTCATTGCTGCGCTCGCTGTTGCCCGACTTTGAATATGAGACCCAGTATGTCCCTGAAATAAAACTTTGAAGTTACCACAATGGAAAGGTTTATAGTAAATTCCTTTGAGATATAGTTTTGATAAACATGTTTCGGTAAGAAGCTCTTCTGATTATATTACTGCTGCTTGGTGTCTAGTTGTACGCAAGTCATGAAGATCGTTTCTTGAGATGGTGAAATAATTCCTCTGCCCCGAACCAGATCTATGACCGCTGACTATCGATACAAGCCTGGAAAATTAAGGTATCTGACCCGGCTACTCAGGCTGGATCAGGTTGATTGAATAAGGTTGGCGGAGAGGGGAGTCCCTATCACAATCAGAATTCTGAAGACGTACTGATACTTTGTTTCATATGTTCTCGTGATGAAGGGGATGTGTGAGTCAGCTAGCCATGGCATGTTTAAAAGCCATAATCGCGCAGGCTATCGTCGACCGGGCAGAGACTCTGTGCATGGACCAAAGCCATAACTATGAAGGCTAGACTTCACTGATATAACGTGCTACTTTGAGGCGTTTTCATCTGATCTCCGCGCAGTCCGTGGAACGCGCGGAATTGGAGAGTGGGCTGAGATCCACAGTTTGCGCGCTCTCGCACACCAACAGTAGTCCGACACTCATGGGCCCATGAGGATACCCCGCAAGGTTGCAAATAAAAAGATTGTCAGTGAAGAGGGACCTATCTCCGTCTTCCGGGAGACTCAACGAAGTCCCCTACAGTTCGGGTGGAGCGAGTGTACATTCACATGCGTCTCTGTTTTCCCACCTTCGTATGACAGAATGCGAGTTCCTTTTCACCACCCTATAGCATTTTTGCTTTTGAGAGCGATCGTCGCTCAAAAAACAAATTTTTGCGCCAAAGAGCACTTCTCATTCCCAGAACTCCTGGGTGCCCAACTATCTTCGATCACAACCTCAACGCTAGATGGATACAAGGGCGCCTCGGGATGGCTGCCTGAAGCTGCCCTGATTAGCCACGATGGAGTGCGAGCCTGCAATGTCACAATATCGTACACGCATCCTGGTCATAATGATCTAGTGTCTGTGCAAATCTGGTTGCCGCTTGTCGACTTCAATATGCGTTTTGTGGGAGTTGGAGGAGGGGGCTGGTCAGCCGGAGAAATCGGCACTGACATGAGGTCAGCTTTTGCATCGCAAGGCTACGCAGTCGCCACTACAAACGCGGGCTACGACCACGACGTCTTCGGTACCGCCGATCGCTGGTTGATGAAGCGTCCTGGAAACCTGAACTATCCTCTCATTGTAAATTTCGGTCATCGGGCTCTACACGACATGGCAGTCATTGCCAAGCACGTCATACGCGAGGCTTACGGCTCAGGACCGGACTTCTCTTACTGGCAGGGTTGCTCAATTGGTGGACGACAGGGGCTTACCATTGCCAGCAAGTACCCAAGCGACTACGACGGCATTCTGACAAGCTGTCCTGCTGTCAACTTCCCAGCTCTCCTGATGGCCATGTATTGGCCACAATTCGTCATGAATCAGAAGGGAGTATACCCACACGCTTGCGAATTTGAGGCATTAAGGGCTGGTTCATTGCAGTTCTGTGACGGTCTCGATGGGGTGAAGGATGGCGTGATTGCTGACCCGGACCTTTGCACATTCGATCCAATAACCTTAGCTGGCACCTCCTTCGACTGTAAGGGAAGTTCTATCGTGGTCTCAGAAGATGCGGTTAGCTTGTTCAAGGATATTGTTCATGGACCAAGTGATCCGGAGGGAATCAAGTTATTCCCAGGAATCATGCCTGGGACAGCTCTGGTTGGTCTCATGGCCACTGCGAATACGCTCTGCAACGGCAAGCATTGCTCTCACGGCTTGCCATTCACAGTCGCGGACGACTGGATACGGCTCATGCTCAAGAAAGACGCTTATTTCGATCCAACGAAGATGTCGCACGCTGATTATGCTCATTTGTTCCGAGAGAGTGTGGCAGAGTGGGACGCAATGTTCAGCAGCAACAACCCTGACATGGATCAATTCCGGCTGCTCGGAAAGAAGATGATTAGCTGGCATTCTGTAAATGATGAAGCCGTGCCTATTCTTGCCATGAGAGAGTTTTATGAAAGGGTATTGGCCCGGGATCAAGCACACAATATTACCACCCAGGACTATTATCGGTACTTCGAGGTACCGGGTGCAACGCATTGCTCAGCTCCGACCGGGGTGCCATACCCTCTAGATGCGCTCACGACTCTTCAGTCCTGGGTCGAAGATGCAGTTGCTCCTGACAAGCTACCCGCCGTGCCCCTTGGCCATCAACGGACCGAAACGAAGGTCGACCGACCGATCTGTGCATATCCAGGGACCGCGTTTGAGACGAAAACTGGGGTTGCTTGCAGAGTCCCTGGCGATGAAGTGAATGAATTAAGGCCATACATCAAGGACGAGTTGTAATGAGTTACTAGATATGCCGAATTCATGGAGTGCATTTTGTTACATGAGACACAGTGTCTTAATTTCGTGATTCTGATCGCATATTTGAACTACGGCTCCGGCGGCTAATTATCGCCAGGCTTTGCGTAGCGCTCTCCCAAAGTAAGGAGTGATGCTATAAGAAAAGAGAGTCATATCGAGATTGATGTCTAGTCAGTTATTGAGATATGCGTTTCAACGCTACTTTTCTTGATTCTATTGAGGCTCGATTTTCCACATTTTGCGTCTCATTGCATTGGTCATGGTGTCGATACAGCCAGACATACCAACTACTGAGTTTTCTCACATGATGACCATGACTAGGTCAGCCCTCAACACCAGCACGCTTTGGAACTACTTTTCTCATATCTGCATTCAATTCGTGTAAGAGGTGATAACCGTGACTCTCTGTGCGTGCGTTGTCAGAAATGCCATTACATTAGGAACTGAGTAGGGTTTGGCTCATTTCTGAAGGGACTCCGCGATATGGTCTATGGCATCCGTCCCAAGTGCTTGATATGAGGTCAAATATCGAGTGCGTCCACATTTGTGTTTCTGGTCTCCAAAAGTGGTCCCACGAACCCCTGACTGGGACGGCAACATCCGCTTCACCGGTCACGCGTATTCGTCCACATTCGAGATCAACGACTACAAGGGCTCTGCAGCAAACGGACCAGCCCGTGTTTGTGGGCCAGATCTGACATGGCTTTCGGCAGCCTTTCAGCCCTCCTCGGCGTGGCAGCACAACAGGGGGAGGGGGGGTAGATTACATAAGCCCGCATCGCAGGCACCAAGGACACACCTACACTCCAAATCTTCTGGCCATTTCAATCAGACCTAGAGTACCAACAATCTTTCCACTCGCTCGTTCTCTTTCATTTCCAGTCTATCGACGTCACTTATCATCACTTCGCCTTTCAAGGCTCTTCCTTAATCTTTCAAGAGACTGCCCCTCTCCGAGATAAATTCTAATTCAATGTCGAGTCTTTTTCGAGAGCTCACCGAAAGCGAATCTCCTGACAGCTCTGATAATGGCATGAGTAACTCTGAAGAAGACGGCTCTACAGACTCGTACATCTGCGACGTTTGTTCTGGTTTTGGTGAGCGTGGCCATTCGCGCGCCCTATTCAACCTCAACAGTGATGATGTTCCCGACGAGATGAGATACACGTACTTCTATTTTCACTACCCAAATCCCGTCCTGCTGGCCGACTCGGCCAAGAATGGCTGTCAGGTATGTCAGCTCATCATGAGCGACATTCGCGATTTGTGGAATATCCAATTGGATCATCTGTCGTGGGAGGATGTCCAGGAAGAAGTCCAGGACTTGGAAAACAAGCGATTGGCCACATGGGCCGAGTTAATGCAGGATGACATTTTCAACTTCGACCCTGACCAAGATGCTGCTGGGCTAGCCAAACGCATCGAGGCCGCCCGACTCGACGGCCATAGTATGCTGCCTAGCTCAGCTGTGCACGGCAAAGGCCGGATTTGCCTCATGGTCCTTTGTAAGAGCGACCAAAAGAGTCTCCGGGATATCTCTGGAGTGCAGACGGCCCAGATAGAGATAGTTGGTGACCCGCTCGGGAGTAGGTCCAAGTTCCAAGGATTGGCTTTCTTATCAAGTCCTCGTAAGCTACACTCCCTTGTCTCGCTCTTCCTCCACGGTGAAAAACACTCTGGGACCATTCAGACGAGACGCGACTCGCAGCTCACAGCTTGTAGCCGATCGTCTAGATCCGGGCTTGCTTCACCGTCCAACCTCGGATGTCTTCTCTCGCGAGCACCTCGAGCTCGTTGACCGGTGGATATATGAATGCTCTACAGAACATGAAGCGTGCGGCAGAGTCGGCCCGCTGCAACATTTGCCGACACGCGTGTTAAAGATAATTCCCTCGGAAACCGCAAGTGACGTCGAGATAGTGAGGCTGGTCGAGACTGGAGGTGCTGTAGGGTGCTACGCTGCGCTTTCCTACTGCTGGGGCCTCACACCTCAAGTCGAGAAGACCACGACGAGCAACCTACACAGTCACTTGGACGGAATTTCGCTGCAGATCCTGCCAAAGACAATTGCCGACGCTATTCGCCTATGCTGTAAGCTAGGCTTTGATTATGTTTGGGTGGATGCCTTGTGCATTATTCAAGATGATTACGAGGACTGGACACGCGAGGCAGTTAAAATGTCCGAAGTGTACGGTAACTCCGCGTTGACTATAGTCCCTTCTATGGTGCGCGACTCCTCTGAGAGCTTTGTGGAGGCGCGGAGAGCCGGAGGCTTCCCTATCGAGATTATTACGGAGCTGCCGTACACAGACTCAGAGTCCGGCCTAGCAGGCAGCCTCTGGTTCGGTGACTATCTGACCTGGGACAACTCCTGGGCCCTGGAGAGGGACTGGGAATCAATGTATACGGAGAAGCGAGAGCCCTACGAGTGGCTCGGGCGCGCCTGGTGCTTCCAGGAGTGGATTCTGTCGCCACGAATCCTTCACATCCACAACATGAGCCTCTGGGACTGCTTTCAGGGGTATGCAAACGAGGTGACTGCACGGCACGTGGGGCCGACAATGCTGCGGAGAGATCTCTTGGGTTCCGGTAGCAGTACCACGTGGAGCTCCATCGTAGCGGAGTTCACGTCGCGGGCCATCACCAAGGCGTCAGACCGTTTGCCAGCGCTGGCGGGGCTTGCGGCAATGTACGCGCGCGCCACGGGCCGAAGCACGTATCTAGCTGGGATCTGGTTTGAGGACCTGCCCGCTGCGCTGTTGTGGTCTGGCTGGACCGATGACTCGAGCGTGGGAAAGCTGGACTCCCCCTCTTTCACCTGGGTCTCCGCGGATCGGGCAGTCAACTTCTACGGCCCAGATGTCGTGTATACACCCGGGGACTTCGAAATCAAGACCAGAGCAGTAGCGTGGTCTTGTAGCGAACATGGGCACCCTACCTATACATCGAGAGGCTTCACTGTCGAATTCGAGGGCCCCTTGGGTCTCGTAAATGGTTCGATGCCGTCCTGGAGTTTGCGGCCGCTATACAACCAATGGACCTTGGTCCTTGACCGAAAAGGAACATGTACGGAGGAGAATATTGCTGTGTCCAAGTTGTATTTGATGCTCATCATGGGCGGCCGGACTGAGTCCGGCCTGTACGAGTATCAGTCACTTGTGTTGAGAAAGTTTGAAGAAGAAAATGACGTGAACTGTTTCCAAAGGCTAGGCCGCGCGTATTTGAAACTTGAGGAAGGACAAGCGCCGCCAGACATGCCTCCTGCTACGCCAGAGTGCGCGGTGTGGGAGCGGAGCAGATTTCGTCTGAAGTGAATCAGCTGGCAAGCAATGTTTGTCCGAGTACCTAGGACGTCAAGGTTCAACATTGATATATGTTGCAACAGGACAGTAAAATCAGACGCTTAATAATCAAAATAGAGCAACTTACCTCTTCCTAGTAGTAAGGTAGCTCATATCGTTGTTATCCGTCAAGGGTAAGAGCCAAGAATGACTATTTATAATCTCAATAGACCTATAACTGCTTTCGAAGTAGTTCGGTGGGACGCCAGTGGATGCTGTGCTTACACTGAGAGGATCACTTTATCAAGGACGGTGTGGTAGTGATGGGTAACGTGTTTCTTGACCGAGAAAAACTGGCAAATTTCCTAATCACAATCTCAAGGCCTTCTGTGTATCTATCACTTAATTCTTGACAATTGCTGCCCTTAGTTTTGTGTAACTTGAGCGATCTCCATGGCTCGAAGCCTTTGTAGATTGATCTACTTCAAGGGAACCCAACGGAATCCAGACATGAATGGAAACGTGCAGACTTGTGGATCATGGAAGAGAATCCCCCTTTACACACATTGTAGAGGAGAAGTGAACTCGAAGGAGCAGCAAAGAATCCACTTATCCACTTGCGTGCCTACCCAGAATTCTGGGTCTGCTGTAAACAGACGAGTCAAAGTGCTTTTCGCGGGGGTGAAATGCTCCATCCAACCAACACTTCTTGAGAGATGTGATGCGACTGGTTATCTTGCCTGAAGGTGGCTACCTATGTGGATTTTTGGTGCCCGGGCCGCGCTACCCGCCGTGGCAGTAATAAAACGAGATCAATGCTTCGTGAACCGATAAGCATGAGTATATGTCTACCGGAGGCCCCTTTAGCCTCTGTCAATTGGCTTGCTCTCACCATTACATCTTCCTAAATCTCGAAACATTAGTCATGGAGCATCCAGTGGCTCCCTCAGAGCTCTCTCTACTGCAGGCATCCTATGCCGAGGCGATCGATGCTGCAAAGGAACCCCTTGTAGATATAATCCCCGTCGAATCTGATGAATGCCTAACCCACGATCTGAAACTCTCCGGAACACGCACTTTCGATGTTGTAGACTTGCAGTCCGAGCCGGCAGAGGAGGTGTTCGGCATCAGTCTGCTCGACTGCATCGTAAGCAGCTTTTAGATACTTTTTAACCCGTTGAGAAGATATCGGCCGTCTGTGGTCTGTGCGACTAATTGCCTCAAAGCGTTATGTTGCAATGCAGATTAGTCTATAGGCACACCTTGGCCAATTCTTCTTCCAATTTTCGTAAAAGCTTTCTTTGGTGGTTTGATAGCTAACTCCGGATGCTGCAGATGCCCAAAATGTATATTCCAATCACCTGTACATACAAACTCGATTATGATATCAATAAAGAGGCTGTGATATCCGACCTCTGTTTGGGGCTCAAAAGGCTACTGGCGGATTATCGTTTTCTGGCAGGGTCACTTTTTGAAACCGAAGCCGGCACGTCTTTCGTCAGGCGCGGTCCCTCTCACGCAAAATTCACAGTTCACATCGAAGATCACACCAAGAGAGACTTTCCTGCGTATGCTGAATTGGCAGAACGCCATTTTCCCGTCTCTGAGCTCGACTTCCGTATGCTCCCACCAAACTTCGAGCCAAGTCCAAGTGGTGCGACTGAGGAAGGTCATCCCGCAATGCTTGTGCAATTCAACCTCATCCGGGGTGGTCTTGTTATCGGCGCGGTGTTCCATCACCTTCTAATCGACGCCAAAGGCTTGGATGCTGTGATGTCGCATTGGGCTGCGCATACGCGCTCCCTGAGGAATGACACTTCTCCTCCAGCCTTCCAGTCATCCGACCTAAACGTGTCACGTCTGAAATGTGTCACACCGGACATCTTTGATAAGGACAATCAGCCGATATCCTCGCTGAAATACGCACCCAACGCACCTCCCACCTCAAACATTCCACCCTCAGCAATGGCCCAACACCTCTGGCACATCCCTGCTAGCAAACTCGCAGCCCTCAAAGCCTCAGCCGCGCCACAGGCTCCAGGTGACGCCTGGGTCTCGACAAACGACTGCATCACGGCGTTAATGTGGCGCGTAATCACGCGCTCTCGCCTCGCAATGCACGAAATCACCGACCCTCTGACAGACACGCGGCCCGTGGCGCTGGAGAACTCGCTGGATGTCCGCGCCTCGATCCCGGGCGGGATCCCCGCGGCATACCCTGGCAACGTGGTGATGTTTTCCAAGGCGCTCATGCCGTTGAACGAGCTCTTGCGCGCCGATACGTTCCGCGCCGTCGCGGTGTGTGTGCGCGAGACGGTCGAGAAGTACCGTGCGTGGCCTTTGGTTGAGCGGGCGATTGGCTGGATTGCATCTGTCCCACGGGGTGCGGATGTCGCCATGGATGTCGACGTTGTTTTGGGTCTGGATGGGCTTGTAACCAGTTGGCGGGTTCTGCGGGCATATGAGAGATGGGATTTCGGGTTTGGACCGCTGAAATCACTTAGGTGGGCAACGCCCGTGTTTGATGGGTATGCATTCTTGTATCCTACCCGACTTAATGCAACACCAGATGAAGGGGTGGAGATTTATCTGGGTCTGGAGAAAGGGTGTATGGACAGGCTGTTGATGGATAAGGAGCTTTCAAAATGGGCTGAGATTCGTGACTAGTCCGCGTCTCCCATCACAACGAAAAAGATGAAGGTGGTCCGTTCAATGATCGCCGGAAAAGTAAATTCAAATTCTGTACAAACATCTTTTAAGCTCAGTCCCCTTCTAATTTCATGGAATCAGTTCGCCAAGTGCGGTCTTAACTCCCCCGTGTAATCAGGATACCCGAACTTGGTCAGCTTGTCACCATCTTCCGCGATTTCAGTAAACCAGGCCCCAACGTCCTTCAAAAACTGCCCTGTCACCTCGGCATCACCAAGATCAAACGGCTCATATCCTTTTCCAATCGCCCGCATTTGTGACCATGCCCCAAACCCAGACATCGCAAAGTCCGTCTCAAATGGAGGCAGAGCCTTGACCGCACCCGTGACCTGCCCAGCCAGCAGGTCCAGCGCAAGAGACGGCTCCTGCACCGCGGGCCTCGCAATCCCGACGCCGTCAACGACATCCAGCGCCTCGACCATGGCACCTGCAGACCTCAACCCGCCAGTGATGAAGACCTTTGTTCGGCGCTTGTCAGCGGGACCCAGTGCAGGGACGACACGCTCGGCAAAATCGAGGAAGAACGCCTCACGACTCCGCGTGCTGTCTTTCTTGCGCTCGAACCCAAAGTTCTCATATGTGCCGCCGCTCAGCTCCAGGTAGTCGACGCCGGCGCCCTGCAACGCAGCAACCAGCTCGGCCGCGTCGGCCGTCGTCAGCCCCTCGGCTTGGAACTCGACCGAGTTGAGTTTGATAGCCAGGATGAAACCCGGGTTCGTGCATGCCCGCACCGCTGCACACACCTCACTCACGATACGCAACCGGTTTGTGATACTGCCACCGTATGCGTCGGTGCGCTTATTGGTAGTCGGGCTGAGGAACTGAGCCAGCAGGTAGCCGTGTGCGGCATGCAGTTCGATGCCGTCGAAACCTGCCGCCTCGAGGAACTCAGCTGCATGAGCGAATGCGTCGACGATGCGGGCAATCTCATCTGTGGTGGCTGCGCGCGTCGGCGGGAATGTCATCCCGGCGTGAGGCTCTGCGGACGAATGCGAGCGGTAAGCCTTTGCGCTGCCTGACTTGCTGTGGGATGTGGACTTACTGAGCTGTACAGCTGACGCAGAGATGGACTCCTTGGCCATTTTAGATGGGATCTGACGTCCTGGATGATTCACCTGCCCTATGACGAGTGCGCCATGAGCTTTCGCAGCCGCAGCTGTGGCCTGGAATCTCTCGAAGCGCTCCCCCTCCATTGGGGCTTCGGGGGTGATAACAGCATCGCCAGCAGCACTCATGTGTTCATAGTCAATCATGATATTTCCGGTCTGTATGATTCCCCATCCGCCTTCGCCCCAGCTTCAAGGGTGTCAATTCTACTCTCAGAGAGGGGAATATGGAGTCACAAATTCTTACCGTCGGTAAAGCTCGACGTACTCCTTTGTGGGGATGCCGCGAGCCGGCA
Source organism: Diaporthe amygdali (assembly GCF_026229845.1). NCBI lineage: Eukaryota > Fungi > Ascomycota > Sordariomycetes > Diaporthales > Diaporthaceae > Diaporthe > Diaporthe amygdali. Next base: position 137,234 of record NW_026517060.1, on the reverse strand, counting down.
AGTCATTGACGTCCCAGCTCGACAACGCCTCCGCCATAGAACTCTTCAATAAGCGATTAGGGGCGGTCTTTCGCGACTGCTCGAACGCCAGGGGTTGAGCGAGACGTGAGACGTCGGCCTTATCGCCGGACTCGTACCGTATTGTAGACATTTAGCGTTGGTTCGGGAACGTGTGTGATAGTAGTTGATGTCTTAAAGACTCTCTGATGATTGCACCTCATTGCTTCAGCTGTATCCTGCAGCATGTGGCCATCTTATATCACCGCAGCGCCAGGATCGAGCCCTCGTATGAAATAACTCAGGAGGCATGTTTATTGACCCGAGTGTCGAAGGGAGTAATTCTTTCTTTGCAATTCTCACGATCTACCAGAGATACGCGAACGAGACGTCGGCGTCGGGCACTCCTGTCCGTGCAAGGCCGACAGCTGGGATCCTGTGACAAATCCATACTCGATGCAGGAACATTGAAGTGCGGCGCTTGGCGGATGCAGCTAGAAGAGGCAGACCCAGACTCCTGAATGAACGCCAAAAACTCTCCGACATGGTGTGTGGTACAAGTAGTGGCCGTAGCAAAGTCCTAGTCTCTTTTTTATTAACGCCGAAAGAGGATTGACGATTCGGCGGTTTGGTTGCTCCGCGTCGCGGCTTATGCCCTGGCCGGACTCAAGGCTGATGGCAATCTCGAAACGCTTGACCGTTTCCTGAGATTTTTAGTTGGACAAACAAATAAAGAACTCAATTGCAAATAAATGTTGCGTGAATCAGACCGACACGTTCTTTTCCTCACGACGCTTCCTTTGACCCCTACAGCACTTTGTTAAGATTGGATGCTGAGTTTCTGACACGCCGGACCGAATCTATTCCTTTAATCCCAGACGTCGAATGTAATCTGAAGAATGTTCCTTCCCGACGAAGCTGCGAGCGTGCCGCCGAAGGTGACCATCACCATCAGGAGGAGAAGACAGTGTCGTATTCCTAACAGCAGCACAGTCACTGCTGCTCCAGTCTTTCTAACGTGCCATGCAAATCAGCACTTCACAAGTATTTCATCACTCGACAGGTAAATCGGGGACTCACGCTCTCACAGTACTCCAGGAAATCCTTCAGCGCCGACCACTCGGCCAACTGCGTCGCCCTGTGCGCGTCCTCCTGGCCACAGATGCTCGGGCATAACGCCGCGCAGGACAGCAGAAAGGCCAGGATGCCGAAGATCTTGACTGCCATGTCGAGCCGCTCGACCCAAAGGCGCTTGCGGCAGCGTTTGCAGACCTTGGGAGGCTGCGGCGACGCAAGTGATGGGCTGTTAGGTGTGTGTGGTCGTGGACTTGGGTGTACCGTAGTCTGTGCTGTTTGGGTGAGGGCTTGCGCGGAGGCGTAGTCTCCAAGAGCTACATCTTGAACGGGATTCTGAGCCATTTTGCTGGGGTTCTACGGTGTCTACTCATGAAGATGTGAGGCATCAATGCAAAAATTTTGATCGGGTCCATCGCAGTGGTCAGATCAAGGAGCCAATGAATGACGCTGTTTTTGTATGTTACTTTGAGTGAGGCGGTGCATAACGAGGGCTGAAGTGTATTAAGGCTGATCGATACTCTCTCCGCTGACAGCGCAATAACATGGTATTATCCCCGAACTGCCCTAGCGCAGACGCCACGGCGTATACTCTCATGGAAATGGCTGTAGTGATACGTCAACCCTACACGCCTTCCCCAGCCACTCTCCTCACACACTCAACCTCCCAGAGCGGCCGGCTCAGCTGTGGGCAATGTCCCACCGCGTACTCGTATACGTCGACTTTGCTTCCACTCTCTTTCTCAACGAGGCCGATGAAACTCTGCTGGGCCGCAGGAGGATTAACACGATCCAGCTTGGTGAACATATATGAGCACGGGATGTGGTTGTATCCCGCGTAAGTGAGCGGAGTCATAATGGATTTCACAGACTGCGCGACCGGTGAGGAAACTGATGCATACTTCAAAGCATCCTCGCGAGGTATATCCGCAAGCAGCCAGTCGGTGAAGACATCCGGGTTGTGGTGGTACGCCCACAAGCCCTCCACGGACGCAGCGAGTGATGAAGGTGAGAACAATCGCGCACTCCACGAAAGTGGGATCAATCTCCCCACTGCAAGCGAGATCGATGTCCACAATGAAGGCTTCCCATGAGCAGTCTCAATCGAGGGCAGCGGCATGTCCGTCTGCAGGACACCAGCCATCGACGAACCCACCGGCGCGATGGCGGCTGCTACGTAAAGGAGCCGCACAATACCCCCTGACTTGGAAGCGCGCAGCCGGTCAGTCTTGCTAAGGCCCTCGCAGGCCTGTGTTCCTGGGAGGCCGCCATACGAGTGCATGACTATGACAATGTCCTTGCCCTCGTCAGACAGGGCCTCCGCCAGCCGGCGGATGTTGTCCGCATCGTCGTACATGCTGGGAGTCGGGTCGACGAGGACGTCAGGCGAGGAGGGATGATGAACAACGTGGACTTCATAGCCGACATCTCGCAGCGGGCCCGAGACGGGGTCGAAATCAGAAGGACGGCTTAATGCGCCAGGCACAAAGACGATGACGGGCTTCATGGCTGTTATGATTGCTTTGAAATAAGCTGATGATTGTGTGCAACAGTGTGACGGACACATACAGCAAATATGAGTTCGGCTCTGGCACGTGCCGCAGGACCGTGAGAGTCACGCCATGATGGGCTTGGCTGGTAAGAGTAGACCATTCACCGAAGGAATGGTTAGCTGCCTGGCTGCATCGCTACGCGATTGGTCAGACCTGAATCCCAGCATACGCAGTCTCGTATCGCAGGTCATCATGACTGTCCTGAGACGTATGAAGTCGGTTCCCTCGATTGGTCTGCAGTCAGTTAAAAGTCGCCGACTTCAGAGCGGCCTTCATCCTAGCCGCAAGGAACAGCATTCCGTGACCAGCATTACCGCCGGACTCGCTTGTCGATGAAGCGATGTAGCCAGAGGATCTTCAAACTTTTCACAGCTTGGTGTGATCAGCCATATAGCCTTGAAGACTCCAAAGCTTCTTGTTCAAATCCCCGCTCCGTTGGCTTCTCAACAAGAACAACGGTCCCTCTTGAAGTATAGAGGACTCGGATCTAAGCCGCGCAACATTCGCGGGACCGAGGAGTCGTGGTAAATTGTAGACAGGACGTGTGGTGGTTGGGTCGCCGTTAATGTCTAGTGTAGCGTACTGCTCAGGGTCGACCTCAGCCTTTTCTGCCTCTGCGCCGGGTTCCGAGGTGCCATCTTCAGAATTCAACGCCTTATCCTCGCCCAGCCAGAGAAAAGCGGCACGGTGAACATACGTTGCGGCGTACTTGGCGCCAGTCACCTTGATGATATATTTCCTGCCGTGCTCTTCGCAGAGTGTGGACAGGTAAAGCAGATCCTCCATGATTGAGCGGCGTCTCTGGTCGAGGATCACAACATCCATATCCGCGCGCCAGCTGGCTGATCTGGCCAGGACTGGGGCATGTGGCGCGCCGGCTAGTCTGTGATGGGCACCGTAGTACTTATTGCCCATCTTGATGAAATTTTGCAGCAAGTCTTGTCGTGCAAGCGCATGTGTTGGATAATTGTATTTGCTCTGCTTCTTGTCCACGCCTGCTGAGATACCGTCAGTAGCTAGGGTGGCACCGTCTTCAGGATCGTCCTTGGTCGCTGTTGATGAAGGGACGTCAGCCTCTTCTGCATCGTTGGACTCCTCCTTTGCCCGCCTGCGCCCTGCGTCCAAGCCCTCGGGTATCCACCAGACATGATTCGTCTCGGGGTGCCTGACCAGACCGAAGCTCTGCAGCATGCCCTTGGGCAGTTGGGTCCGAGTAACAGCACAAAATCGAACAGGTGTGGCCAGCAATTGGGCTGCGGGCGGTCAGTAGCATGACCAGCGACCATGGCACAAAAGAAAGCACACAAGGAGACCCGACAATATATTTTCACAACGTACCGTATGGGTTCTGGCGCAGCTGACGCTGGAATCGATTATGAGTGGCCTTGTCTGGGCGAGCCTTTGTTTTCCGACGTTGTCTGGCCTCTCGCCATGTCGAGTCCACCAGGGGTGAGATGGGAAGCTTTCCTGCTGCCGTCTCTATAGTCTTGTCGATCACATTGACCTCGGACCAGGACCACTGATCAAAGCCCAGATCATCTTGTTCTTGCTCCAATCTTTTCCCGCGAGGTTCCTTTGACGTCGTTCTGCGTGTCTCTCTGCGTGTCTTGTGCTTCTGAGACTTGGGCACGACATCAATGTCTGCGCCGTTGGTGGAATAAAAATGTGCTGCCGGACGGCACAGCTTGAAACCAGCCAGACTGAGACTGCTTTGCAGCCTTACACAACTCCTCATCGCTCGAGGGCTTGATGAGCGATCCAAATATGAGGTTAGCCTCGATTAAGACTCAAGGAGTGCTCAGCTGCTTGCCCGATGTCAATTCGGTGTAATGAAGATAAAGATTGTTCGGCGCAAAGGCTAGTGAGTCGCGTCGGCGCGTCAGGGATCAGGATCGGTGCCGCTGCGGACAGCCGCGGAGAAGGTGGAGTGGAGCTTGGTGCCCGCAGCGGCTCCGAATTCGACGTCACCTCAACATTCTGCCCTCGACCTCGTCAAACATCACCCCTTCTCAGCCACGATATCTCACTTCCACGCCGTGGCCCAGCATCCTAGGCGACATACACACGGGGATGAACACCCAACGGGCGGCATGGCGTCTCCTCAGGGGCGCTGCGCCGATGGCCGCGCGAAGGCGTAACTTCTCCCAGATCCCCAGTCGAAGGGGCCCGACATCCTCGATTCCAATGCCATACATCACCGAAGTCACAGTATGCCCTAGCACGCCTCAGCCAGCCTGGCAAGACCCTGTAATATGTGCTGATTGATCTAGTCTGGTGGCTGGAGGACATGTGCGTCTTTCTCTTGACTTTCACTGCCGCATCGTTGGCACGACAGACTTGCTGATACGTGGACTCGAACCAGCCGACATCTTCTCCAAACTACTACAAGTGCGCAGCTCGACTCTCATACTCTTCTCCCACTGCCTTTCCTCACCTGAGAAAAGAGCAATCGTCAACTAACGCTGTTCCTACGCGCCCAGGAACGAATCATCTGCCTCAACGGCCCCATAGACGACACCGTCTCCGCCGCCATCGTCGCCCAGCTGCTCTGGCTCGAGTCCGACGCCCCCGAGAAGCCCATCACAATGTACATCAACTCGCCCGGCGGCGAGATCAGCTCCGGGCTGGCGATATACGACACAATGTCCTACATCCAGTCGCCCGTGTCGACCGTCTGCGTCGGCGCCGCCGCCTCCATGGCCGCCATCCTGCTGCTGGGCGGCGAGGCCGGCAAGCGCTACGCCCTGCCGCACAGCTCCATCATGGTGCACCAGCCTCTGGGCGGCACCAAGGGCCAGGCCTCGGACATCGTCATCTACGCCACGCAGATCCAGAGGATACGCACCCAGGTCAACGAGATCGTGCGAAGCCACCTCAACAGGTCGTTTGGCTTTGAAAAGTATGACGTCCAGACTATTAATGATATGATGGAGAGGGACAGGTATTTGATGGCGGACGAGGCCAAGGACGCCGGTATCGTGGACGAGATATTGCTCAAGCGGCCTGCGAGGGACGACAAGAAGGATGATAAAGAGTCGGCCTGATGCTCGACGGAGGACGCTTGCAATGCCAAGATACTGGGTCAGACAGCTCACTAGGCTAGCACGTTTTCAAAGCAAGGTTGATGGTGAAGGATTTGCGAATGGATGCATCGAGGCGGTTGGTTGGGGGAGGGGCCATTGTGGATGTAGTGCTCGAGGGGGATCGCAAGACCAAGGTCCAGGCGAGAGGGTGTCCGTAGGCTCCCAACTTCACTGCGACTGCCACAGTCACTCATCCCTCAAATTCATCCGATCTCTGCACTCTGCAAACAGCTAGCTCTACCCTTATAAACCCCCCGAAACCACCCAGATCAATACCGGCCCTCCTGTCGGTGCCATTCAGGTCAAGTGGTTAATTCCATGGCGATGGTTCTTGTGCAGGAAGTACTACTAGCCGCGGGATAAACTCAGAGCTCGCTGGTTCGAGCCTCCCTGGTAGTACACTGCGGAATTGTGACATAAAGTACGCAAAGAGAGACGTAGGCGCTGGTCGCCGAACTCTTTTGCCTTTTGGTCCTCTCTTCTGTCTTCTTTATGCATAACCTTACAGTCATCCTAGCTTTTGACGTAGGAACCGATGCATTCTCTGTGCATTTTGGTGAGGTGTTCAAGCGGTCTGCCCTGAAAAGCTGCAGGGAGTAGAATCTGCCCCCAAAGGCAAGCAACTGCTTTGGTTTGCTGGCATTTCAAATCGCACATGGGTCAAGTTATCCTCTAGTCCCCAGAGCAGTATCAGAATCCTCAAGTGATTACCAAGGCGTTCGGTCCCGAAATGAAACCTCAGCCAGGCGTTGGTGGAAGTATGTGTCCCCCAGCAGTATCAGGTGCCACGGACACATGCAGGATGACTGCCACCAATCTTTGAGCGAAGCGATCACAACGAAGCATCGCCCGCCAAATCAGATGTGCCACGCTCAAGCTCTCGCCTCCCTCGCAGGTTCGTGGGTACTGCCCATCAGATTCATGATGACAAGCTGGGTGTCAAAGTTAAGGCCGTCTCGAAAGCACAGTTTTCAATGCTATCTAAACTGCACATACCATGTCTCTCGGGACCTTCTGACCATTATAGCTGGAGCCACCAAGAGTCTGATGTAGGAATCCTATTCACATTGGTGTATAGATACGAAGGCCTTCCTGGATTTTCATCAGGTCAGTAAATAAATGCGAATGTGGTCGGTCAAAATGTATGGCGCAGGCACTGACGGTGTGCAGGGCCTTGACATACTCGACACGATCGTACTCTTCATCGACAACGAGGCAGTGTTGGATCACAAATGCTATTAATTTCATTGCTTTTATTGCTTTTATTGCTTAGACTTATGCAGTCAGCGGCAGAACATTCCAAGTCCGACGCTCATTGTACCAAGCAGTGAACTTAGAAGCTTGCGCATGATGCAGAACCATATTTCTTTCCCATATCCCCCACTCAATTGAACCTAAGCAGCCTCATTTTGCTGGGCACCGGCAATGGGTGGCAGCCAAGATGGTCGATTCCCAACGAACAGTTCAGCTGCCGGCTTCGCGTCCTCTAGCGCGTCGCCGTCCATCGTGCCCACCTTGATGATCTTGGAGTCACCATATGTCTCCGTCTCTCGCCAGATCGTTGAGCCACAGTCTCCGCAGAAGAATGATGTAATCGTCTTGCCACTCTTCGCCGTCTTGGCGAATTGCTTGGGGGTGCCTTTGATCAACGAGAAGCCATCACCGGCAACGATGATGTTGGTGGAGAATATGGAGCCAGTAGTTTTGCGACAATCAAGACAGTGGCAGAGGGCCTGAATTATTCAGCAGTTATCACAAGAAGTTGGTCGGCTTGCTGTTCTACGCACCTTGGCCTTAATCTCGCCTGTACTCTTTACGCGGACCGCACCGCAGACGCAACCGCCTTCGACCATAGTGCAGCGGTTTAGTAGGATTTATTTTGAAAGGTAGTTCTGGAAAGGAGGCTTGAATTGAGTGATGTGGTAGACAAGATAGAATGTTCAGTCCCTAGCCAGAGACACAGATATTTATACTACCGTCCCCTCACCGCGTCTGCCCGCCCGTAACGTGCGGATCGGCAGTCGGGAGACGCCCTTGGCACACTACAGAGATCCCCTCTTTTCAAGCTGCCCACACCCAAGTAGCCAAAGTTGCTTTTCCGTGCGACATGAAAGTAGGTATTAGCTGGACGACGTCAGGAATGTGAGTCAATGAGCAGGGCGCGAATCTCAGTGATTCCAGGGCAAACTACGGCGAATGCTCTACCAAGGCGCGCCCTTGGGGACGGATCGAATCCACAGGTGGGGCTTTCTGAGAGCTGAAGCTGGACAAAGCCCGTACAATACGACACTGTCTGCACAGGCGAGACTCACCAGCGAAGTGTGGTGAGCCACAATTTTCTCAGCTTGATTAGCACTAGTGCACACCTTTCGGGCTTTGAGCCGCAAAAGCCGCAGCAGCGGAAGGCGCAGCAGTCAAAGGCGCTTGTCCTACCTAGGCATGCCTGAGTATGTGCTTCACAGGCAGCTTCTGACGCCACCGAAGCCTACGGAAATGTCGGGCTAGCGAAACGTGACCTCCGATAGCCTGAAAAAAGGAAGCACTACAAGCTCGGCGAAACGCACTGCCTTTGACGTGAAGGCTCAGCTCAGCTTGCGCTGCTTGTAGCTGTGAATGGCGAAGTCGGTGCTCTTCCATGAAAGCAACAGCTACTAAACTGTCCATTCGCGCACATCTGAACGCGATGGCGTTCTGGGCAGTTTCTCATGCGATGGTTATCAAGCAATAATACAAGGTAATTCTTTAAAAAAAAAAAAAAAAATAACCTTCAAGGCCTCTCCTCAATTGGGCTCCCCCTTCCACCATACTGCAGATGCTGCAAGCCTCCTAAGCTGAATTGGACCGTGACTTGGACAAGGTAAGCCAGTGCTGCTGTCATGCAAATCATCATAGGCTGCCCAACGCAAGTAGCAGTCCATTCTTTGCTCTTTGAGGTCTTACTTTCCATTCACCGGTCAGAGATCCATGTTTCGATAGAGATCCGTATTCCACATCAACACTTGCTTGCTTACCTAGGGCGCGCATTGGTTCGTTGATTAGTTATCATTCCGAGGAATCGATCATGCCACAGTTTTCCCGACATAACAGTAATTGTGTCATCCATGGGCCACGCTCCTCCTCGATTCTAAGAAGTGGGTGAGGATCATTGCACCCCCCTCTTGCGGCAAGGTTTTAGATGAATCAGCATTGACAATACTGAGATCTAATGTGAGGCGTCGTCGTTAAGTCTTCTCTCCCTGATCGCTTCCTGGGATCAACTCATTGTATCCAACATTATTCATCGCGATTAATTTGTGACACTTGAGGAGCGCAAGAACTGTTGCATCATATCCTGGTCCCTCCTTCAAGGGAAAGGTGGGTTATTCTCGATAACGTTTCAGCTCTGCTACTTCATAACGAGCCATAGTCTCACACCATGTGGAATACTGTCACCATGGGCGACGTATTAATTGCAGCAACTTACAAATTTCAAATACATACACTATGAAAGTATCGACTACTGAATCCCAGCCAGGTGCGCCAGCTAGGCTGAAATAGCCAATGTGTTGGTGCCGAGGTTTCATCCCACACCTATGGATATGTGTACGCAGTGTATAATCGCTGCGAAGGGTATTTCTCCTCATTTTCAGCAACATACTGAAAGCACCGCCCGATAAGGCCAAACAATAAAACTAAAACGTAGAAAGGCCAAGAGAAGATTCTCTTGGCGTGCGTTTCCCACGCCTCTTTTCCGTGCGTCTTCACCTTCCATGCTGACTCCAGTAGCGCATCTTTCCACTCCAACCATTGATCAGGAATTTCTTGCTCTAGACCTTCTGCACTAGAGTCTTCTGGTTCAGCGTCCTCCGTGGCATACTTCTGGATTTCCTTTTTGGTATTCCTCTCTTGTGTCACCAAGATCTTGGTGCATGGGTCATCCTTACGAAAGGGGCGTGGTTTGAACCCATAGAATTGGTCGTGATAGCATCGTGTGCGCGGGTCAGATAGCTCGACATAGGCTAGTTGGACCCGGTAGTAGTCTTCGCGAGCTTCTTTTGTGTCCCCCACAGCGTCCGGGTGTAAGCTCTGTTCTTTGCGACGCCACGCGTCTGTAATTGTCTCTTGATCTGCCCAGGAATCAACTCCGAGGGTTTCGTAATATGGCTTTCGATCTTGCGAAGTTGTCCTAGTGCTGAGTGGGTGGTCCGAGTAGTATAGTCTGACTTGAACAAGCACCTCTACAATCAATATGAGGAGACCAAGGTAGATAAAGAATTGAACAACATCATCGAAAAAGTCGCTCCAAGTGCGCCGAGGGACTTGGGCCGGAGGCAATCTGTCGCAAGAGGCAAATTTAGGACGTTGTGGAGTAGGGTACGGCGACTTCCAGGCACCGTAATGGCTTTTTACCCGGCGGATGTTGCTATAATTCGTCATGTCGGCTTTTGTCAAACCAACGAAATATTTTGGACAAACGTGACAGCGTAGTGAGAGTGATCAACAAGGTCTGTACCGCACCTTGGGTTTAGTGATACGTATCGACTAAATACCTGGAAGTAAGTGCTTTATTCTCGAGCTATCTTGCCCACTCAACTTTGTCCCGTTTCAAACAAAATGATCATTCGTGGCCACTTCCGAAATTTCAGGTACATCCAGATACATCGGCTTCTTTGATATGCTAGGAGAGATGGCTTTGTCATTTCAATACTTAGAGGCCACATCTCTTATCTCATTGCTTTATACCAGACACATCATTTCAAATCATTGGACCTCATACAACAAGTACACTTACATCGTCTTCCCGCGGCGAATATTTATGCTATAATCTAATTTGTTACGTTCGAGTCGAATGGTCCCAGAAAGTAATGTTGGAAAATCGGCCCAAGGCCTTCGGAAACTCTTAATTCAACCAGTGGGCAATATTGATGTAAACAAGGACAAACGCTCATTGATAAACATGGCTTGACCATAGATCCAAAAAGAAATTGGAGAGTTAGTAGGGCGTTAATGTCATATTTGGAGTGTTCAGATTTCAAAATGTAGGCTATCACCTGCGAGAATAGGGATGGAGCGAGGTCTTGCTTGGCCCCTGTTTTGACCAAAACAATAGATCCTCTATTAACGCACATATTTTCGACGAAATCCAGGTAGCTTAGAATGAAGTTTTTTTCATGCTGGAAGTTACTCGAGTGATATTGAGGAGTCGCTGCTTGCGGAAGAAAGTAACGTGCCTAGTCCAATTGCGGTGCTCTGTCTCTTTGACAAGAAATTGATACACTGATGTACCATCTTTTTGCTTGGCAGGCTTTCACAGAAGGGGGGAAATGTACAAAGCAGGCTGTTATGTGTCACAGGCATCTACTTCATCCGTCCCCAGGGCTCAAGTCTGTGAGACACACATGCACCCTGGTGAAATCGGGCAATTTCGACAGGTTATGAGCGACTCGATGGTTTCCGGACGAATCTTACCAATATATTGGGGTAATTTTCTTCCCAACAGCAATCTGCTGTGATGATTTGCCCCAGAATTGGCATTGGGGTCTACTAATTTACCCCGTGCTTCATTGATCTTGGATTTTCCTTGCTGCTGTCACTTTCATAGTTCTACCGCTCCTTGCTGGTGCAAAATTACGTCTAACTCTTCTTCTATTTTCAATTCGAACCCAAAATTACTGAGTGGCATCAGACATCCGCAGCCGGATGAGTAAAACAAAAGCCAGAAATTAAGAAGATTTTGACAGTTCAAGTTCATTTGGTAACACACATCAATCCTTGACGCCTAATATTGCAGGAGCTCTTTTCTTGCAAAACCGCAAATAGTTTAATATTAATTGGTGGTTGTCAACACATGCAGCGCTGTTTGTGGGGTTACCAGGTGACTTTTTACTCTGGTTTCGACTAGACTTGGTTTCCAAAATTTTCAGTCATCATGAGTCCGAAAGGTCAGGAATCAAGATGACGGGTTGCAAAGAGCTTTCAAATCAAATCGAAGGGATGGAGCCGTGGGATCGCTCGGAAGAGGCACCGTCACTCGTCGATCCGATCGGAAAGTTAGCCTTCACGCCCACAGTCATTTCTCTGTTGGAGCACCAAGCTCATTTATCGTCTGCCCGAGTACAGCACACGAGCTTAAGCTCGGGTGTCCACTTCACGCCCACAGTATCTCTACGAAGAATAAGTAAAAGAAAAGGGGCGTTTGTAGGATAACCAGTCATAGGATAACCAGCTCTCGGATAACCTCCTATAATTCCGGGATAACCCCTTGTATAGCACATTCCTGTTGAATAAACTCCTGTAAGGCAAGTAAGTAAGCCACAGGGAGCTCCGCAATGACATTTTCACAGTTTCCTTGAGTGTGGCGGTGTATCCCGGTAGCGTATGTGACGAGATACAACCGTAACGTGACTCCCCCAGTACCTGACAGAAGCATAAAACAAGGCTTATTATTCTCCGCTTCCGCAGGTGGCGTCATTTCCCACCTGACAGGCAGGTCGGACTGACTGGTTGACAGGCATGCACGACATCATCCCATCCTCGCATCACCCGCCATGCGCGCGCTTTGCGGTTCCATTGTGTGTGGGGAGCGGACAGCCGCCGGTCATGGGAGGTCCTGTGTGCAAGTACGTGTGTTCTTGAGAGCCAGTCACTCACTCATATAAGAAATCACATCCCATCACATCCGCGCACACGATATGATCCCTCCCCTTCCCGCGAGGTCGTGCCATCGGAGATCTTTCCCCGGCCTATCCTGCGAGTCATTCCGCGCCGCCGCCCCCAGGGAGCAGGCCTGGTGTTCTTTACTGACCTGGATTGGGCGTATTCTTGTTCGCGGGTTTTAGGGGGGTTCATCCCATGTGGGGGAGGATGTGCTGGGACAGAACGGGGGTTCCTTCTGTATGAGTTTCGGAGAATTTTCTCCTATAGACTTCAAGAACTCCAGCGAGGATCCTCCGGACAGGCGGTGGCGGTGGCGGTCGGCCGACGCATGTTGAGCGCACAGTCCCTGTGGTTGGACACGATAGGGCAGGATGCGTGGGAGAGATATGGCGAGTTAGAAAGAAAAAAAACAAGTTTCAACCGAAAAGCCGGGACGTTGTTGTATCGTATTAGCTCACTGCAATCACACAAGATGAACCCACCTGCACACGCCCAGGAGGACTTGGCAGGGCTCAAAGCGCAGCTCCTCCCAACTCGGCATGTCATTTTGGGAAGGGCAAACTCTACAGGGGGAGGCGAGCAGGTGGGACAACAACTGAATCACGAGGGTTTCGAGAATAATGCTTATTTTGTGTCGCCTCTCTCATCTGCTCACTGCTACTGCCACTGCTGCTTGCTGCTTGCTGCCACTGCCTGCTTGCTGGTCTGCCTCTGCGGAGTACCTTTCCTTGCCTGAAAGCTCGTACTCGTGCTCGGTATCTCCACGCACCAATCTCCCGTCACTCCAGCTCTATCCCTGTTCCCACGTTGTGTTTGATGTTTTCGAAGATTGTGTGTGTGTTGCGTGTGTGACGTTGTTTATGTAAGTTTGTATGTGTGTGTGTTTTCCCAGTATCTCCAAGACTTCCATCGGTAGGCGGGGGCGACGAAATACAGAGGGTATCAGAGCGCAACAAACCCCACATTCCGCCAAACAAGTCCCCTCTTCTCTGGTGACCATCCATCTCCAACTCGGCTTGGGTGACCTCTTCGAACGTGGCATGAAGTCCATTCGATTCACTTTTCTGGTGGTGTAGGACGTGCTGTGGACATCTCGGCGTGGGTCGGGAGCTTCCAGTCCGGGGAAATCGGATTATCGCGGGAGCCTCGCAGTGGCGATGTTTCACGAAGGCTGGTTTCATCCGAGTTCTGAAGGTCCAGCTGGTCACAAGGCACAAGCCACCTGTTGGAGATGTAGTGCCCAGGTAGAAATGTAGTCGAGTCAAAAGACAGATCGCCCGTAAAATGCAGTTGTAAACAAGAAAAACGCATTTCGTTCCCAAGACCGTGACTCCCACGCACACAGAGAAAAGAAAAAGAAGTTGGGAAAGACTCAAAATCGAGTCTGAAGCCTGAGCAGGAGTCTAATCGATGGATTGTGTGCTCCTGGAAAGGTGGCAGTAGTAAAATTAAAAAAAGACTACAAAAGGAATCGCTTTCCGGGGGTGACGGCCTGTGGGCGGCTGAGGTATAGACAATCTTTGCGGTGTCGAAAAAGGAAAAAGGAAATCGTTATATCGTCATTGACTGAGCAGTCTCGATGCTCTATATGGGTCTGATATCGTGGTGTGTGGATGTGTTGTGGGGTCGCGTGGGTGCGGATGGCGGTGTTATCAATGTCGATGTCGGGAGTGTGCTGCTGAATGTCCAGGTGCCAGCCGCAACAGAATGAAGTTGACTCGTTGGTGGCCGGGCACCCAGCCAAAGTCCAAGGCGGAAAGCTTTTGCCGTAAGTGAGTATACCTCACATCACAATACAGCAGCCACAGCCTCCCTTCTCTTTCTTCCCTGTGTTCTCCGGCTCTTTCTCCGGGATGTCCGGTACCCTCGTGACCTGCATCGGTTCTGGAGACTCGGCGCGCCGCGATGGTGGTTTCGGGCTCGCAAGCGGGCTAGCAGGTGGTTTATCCTGGATCTTGGGCATGGTGGAGTATGAACTGGACCTCCCGGGTGATGCTGGGCTTCTCGGGATATCTGGCGACTTCAAGGGCCAGTCGTCGGACGGCTTCTCCACCTCCTGCTTCACTATGTCATCAGACGAGGATGATGGTATATGGTCCGGAGGCGCCAGGAAACCCTCGCCCGTAAGCGGCCTGAAGTCCTTGTCGTAAATGCTTCCAAACTTGCCCTCCTGTTCCCATTTCTCCTGCTGCAGTCGCCTGGCCACGGTGGGCAGCAGCTGCTGGTCTGGCGGTAGGCGAGGGTCAGGCTTGTACGCTGACACGAGCCATGGCGGATCGCCCTCCATCGGTTTGGAGCCTATGGATAACTCACGCTCCCCGGACCTGGTGGAGGGCCGTGTGTTGCTGCTGGCTGTCCCGTTCTTCGGCTTCGGTTTGACCTTACCACGGGCTTCTGGTGGTATCGACTTGGACGGTGCTGAGCCTTTGCGAGGTCCAGTCGTGGTCTGTTTCTTGGGAGACAAGTCCGTGGTCGCAGCGCGTTTGGCTGGGTGGGCTTTGAAGGTTGGTGAGGGCTCGAGGTTCTTCAAGGTGGTACTATTCGACCTTGAGCGAGCCTTGGGCATATCAATCCGCTTCTCTAGCTCCTCAGGGCTGTTTTCCCTCTTCATCAACTTATCCCGGTCCATGTGCTGTGCGGGAAGTGGCAATGGGCTCTTCTTGGGTACCGGTATGCGAGAGCCGCCAGCGGGCTTTGCGGGCGCATCACCTTCAGCCTCGGCCTCCTCAATCGGTCTTGAATCCCAACCATTGATGGCCTCAGACGTGTCAGGCGTCTTGGGCTCCATGGCATGTGACGAGTTCTTCCTAGACCTCGAAGAGTTGTCCTGCATTGGTTTCCTCGCACTACTCTGGCTCCTGTCCCTGTCTTTACGATGTCTGCTCCGAGATCGAGACCGTGGCAAGGTGATGCCAGCAGCCTGCAGCTCCTGGCTTTCGATCTTGGCGAGTAAGTCCCTGTGAATCCATTTCGAATCTTCCTCGTAGTTTAAATGATCCTTGCTCCTCGTCTGCGAGCGGCCACTGCGTTGGTACTCATCCTCGAAGGGCACGTCGACTACGTTGTCGGGTCTATCGTCGGTGTCGGAGTCGTCGTTGCTGAGGGAATGCGAGACTGCACCGGCACCTGGTCCGTTCACCCGATCTCCACCACTCGAGCCCTTAGATGACGTGTCTGGATCAAAGTTCGAGCCGTTGTCGTCCCTGGCAAGGTGATGTGATCTGTAGATTCCGTTTGTGTTCTCGCTCTTGAGGGTGTTTTTCTCCTCGTATGGACGGTTCTGGAGACATTTGGGGCTAGGTCAGTATGTGAACCCCTCACGGACAGGCGATGTGCAGATCGGTCTGGAGAGCCCCTTTGGAGCGGAACTCACCTCATGTTTGGCAGACGTGAAGTCCCATGAGAAGCCGTTACCATCGCCATGAGAGCTGCTAGGAGGAGTCAAGGTGGTGGCCGTCTGGACGGCGGACAGAGCGGACATGTTTTCGCGGTGGCCCTTTGCAGGCTGCACGTGGAGATTAGGCAGGGCGCGGCGGTAGGGGGATCGTCCGTTGGCCTTGGATCCTCGTGCCGCTGAGACAATTGAGACTGGATCCTCGTGCCGCCGCACGACCAGCAAGGTGACAAGACGCAGGCTTCAATTGACACAGCGGCAGTGGTGTCGGGTGGTCGAATGAAGACGGTCGGCGGTCGGCGGTCGGTCGGGGGGGTTCGTCTTGTCAGATCGGAAATCGAACTGCAGTGTCGAAGCTTCAGTGCAGCAGGGTGAAGATCGGGACCGAAGGGTGTGGTAGTGTGGTGTGTGTATGGGCACTGGGCAAGACTGGCGAAAGTGGTCGGTACTGCCGATATTATTACAGGCCGTGGGCCAATCAATCTGTTGCTGGGCCCGCTTCAAGGAGCCAGACTCGCATCGGCTGGGTACGTAGCACACACGGTCAAGAGGCGGGTGAACGTTGGGTCGGCTTTCCCCGCGGCTAAGTCGACTACCCGTAGGTAATGTGGACTGTAGGCTCTGCTCTGCAAGTACAGCGCAGCCAAGCGCACTGCACACACTAAAGCGAGTCGCAACGGTCGGTCCTAGCTCGTCCTTGTTGGGCGGGCCGGTGGGCTTGTTTGAGAGGGGATTGTGAGAAATGACAAGCGATAAGTGACCGGTGCACACCGACCAGGGAGAGAGGATGGAGAGTACTGTAGAGAAAGAATTGTACTGTAGAGAAAAAGAAAGGCAGAGCTGCAGGCAGGCCGTCGCCACAAGTGGAAAACAAGGTGAGACGAGGTGTGGTGGCAGTGGGAGGGAGATTGATTGAACTGGCGTCGATTTGATTCCGGGTCTCGTAGGATTGCTGGATTGCTGGATTACGACGTAACCGTGCCCAACCCAACCTTGATTGAGCTGGACTCACAGACTCACAGACTCGGCACCGCGTGACAGTGGCCGTGGCTGCGAAACCGTGACCGACTGTTCTGCTCTGCTGATCGGACCGGATCGGTTGGCTGCTGGGCTGGGAGGCTTGATTGTTTCGAGGGGTCGGGCGAGACAAGAGACCAGAGACCAGAGACCAGAGACCAGAGACCAGAGGCAAACAGGGCGGTGGGGGGCCCTTTACAAAAGAAGAATGTAATACTGGAGATGGGCCATAAAGAGGAGGGACAGTGTGGGTCAAACAAACATTCAGTCTGTCGGTCAATCAGTCAGTCAGTCAGTCTCAACTGCAGCCTGCCTGCGATTAATCCCTCTTTCTGCCAATCTGTCTGATGCCCAGGCGAGAGAGAGGGAGGAGAGACAGAGACAGAGAGACAAGAGAAAAAAGAAGTCTGTCTCTGTCTGGGTTCGATCCGAGATTGGGGCTGTGCCTGTGATCAGTGACAGCATCTGTGCCCTGAGATCTGATCTTCCCAGGCCAAATGCGCTGTGTCCAACGGCAGTTGGAGTCGAGCTGGTGATGAACAGCCCTGCTCGCATTGATTCCTGAGATGAATCCGGCCGTCCATGATTTTTGGAATTTTGCCAGAGATTGGCGTTGCCCTGCGCCCGGACCAAGCATAGCAGCAGGCGAGCTAAGCTGGAGACGGCCAGACTGCCAGAGAAACCACTGAACAAACTTCCATGCGGCGTCTTCTCCAACGTTTCCAACTCTAGCCCTGGAACAGCGGTTGCAACCTAAATTTTGGCGTGCATCGTATGTCTGATGTCTCTGAGAGTGCCACTGCCCAGGCCAAAATGACGGCATCCCTTCCGAACAGCCGGGCCCGCATGAGAGGTGCGTTGTCATTGACGTTTGCAGTCTCTAGGCTACCTAGGTACTGTTTAGTCTAGTCTGGGTCGGTCAACCGCCAGCTCACGATAGCCTCATCTCGAACCCAAGCCTGCATCTCAACAGCATAACTCCCCATCTCGCTCTGCACCACCCAAAAAGAGGACCCGCCCGTCAGCCAGCGCAAGGATCCGCCCACAGCGCGCCCGCTTTCTGGTCCCTCGACCTGGGAAGGGTTACATCCAGTCCGTCTTCCCCGGCCTTCGAGAAAAAAGGGGTACCCCTGAACGGTGGTCCGTGAGCATCAGCTGGTGCGAGGGGGAAAGCAGAAAAAAATATTCCAAGCCCGCCGGCTGGCCAGTATTGTGCGAGATGGGCGTGCCTGGGCGTGCCTGGACGCGATAAGATCGCCATTATGGCCTGCAGCCAGACGAATGATATACATGTACATAAAACACCAAGGCTGCTCCTCCCGCGCGATTCGGTGCGCCATTCCACATGTTTGGCATCCGTGGGGGGAGGCGAAACAAATCTTCCACCAGGCGGCTGTCTGCCATGATGGACTTCACGGACCCTTCGGTGAACCAGATATCTAAAATCATCACACTGCCGATGTCTCATCATCTTGGTGGACGTGACGCCCAAGGTGCACCTCGTGCATCGACTCGTGCTGTCCTGCACCGCTATGATCTACGCACAATCACTGAGGTTATCAGTCCAAGGCTTGCCTACCGCCCAGATTGCTACCGCTTAGAGTCGCAACTGCTCCCCCCACCAACCCGCAATCTTCCGACACTGATGGCCCGTCAAGGACCCGTCTGAAAGTCGCGCGTGCAGCACATGGTAGCATATCAAAGTACGACCTTGGCAGCCCGACCGGCGCCCGGAGGCATCGTCAACACCGAAGTGCTCCAAAGTCACCGAAGGCGCGACCGTTCCGAAGGCGCGACTTTCCCGCAGGCGGTCCATTCCACTGCCACGCTGTAGCAACTCAGCGTGCGCGAGAAGGACACAATACTACAAGGGAGCCTCCTCAATTCACCAACCGCAGCACCGGGTCCGGGAACGGCCTCTCTCCCATCATATCCGCCGACGAGATCGGGTGCAGCACCAGCTCCCTCGTAGAAAGCTCCGAGTGGATAAAGCCCTCGGGCCCGCCCTTGTAGTTGGGCATCTTGACCTCGTCGAACACGAACGGCTCCTGCCGCGTGCGCAGCAGTGCCACCTCCCTCCACAAACTCTTGACGCCCGCCGCCATCCGGAAATCCCACGTGCTGGTCCAGCTGATCACGCCCGTGTTCTCCACCACCAAGAACCGGAACACCCCGGCATCCCATTTTGTCGCGTTGTACAGCTCCATCGCCTGCAACGCCGGCATCTCCTTGGCTGCCAGCCCGGCCGAGCGAAGGAGGCCGTTAACCTCGTCCGGGAATGCCACCTCCGCGATCATGCGCGAGGTCAAAGTGAGCCAGCGCAGGTGCTTCCATTGCGGCAGCTGGGGCGATGGGGCGCCGGGCTTCAGGTTGGCCCACGGCTGGAAGAAGTCCTTTGCGTCTGCCGCGAACGAGACGCTGAGCTCCTCGAGGTGTGTGCTCAGGCGACGCAGGCCGTGTGCGAGGAACGGGAATCGTATTCTCGTGTCCCACATATCGTTCTGGTCGAAGGCGCCGAAGTGCTCGAAAATGCTGATGCGCTTCAGAGTCGTTGGCCAGAAGGGTATCTGGCCGGCGAGTTCTGGGTGTCGTGAATGTTAGTCGACGAGCAAGTGACATTCGCATGCGTCTCTTCGTAGTGACCACTGTCTCTCTTCCTTGAGACGTTAGGTACTGGGATGTGCTTACCGCTATCAACATCTTCCTGGGCAGGCTGGTCGACTTGCTGCCACGGCTCGAGCCGCACCTCTTGCAGACGAGGTAATGATCTCAGAATCGGGATGAGTGACGTAGCCGACACGTTGCGGAAATTCCGCCGCAGTATAGAAAAACTCGTCACCACATCGACGATGTGCAAGCCATGAATGCCTTGGGGGTCTGGGACCACCAAGAGCATAAAATCCAGCAATGAGTCAAAGTACCTCGAGTTGCCGTCCGCATCCAGGCCTGCCTCGCCGAATAGGTGTCTTTTATCACTGTATACAGAGATGGTGTCAGCTTTTTCCCAAAAAAAAAATTAATTATGATAATTGTAGAAGATGTTTGAACTGGTAAGGAGTAGTCGAGCAGGCACGAGATCTTACCTAGGAGAAAAGGCACTGAGCTCGAGGCTGATGCCGCGACCATTCCTGGCTAACCAAAACTCTGGCGTATTCCACGGCTCCAGGAGTTTGAAGAGGTCGTAGAGCGCCATGGAATACTTGTAATTGTTCTCTTCCTGATCCTGGTCCGCCTCCGGGACCTGGCGCGACCGGCGAGAGTACTCTGGCAGCTCGACCTTGAGCCATATGTGTTTCAGCAGGGCCCGCCGCCGGCCTGTCACGTATTCTTCGAGCTGCGGCAGGTCCGTCTGCTTCACCGCCAGGGACCCGAAGGTGGCCTTCTCAATCTCGGCTTGCCACGACTTGCAGACGACGGCGTACTCGGCCATCAGGTGGGACTTTGCCTCGTCCTCGGCGAGTATCTGCAGGATCTTGTGGGAGAGCTCGTATGGTAGTTGATCCCAGGACGAAGTTGGGTCGATATCCTCATCTGTCTGTGGGCCATCATCCCTTGAGGCTCTCTCTTCTGAAACTGGCGCCTCTGGAATGCTCTCCTCAGAGATCACCTCCTCAGAGCCATTCTCATCTGGGAGTTCCTCCTCCAAGACGTCCATGTCAACGTCGTCATCGACATCCTCCCAGTCATCATGGTCACGCATTTTGGGACCACAATCCTCTCCCTTGTCTCTGATGAGCCTCGCAGTTGGCCTGTGATAGACCTGACGCGGGTGAGCCAAGACAGTGGAAAGGTCTCGTTGCTAGATAAAGCCTTGTGGCACTGCGATTGTCAGCTTGCATGCTCGATGGACAATCCAAATTATGAAACGGCTGTGAGAATGAGAGTATAGTCGAGGAAATCAGGCGTCCGACAAATGAAATTCATGTCGGCTGTGGTGGGCTCCCTCTCTGCAGACAGCTGACAGACTGTCGGGAACAGCGGGTCAGGCCCTGACGAAGAAATTTTGGCTGCAGATAGACTAGATTCACATGCGTGGTCTTTGTCGACTAAGACCCTCTCACACCCTGAGAGAAACATGTTGCAGCCACCAATATAATTGCAGCAGGTATAGCAACAAGACGGTACGTACCTTCTTTGGGACCTCAGCCTTGGTGCGACGAGGAATGATGCTTCACGTTGGTTGGGGTTTGGCAGGTAGGTGCTAGGGTGTGCTGTGCTGTGCTGTCGCTGCTTTGCTTGGCCTGCGTTCCCAAAGCACTCGCTGCAGCCTTCCTGGATGACCGTGCGATAATGACTCACACTGTCCGTGACGGCCATACATATACAACTTCCCAACGACCATCTCTTTACACCAAGCTCCTACCTACATCTCTCCTCGTGTCAGAGACATCATCTCCCTTCAAAGCCTCCTTGCATACGTTGAATCCTCTTTTTGAATTTCCTGAACCCAGCTTTCCGTGATAAACCTCGGCTCAGAGCCCTAACCTCTCACCTACCAAGTGCTTACTCAACTGTCTTGAAAAGTTAACTAGGTATCCATCTCCTGGTAGCTCTCCTCCAACCTCAACATCTACCTATGACTCACATTCTGCCCTCATGCCGCGCTTTTGGAAACACCTTATCGCCGGCTACTGCGAATGCCAGAGAAGTTATGCCGTGAGAACCTAGCAATTTTGTGCACTGTGTGGCAGACTCCAAAGGCCGCAGCTGTCAGGGCCAGGGCCACCATTACCAGAGGTCATGGCGTCAACTCCCGACGGCGAGGCGCAAAGGCAGCCTCGGTTTCGAAGGACACGTTTCGTGTGTATCTCAGACACCCACAATCAAACAGTCAAACTGCCCAAGGGCGATGTCCTCATCCATGCTGGAGATCTGACAAACCAGGGTAGCTTCTCAGAGGTACGTTGCTATCCTGATCCTGAATGTTACTCTCTCCATGCTGATAGAGGTATTGCAGCTCTCGAAGACTGTTCAATGGCTAGAGAAGGCTGATTTCGAGGCAAAGATCGTCATTGCCGGAAATCACGATGTCACTCTCGACAAGGCGTTCTACGCCGAGTACGGCTCTTACTTCCACAATCAGTCGCCTCAGTCTCCGGATGCTTGCCTCAAGCTGCTCAGTTCAAGTCCTACCATTACGTACTTGGATCACAGTTCAACGACCGTAGTTTTGGATAAGAATCCTGCCCGGAGGACCTCCTTTACTGTGTTTGGTTCACCCTATAGTCCCAAGGATGGCATGTGGGCATTTGGCTATGACAGAGCCAGCGCAGCCGATCAGATACCAACTGCCTCTAAGGCCACAGACGAACGTTCCTCACAAGCCCTGCCAAATCCCGGAGATATCTGGTCAGCCATTCCTATGGATACCGATATCGTCATCACGCACACACCGCCGTACACTCACTGCGACGAGGCTGTCTCAAAAAGACGCGCATTGGGCTGCGAGGAGCTCCGAAGAGCTCTCTGGAGAGTTCGACCAAAGCTTGCATTTTGTGGCCACGTGCACGAAGGGCGTGGAGCAGAACGTGTCAAATGGGACATCCAAGGCGCCTCTGGGGCCCCATACACAGAGCTAGGAGTTGAACGGTGGGATGACCCCGGCGCTGGGCTCAACAACAACAAGATGTCGCTGGTTGATCTCACTTCCCGAGGGGGGAGGCATCCACTGGAAAACGACGGCTCGACCGTGAGTCGGGAATGGTCTGCTGATAGTCGTGGCCAGGGTGGTGCTTGTGAGCACTTCGCTGATGACACCGCCACAGCTCTCCCGGGGTTTGGCACACGCGGCATAGGCGGGAACCCAGACGTATCGGTCAGGTGCGACAGGGAGGCTTTGCGGTATCGTATGGGTCGGAGGGAGACGTGTGTCATCAACTGTGCCATTGCTGCGACGAACTGGCCCCATAGCGGGGGAAAGAAGTTCAACAAGCCTATCGTTGTTGACTTGGACTTGCCTGTTCTGGAAGTGGACTGATGGCGGTGTGGAATGTAAGGTAGTTGATTTGGTCGTCTTAGGAGGCTGCCTTGATGTCGAGTTATTGCATGTGGGACCTAATGAACCATGGACCTCTTTGCAGCCCGATTGCTTGAAATTCAAAAACTTCTACCTATGAAAGAACCGAGAACAGTTGTAGACTAAGGCGTTTCTGTAATGATAGCTTTCAGAGTGTTACTAGACTAAGAAACAACTAAAATGAGCTCAGTAAAATAATGCGGCAGCTATTAATTGATACGATTTAATAATAATCACACCAACAGAGTCCATATTAATCCGAGTCCACAACGCCATCTCGTCATGGCCTGATGTATTACACATTACGCCAGGATGTGCCAAGCCGTTCAAGTTCGTTTCATGGAACATCGGGCGCGAGCTGCTTGAATGATGAAAGGCGATTTTACCTGACCAATATGGCGCAAATTGCACGGTCGGCGCAGCTCAGGAGATGTTTCCTACGAATCATGCGAGGTGCGCACGTGATCCAGAGCAACCGCAACCGACACAGAAAAAACGCAAGTCACTCACCCTGGCGGCGGGTTTTAAGGCCGAGGGCCCGTGATACCGAAGGCAAGCGAGGCCGTAGCAAGTCCAATGCTTATCACAGCAAAGGGAACGGCAATGAAGGCGAATCTGAGTTTGCTGAGTATTAGCAATTCGGCCTGTCGAGATACTCATCATGACGGTCACTTCACATGAACTTACAGCGTCCCGTAATACTTGACCGGATCACGCCGATCCCTCCAGACCGCCCACCACGAAGCTGGCTGGGCCTGATCTTGATAATCCTTCAATTTTACGATACGCGGCCAGAGGGTCCCGAGTTCGCTCGTGTTCCAGTTGCCCGGATTGTCTTCGGTGACAACGTTTGCAATTCTACGAATTGACTGTACGTCTTGTATTTTGCCGTCTTTGATGATTTTGTCGAGCTTTCGAGAACCTTTCCATACTGGAAACAGCAGTCCATACGTGCATAGGACTTCTTGTTGATATTCATAGAAGGGATGTTTGCTTGATATTGGGCGTTGGCTGCTGATTTCGAGGATGCGAGGGAAGGCATAAACTTCGAGGACATCCCGACCAGTTCTTTGGGACAGAATCAGGTGTCTGGCCACGTTGTCCACCCACTCAATCTTGACTTTGGTGTATTTCTGAAGCGTGAGTAGATTGAGTGACTCGCCATCAATCTTTGTAGACTCGAGCTGTCCCAGAAGGTCGTCCACGGCCAGATCTTCCTCCGGAAGCTTCCATTTGGATTTTCTAGGAAGACACTTCGATCTATTAAGAAGGTCTTCAATGGACACATCCAGAGATGCAGATACTGGTCTCACACCTTGGTTACGACCCTGCCCGTCGTCATGGTGACTAATTAGTATGGGTTGGAGCCCCCCCAATCGTGGGTTATTTTCGAAAAGAGATGCGAGACCGAGCCAAGTTCCCAGGATGGATAGAAGCTGGAGCTGGGATTCAGACCTCCTTACTTTGAAATCATCATGGTAAAAGCTGAGAAATAGGGCCTTCCATAGGCATGGCGGTAGGGAGGCAACCATGTCGACGTATTTGCTCAGGGTCCAGGTATAGCTGGTGGCAGCTCGGTTATAATCGTAGCCGAAATATTCGATGACATACTGGAAATGACGATGATACAAAGTCTGGAGATCTACAGGGCTGAACATTTGACGCCTGATGAACGCGCGAAGGCTTTGTTGAAAAGGGGTCTCGTCTTCTTTTCCTTGGCCGAACCAGCACTTGATAAGGCTGGGAAAGGTCTCTTCATTCTTCTTTGTTATAAGTGATGCTGTGATCTGGGCAGCGACTGGATGTGCCAATGCTAGTAAGACCGCTACTAAGCGTATGGAATCCGCAAGCTCGCGCGGGGCAGTCTGTCCGGGAGTTCGAGCGGCGTCGCAGATTTGAGCAAGAGCCGTAGTAGCTACTCGAATTTCATTATGCCGGGTCTGTACCCTCTTCTCCATTTCCGTATAAAGGTCATCTGAAACGTCGGTCTCGACCTGCAAGACTACCTCAGCCATCTTGGGTTTAAGCGGTGCCTCGGCAGCGGCTGCGATGAGGCCACTCAGCAGGGCCCTCAGGGGACCAATTTTCAAGATCTTCGGCTGCGTTTCTTCTGCAGGGACGTCGTGGTAGCCAGTGGTAATGAGAATATTTTTCGCAAGCGTAGAGGCTATTTTTGACGAGGCACTGCGAGGCTTGAGCAGCGCCGCTATCAATTCTTTTGGTTGTTGAGGCCATGGGCCATCAAACAGGAGTTGAATAAAGGCGGCAAGAAGGAAAGCTGACATTTCCATGACTCGCCCTGTCTTGAGCTTGTCGATATCGATTGATGTCATGTCTTCATCGTCGCTAGCAAGGACAAGCCCTGCCAAGGCCACCGCTGCTTGCTGTTGGAGTGGTGCTTGAGTACTAGGTCCATCAGCTTTTGTCTGCGACCCATCGTCCGCGAACATTGGTTTTGCCATGGATTTATGACGATCGAAGTTGCGATCTGAAGTCAAGTTGTCGGTATGCGGAAAGGTGGGAGTGGTAAGCACAGGGAGTAAGACGTTCTGAAGCCTGGCTTCAGCTGCTGCTCTCGCAGTTTTTTTTCGAGAGGCACTTCACATCAAGTGGTCCTTCCTGAAAAAAGGGCAGCGCACGGATTCTTGTAAAGAATGAGATGCCTATGTATCTCTGTATAAGCTTTTCATCCTCAGTTTTTCAAGCGCGATATCAACGAGGCTCGAACAGTTGATCGATGACTCTGTAGCTGAAATCCTTCCTGCGCCACAGCTGAAAAGTCTAGCGCCACGTCTAGAAGGTCCAGCGCCACGGCTGTAAAAGTTATTTCCTCAAATATTGCATTGAAAATAGTTCATTGACGCTTGAGCTAAAGCGTTGAGCACGTGATCCACTGTTGTAGGCGTTCTGAAAGGTTGATATGATCTGACATACGAGACAGCCATGTGCAATTACTCATTCCAGAAAAATGTGTATTTCACAGTTTCCAGTTTCCTATGCAATTAGCAAGCTATCTGGATCTACCTTTGCGCGGGTTCCTGCAATTACTAAAGCTAGTCGCTCGAAAGTTCAGCTAGATGCATGCCCTGCTCCGCGGGTCGCTCTGCGGCCCTGGTACATGAGGAAGAGCTCGGAGCATGGCATCCTCAGGAATCTTGACTTACCGTCCCAGACATACACATTATAGAGATCACCAGGTGTGAGGGAGCAGAGAGAGGTGCACGGATGAATGCGCGAGTACAGATAGTTCGCTTCCAGGACAACAGACTATGACGAGGTAGCCTTTTTCTGAACGATGTCGACATAGCCCTTTCCATTCAACCTGAAGGCTCGGATATGCTGATTAAAGTCAGCAGAAATCCGAAGGGGGTCACACAACAGTTTTTGGAAATCTGGAAGTCAGACTGTGCCCGGCTCGTCGATCATATGACGCATTCAGGAGAAGATCGTCCTTGCTCAGGCCTGAAGTGGAAACACGGGCCTGGCAATATCTGCTGAGGTCAGAAAATAGGCAGTGTAGCATCGGCAGAAGGCCATCTTTGCACAAGGCTATGTCTGTTCACAATAGCCAATGCTGTCAGAGCCGGCACTGGGAGAAGATGGTGGCAGGATTCAGCGCCCCAAGGACTGAAGTCGGCTTGTGGGTCTTACAATTGCCGTGACCAATCAGCTAATATGATTGTGTTCTTCCTTCTGAGCTGGATGACGGATATGCGGTCATCGAGTTGAAAGCCGACATCCGAGGTCTCCTTATTATTGCGTATTAGACTAATACATTGGCTCCTCTATGCCTATGAATTCTCAAGTCTTCTCCGAGTTGCACGAATGGAATCAGCGCCAGGCTCCCGTTCTCCGCTTTGTTGATCTTTGCTCCAATGTCACAAGCCTGTACCACTTACGGTCCCAGCACAATTAGTATGTACTCAGGTAGCTGAATGACTCGGCTTTTACTGCTGCCTGCTCCTGTTCTTTTACCTCTAGTCTCTGCGTCGTAATACAATTGGTAATAGTTATGCGCGTCAGCGGCAGTAGATGGATCTACAGGCAGATTGGTATACAGCCACCTATGATTAGCCGCGGCGAGTGTGTAGTGAGACGAAGTACGACGAGGACAAGTTTGATGTACTTTGAACATTGCAAATCGACCAAGACTGAAATTATTTGTTTCAACGATTTTGGTCCTTAATTTGCCATCACCATAGCGCACGGTTCAAGATGCAAGGATTTGAATCGGTTGAAGAACCTTACAGCCAGTTAACAATTATAATTGAGTCTCTGCGGTGTTATAGAAGGTCCGAACAATGAAGTTGTCATCGTGACGAAGTGGATCAAAGGATTCGGTTCAAACTTTATTTTGTTATCACACTGGAGAACACTGAATAGCTCCAATTACTGCGATTCATTCGGCCTTTGGCATTTGACAACTGTCCGATCTCCATATAAGTGGATAGTCAGGAAGTCCACCGACATCCGAGCAGTTCAAAGCATAGTCCGAGGAGGATCGTTTCTCTGGTGTCGATATTCCCATTGGCCTACACAACGAAGGATTGCGGCCGATTGGGAAAGCTCGTGCAATCTTATTTTCAGCTCTGAAGATCGTACCAAAAGACTTTAGAGCCTGCTAGCCATCTGATGAGAAGTCGACGATCAACAGTCACACAAGTGCACTTCGTCTGAGCCCCCATCACACCGGGGCCACAGTTCTCATGTTGTGATAAATCCCTCCAGACAGCAGAACTTGTCAACAAGTAGTGTGTCAACAAGGAAAGACTTTGTAGATCACAGGAATCCTTCGACGCAACGCCAGACCTCGGACTTCGTCCCCGCTAGTCCAAGGATGCAATGCTTGTGAGATAACTAACAAGGTTGTGTAATTGACGTTTTGTGGTGATACTCAAGTGCTGGAGACTTTCGAACAGCCGATCCTGCAGTCACGGAACGCATATATAAGAACACATGGGAGTCCTCTTCACTTGCCTTGATGCTCAGACATCATCTCATTCTCCCAATCTCTACCAAACATTCATCATCAATTAATACCCGTCTTCTTAAGACCACATTTCCCAAACCACCAAAATGCAGTTCTCAGCCGCCACCCTCGCCTTCTTTGTCAACCTCGCCTTGTCTGTGGCCGTCCCTGAAGCCGCGTCCGCCGGCATGGTCCAGAAGCTCGACACCAGAGATGTATCGGAGAATCTGATCTTCGGACGGTCATTCCCGTGTGCCTCTAACGACCCGACCACCTGCTGTGCTGTAAGTACTGCGCGTATCATCTCGCCCTGGACTCTCCCCTTGTAATCTGCCATTGGAACGACGCTGTACGTTGGTATTAAGACAAATGTACTAATTCGTCATTTGGCAGTGCCGTGGCGGTTTCGGAACCTGCATCAACGGCGTGTGCAGCTGCAACGGAGGTGACTGCTAAATGCTGGAACCGCCCCTGGGTTTTGATTGTTGCCCAAGGTGCTCCTTTGCTACCTAACGGCGGAAGCAGATGTTGGCTGATGAGATTTGAATTTTTGAAAGTATATCTAGAGTCACTCTTTGAAATGAGCTATGTAGCACACATCACAGGCCAATGAAGACGTCAAATCCGGTGCAAACACTTCTCAAGTCGCGCGTTTCTTGCTCCCTTGTATGGGCATACACGCTCATGGTGTCTTTTATAATTGTGGTCGTGTATATACACCCGTGCCTGTATAGATAAAAGGGCAACGAGATGTCTTGTTTGCACCATGACCATCCTGCGACGGCATAATCATCACAAAGACGGTCCATTTTCGTCTACCCTTAGCACGGTAGTAGATGAGGCTGGTTCGTCCATATACCATGATACAAGAGAACCTGGTCGCCGGCTGTAACCTCGAATAACATTGATCGTGGCAAGTATGTTGTACTTTGTTAGGATACTCTGCCTTTCTTATTGATGAAAGACACTGGTGATGCAAGCCTGGATCAGCCCGAAGTTGTGTACTCGGCCATGTGGTGGTGGTTTGAGATTATATGGGTTGACTGCAAAGATTCAGGGTAGAGTGATAATTCCTAAGGCTCTGGCGGCTCAAGCCCCAAACACAGTGTCGTTCAAATCTACACCCTGGGAGCGAATGATGCTGGACACATCTTGAGAAGTCAATATCCGAAAGGATATATCGCAGCATGAGAGGCGTCAATGGCCTGCATGAGAGTATGCGATTGAATGTCTCAAGCTCTAGAAGTTTCTTGTTGTCTTTGTGGACATACTTTACATCCTTCCATCATTCTTCACTGAATTGCCCTCGTCTAGCGTTTTAGAAGATCTAACACCCGTCCTACCATGACAAAAGCTGAGAGTAGTCAAGCAAGAAAGACAATGAGCAGTCATGTTTCCTAGCAGCGATGCAAATCAACAGATTAGACGGGCTGGCTCGTGAGTGCGCCCGTACAATTACTACCCTCGAGTGCCACGTCGGCGTGAAGGTCACATCTCAGCACCTTATTGTTCCAGCTTGTGTCCCAGACTAGATGACTGCTTATTACTCGTCGCAGAATTGCGGATCGCAAGGTCCTCTTCTTATAATCAGAGGCTAACATGGCGAGATATGCCTACGAAGCTCAACATCATCATAGATCAGGTGTAGTCCCGGATCTTTCAACTATATACACGCGTGATTGTCAAAGAAGCTGCTCACCAGAGAGATAGTTGATGCGTGGATAAGACGAGGCTTTGCCTTCAACCCAAAGGGAATGGACAGCTGTGGCATAACATTGTGTTCTGCAACCAAGCTCAGACATCCTCGCTGCCTTGTCCGGGAGCGTATGCACAGAAAACACTGAAAATGGGCGAAAATGGACACAGATACGCTGATGGCTTCAGAGGCAGACTCAGCGAGAGGAGGTCTCAATCTAGTTGAAGTGATTAGAGCACACCAGGACTAGGCAGACCCAAGTCAACTGTTGTTCCTTAGGTATGCCGGCGTCGACACAACGCTGCGTAGCAATCATTTGCTTTGAGATACCAACGAGGAAGGTCCCTCATTGACATGAGGGACTTGACCTCGCACCAAAGCGATGACCTCGCGCCGACAGGTCAACCTCGGCCCCTTTCGAAACAACCATCTCGAAGAAGACAAGCCTAGCCCTCGTCGAAAGCCGCTGGTCTTGGGTCGACTTCTTTCAAGGCCGTGTTGGATCCAAAACCCGGCCAGACTGGGCGATCGTGGCCCATCGCAAGTAGTTGGGAGGAAGAAAGATGCTCAGCACATCAAAGCACTCAGCTACAACCGACACATTACGTCAAGAGCGCCGTGTATCGCGGCTATAACCCGCCGCCAGGGCCCAAACCAAGGTCAAGAGGTATCCACCCAGCCGATCATCAACGGCATGCCTCCTGCCATCTGAAGTCCGTCATCCCAACTGCAAGCAGGGGATGAACCAGACCTCCCCGATCTAGAACCAAAACCCAACTCGATCCGTCCAAGCGCAGCACGCCGGTCCACATACCACTCGCCTTATCCCAGACGCCAACCCGGCTTGTACTAAGACAGTTTTTGGCCGTTGGGCGCCGTCCCGGGGAACGGGCGAACAAAACAAGACGTCAAAACCAAGGAAAACACAGACATCAGATGATCTGCAAATCCAAGATGGGCGGTCCCGCATTAGAACAGGCACAGGGCGGCGGGCTAGAGAGGCCCACGTTCAAATCATGTGCGGCTCGCGTGCTGGACTGGCGTGCTCCGAACCAAACCTGCAGCATGGCAGCAGCAACGCCTTGCCGAGATCGCCGAGGCGCCGCCTGCTGTGTACGCCGTCGACATTGCTAGATACGTCCTAGTCTACTGTATGTCTATATGTATGTATGTGCGTAAGTCTATGTAAAATGGCTGTATCTTCGGGCAAATGTTTGGACGACGACGGCGGGCGGGTGGGGCCTAGAACAGGTCACAAAAAGCGGGCCGCCGGGAGTTCAGTTGACAACCG
Organism: Diaporthe amygdali; assembly: GCF_026229845.1. Taxonomy (NCBI): domain Eukaryota; kingdom Fungi; phylum Ascomycota; class Sordariomycetes; order Diaporthales; family Diaporthaceae; genus Diaporthe; species Diaporthe amygdali. The sequence goes on along the minus strand of NW_026517060.1, from coordinate 106,508 downwards.
TCACCGGTCCTTCCCAGGACGGCCCAGGTTCAAGGCCGCCCGTCCGTACTTAGCCATCACCAGACATCGTGATGGGATGACACAGGCGGTGATCAGGCCACAGGGCAGCACTCTCGCTGATAGTTCGGGCCCCTCCTCATCCCCTATGGCCCGAGCAGCAATTGCATACTATCTAGGAACCGCCAATGGCACGGGCTCGAGAGTACAGACACTGGCTGGCCAAGCTTCGGTTCGGGGGGCTAGGGCGAGCCGGCCTTCCCAGCCGCAAGATCATCTCATGTGTTCTCTCTCTCCCCCGGGTAAGCAAGCGAGCGCGATGCAACATTTTCCCTGGGAGCCGCAGCAAGCAGCAGCACTAAAGTGCAGAACCAGCTAGAAGCCGGAGAGCGCTTGTAGTACATGGCTGTGACCAATGGCAGGGCGTTCTTGGCCTTGTTGGGTCAGACGGGATGCAGTGCATGCAGGTGTTTACCACTAAGGGATGGCTCGACTCGCATTTGGCTGGGTGGTTGTCCCTCCCGCAGGCACTCCTGGTCTGCGCCATTTACCACATACTCGTGCCGTCCCCCACGTTTGAGACGAGGCATTTGGCCCACGCACCAGCTGGACAGCTGGGGCTGTGACCAAAGGGTGAGACCCATATATGGGATCTTGGATCTGTAAATCGGATCCTCGTCAGGCAACAGAGGGGGCCGTTGCCGATCCGCCGGCAAGGAACCCTCAATGCTGACTTCTCTCCTCGGTTCACTCGCACCTTGACGTAGGGCTGCAGCACCGACGGAACACAGATCGTCCGGCTTGCGGAACACCTCACCGCCTACAACAGCTGGTAAACCAGGGCGGATACGATACCGCAGTCGAAGTTCTTGTAGTAGCAAACGTCGGCAGCATTCACCGCCCTCACAAGTGTCTTAGAGATTTGTGAGAGGCGCCTTTGATAGGCCTGGCGAGGCTCACTAGAGCGAGCGTCGTGCTACCAACCCTCGCCATGGTATGCAGGCCCCTGCAATATCAAGCCGAGGTGTTTTGAGTGCTTACGCCTTACACGGAAAGATCTAGCGAACAAAGTGGCTACAGGGCGTTGGGCAAGACTAAGCAACAATGAATGAAAAGCAGCCTGTCGGTCATACGCTCGCGGCTGCGCCAAGGAGTAGGACAAATGCCGCAGCTCGCTCATCAATTTGTTGGACCAGGCCGATAACGACGCGTTTCGAATGTGGTCATCCGACGAAATGTGAGAATCTTGTGCTGAGAAACCCCAGGGATGTGAAGAGCTCGATGCTAGCAGAGATGTGCCGAAGACTTGGCTGCGGGATGTTAACGCTGCGCTCCTTGACAGTACTGGACCCACCGATGGATGGATCGAAGGAGGGGTACGATGTCAGTTGGCGGGGGTGGAGGGGCAGCCGGGCACATCGTCCGCGCGAGCTTCCATTCCCCTGGACTGTGCATGGTCTCAGGCAGCCAGCTGGCTCAGCTGCATCTCTGCGACCATGGTGCTCCAGGGATGGTGTTCGTTTCTGTCATCTATCAGAGGCTGGAGTAGCTTTGACTGCTGCAGCAGAACGAAAACAGATTCGCACGCTGGCAGGTTGCTGCATCGCGGGCAGCAAGCCGGCTCATTGATTCGCTTCAGCGCAGCAGATCGATGATCCACGAAGAGCTACCAACCCTGGCTGGCGCGAGCTCCCACCCACTGCTGCCACTTGGCAGGTGACTAGAACAGATCGGCTCATGGTCAACTCCAGAAAAGGCGAATGAGAGTCCACAACAAGGTTAGTCTGGTCCGGTTGATCAACCGGCGGCGGGTGGAAGACGCGGGAAGGACTGGATTCGCGGGCGGGTTACCCCGGCAGACAAGTGGAAAAAGCAATCGGCCTAGACAAACGAACGTCTCGTGCCCCTCCATTGGATTTCCGGTCACGATTCTCAGGCATTGGATTTGGCGCTCAAACCGCCGGTCTTTCCCGTTGAAACATCGCTCGAACGCAGCGAGCCAACGACAAAGTGGCAGCTGTATCCGGAGTGTGGCTCGACTGAAGGTTATCGTCGAGGATGAGTGATACGGGCATGGGCTGTGAACCTCTTCCCCCGATGCACTCGAGGCAGTCTAGCTGCTCAGAACCCCAGTGTCTCGTATATATATGTGCGCTGTATGGTTATAGTGACCCGAGCCGCCGACCTGAGCCTCATCACACCTCTGTGTGCGGGGCAGCGAGGCACGCGGCCCCCCTATCAAGACCGTAGTGGATGGCTGACTTTGAATGTCGCTGGGTGTGCTCATTCAGTCATTATGCCGTGAGACGGCAAGCGAGTACCTGCGTTGCTATGGCCGTCACGAGAGGCCGCAGGTGATCCACTGCAGTGTGGGATGGGTTGGCTGGGCTGGTTCCAGTGTGGAGCGCACTCGGTGCGGTGTCCCCCTCAGTTGTCGAAGTGCTGTGTAACGAGGGGAGCTGCACGCAAGCTGGAGGCAGGGAGGCAGGGAGGCATAGAGACATGGAGGGTGGCCCAGCGACTCCCTCCACTCCCTCGTGAGGGTGTGATATATACCCCATACCACAGTATGCGCAGAAGACAGAGCGCCTGAATGCAAGGCCAAGGCACTCCAGAGTGACAAACTTGCAGCTGCCTCTGTCTGAATGGTTGGGGGCCGACCAATGCGGCAGAAGGCCATGTTGATTTGTTGATGCGTGGCGGAAGAGTGGATGTCGGCGGCCCAGAGCTCACGCACATTGGCAGACTGGGTGCCTGAGCCATCCACCCTGCCATGCTCTCTGCCCACGATGCGAGCCAAGTTGCTCCAGGATGATACGTAGGGCCTTCCGACTGGTGCGGCCTGCAAGGTCCATCTCGGTTCCAAGGTTTGGATCGGGATGCCTAATCGGCCTGACGGGACGCCTCTGGGCCATCGTCGAGATGCACGTATGCAGATAGAAGCCTACCCCGAGGATCAAGCAGGAAGGGCAGCTAGCTCACTGGCCATCATCTCTGTCAGTCCTGTGTGGTCTGGTCGAATTCATCCGATGTTGTGTTTCGCTGGGTTTCTGGCTCCGTCAGGCGCTGGCTCTGGCTCTGGCTCTGTTCTGGCTACTAAGGCTTGCCGCAGCTATGGGCTATTTGCCGCCGGCAGGTACCCGGGAAGGAGGGTATAGCAGCAGGGAAGGAACGATGAGAACAGACCATCTGAAATACATCTGTAACAGCCCAAGAAAGGCGAGGCTTCCCACAGCGTTGATGTACCTGCTGATAGCACTGAACCTTCCCTCCCGAGTCGACTCGAGTCCTGTCCAGTCGAGATGAGTCGTGAGCTTAACCTGGACCTTCCAAGGTTGGACATTGAATTTCAACGTGAGCGAGCATGAACGTCGATCAGTGTCAGTGTGAGTGTAAGTGAGTGTGAATAACGAAAAGAGAGGCAGGCAGAGCCAGACCCATCAGAATGAGAACGAGGATGGAAGGAAAGACCTAGACAATTTGCTCCTAGAATTCAATCCTCGATCATCGATCATCAATTTCTCTTTCTCTCTCTCAATCACAATCTCCCGTCTTCATTCCAATCAACTAAGAGAAATAGACAAGAAAGAGACTCTCTTATTCTCTCTGTTCTCTTTCTCCCCCCTTCAGCCTCTTGCATGCCAATAACTTGCTGGCGAGATTGTCAACACGTGGGCTGCGTTTTCTGGACGCGATCGACCGTCTGGCCCTCTGTCCCGCACATTGAGAGGCCCGTTATCGCGTCCATCATCACTAAATCGACGAATGCCCTTTTGTTTTTCTCGGCTTTCCCCTCCTCTTCGGTTAACCCAGAACGAGGCCGATCTGCTGGCCGCTGGCTGCTTGCTGCTGATTGTTGGCCCACCGGCATCCGGATCTGCTCGGATTTGTCCTTGTTCATGTCAGCTTCGTCATATCACGCCGACTGCTGACCTCTTGAACTTCATGCCTGTTACCAATACCAATACCAATGCCAGTGCCAGTGCCAATTCCAATAACCAATAAGCAATACCTGCATCTGGTGATTCAACAAGGAGCTCACATATCTCATTCCTCGCTCGACACGGACTTGTCTCGCGTCCAGTCTCTCTGTCTCTGCCATTAATTTGGAATTAATATCACTCTGTCACTGCCAGTACCAAGGGGGCCGAGTCGTTATTGTTGACTGCATTGCACCCTCGTCAATCTCCAAAGGAATCATCCGAGACCCCAGGTCATTTCGTCAGCCCACACACAGGCTTCACCCGGACTGCCAGACTAGACGGGCAGTGCAGCCCGCTTGGATTGCTCATACCTGATACCGACTCTACTGGGCTCCAGCCGCGGAAACGACGCAGACCGCCGACACGGACTGACGGATTACGAAGCTCCATCGTCTCTATTTTTTCCTCTTACACACCGCCAGACCACAACTGCGGATTACCTCACCCGCGCTCTTCACCCGACGCCTGTTGTCTTTATGAGACTTGCCCAGGGTCTTGGACGTTACAGGCATTCAGTTGCTGTGCCATCCGAGCCTCTGTTTTGATACCCACTCCCACTCTTCTCGTTTCCTCTTTACATCCCTCCCACTCCCAGTGTCTCCTGACTGGCCAGCCCTGGATCCTGGCCACTCTCCCGCACGTTGAGCCTCGGTCTTCGCTGTAAACTCGCTCTACTTTATTCCCCTCAAAGCAAAAAGGAATCGCAATCTACACTGCCATATTGCCCGAATTGCTACGGCAGGATCAGCGACCTGATAGACCATCCCGCCCTCCTATTTCATCTGTGGCCTCTGCTTCGGCTGGCAAGAGCTGAGGTAATATCGCCACCGCCGCCGGCGCCATCAGCCACCAAAATCTTCATCCACCCAGCCAATCCAAGGGACCGCTGTGTGGACGAGTCGGACATCGCCATAACTGGACGTTCCAACCCAGGAGGACCGGGGATCACTGGACCGTACATTGGATGTTTTTTTGCCCCAAACCAAGGAGATCGTCGCCGGGGAGCCCTTATTTCGAGCCAAGTTTCCGTTCTGGACTCTTCCTCTCCTACTGAGTGAGCTTGCTTTACCAAATCCCACGAATCGTCAGTCTTTCTCACCGTCGTCGACTTGCAATTCCCGCTTTGATGGGCCCTCAAACACCTCAAGTTTGATTTCGTCACCAGGAAGGAACTCTATGTTTCTGTGAAGAACCTCTTCTTTCCTGCACACAACTGACTTGAGTCTGCTACTGCTTGAACTCGCCTCGGAAAACCAATCCATCACCAGGATCTCCTTGGAACAATTGCCGTGGCCACAGCTTTAGCACTGGACGGACCACACAGGCGGTGGAAAACCAAACAGCCTGACAGACAGACCTGCCGATTGGAGTTGGCCAGCTTTGCCGTGGATTCCGCCAGTCTTCGTTGCCCTTCCTTAACTCACCGAATAGGGACCCTTGCTTGGAGTTCCGCGGGCGCAGCACCACTGCAGGAATCCCTCAAGGAAGCCGATAGAACAAGACAGGGACATTCGGCTTACTCCTTGCTGCCTTGCTGCCTTGCTCTCACCTCTCTAACCACAGCCCATCGCGAGGAGCACGTCATCAATCCTCCTCCAAGGCATTCTGGAAGCTGAAAAGGGACGGCACCAGCCTCCAAGGGGGTCTGGATTCTCGATCTACGCCGCACTCTGTGGGCCAGGACTGATTCCTGGGACAGAGCTTTGACGGGACGCCATCGCTGTTCCCGTTCTTGATCTCGTTGGGTGCCCCCTGGCTGCCCACTAACACCCACCACCCCTTGGCTCGACACTGATTGGATTCCGTCTTCTCCCACCCTCCCGCTAACAGGGTCCGCGCCTTGACATTCTCCAGACAACCCGTTAGGTTCCACTCTTTTCAGGGCCAAATCGATCGACCAGGGCGTCGTCAATCCAGCTCGAGTGGCCGGCCGCCATCAATCATCATCAATCATCCGCTATCCTACCCCTGCGTTTACCCCGACTCTCGCACCTCGCTCCTGTCCGCGCCCTGACTCTATCCGACTACCCCAGCTGCCCAGGCCTTTTTGCGACCAGCCCTCCCCGACCTTGGAAGGGTGATCTCATCCGGCCACTTTCCCTCTCAACTCGCTGACCTACCTACCACTCATCTGCACTACGCAGCGCCGCACCGCCTTGAACCACAGCGGCCAAAGCAGACCTGCCCCGAGAAGCCTCAGGGGATCCTTCAGCTTCTGGCATCCCCAGCCTTCTTTCGCCCCCTTAACAGGCCTTTTATTGTGCATTTCCCTTTTACCTCTATTTCGTGAATTCCATCTGTCTTCAGCCTCGCTGCTCGCCGTCTGGAATTCAACCATTCACCCCTCATCGCATGCGCGCTTAACTCGGCTAGGCGTCATTGTCACACGATCCCGATCCCTTGGCCGCTCCCTTTCCAGCTAAACCACGTGTCAGCCATTTCTTTACCGACAACCTGGACAAGGACAACCTACCCAACTAATACAAGTGGTGCAACTCCCCTCGTTGGGCACCACGTTACTTCCCACCCCAAGCTTTCCGCTTCCCAGACATAATCGCCTCTTCGGCTGCTGTCTCTTGACAGCTGCCCTCATCGCACCTACCACGGCTAGTTTTTATCTACCTCATTCCACCCAACATGAACGCGCCATTACCGCCGGATCCATATCAGGCCCTTGGTGTAGAGTCGTCCGCAGATGCCGCCGTCATAAAGACTGCATATCGGAAGCTGGTGCTGAAATGCCATCCCGATAAATTCCCGGACCCCACACTCAAGGCACAGAAGCAGGAAGAGTTCCAGAGAGTGCAGCAGGCTTATGAGATCGTCGGTGACGAAGACAGGAGGCGGGATTACGATCTCGAGCTCAAAGCCAAGAAGCTCAAGGAGGAGCTGGCCAAGAGGGGCGCTGCTCCGAATACGCCAGCCCAGAGTCGTTATGTCAACGTCAACATTCGCACCGCGGAACCACCACCCGGGTGGTCACCGTCGAAACATTCGACATCAAAATCAAGTTCTTACAAGCAGCCTTATTCGAGGGAGTTTGCTCAATCATGGGAGCATGAGATCCCAACACGGTCCAAAGTCTACCATGACGATGAACGCCGTGCCCGTCGGACTGCGAGCTACGAGAAGCCAAAGCGTGAGGATTCTAGGGAGCGAAGGAGGCGCATGGATGAAGAACGCGAACGGGAGAAACGGAGAGACGACGAAGAACTCCGGAAAGAGATCAAACGGCAACAAAAAATGACGAAAGAAAGGGAGCAACGAGATCGGGAACTGCGAGAGCGAGAGCGAGAGAGGGAGCTGCGCAAACTTGAGAGGAAGCAACGTGAGGACAAAGAGGCAAGATTGAAGGCCGACAAGCAAGAGAAGAAGATGCGAGAGAGAGAACGTGAAAGAGAGCGCGAAAGAGAGCGGGAGATGCGACGAAAGCAGGACGCCGATGATAAGGCACGAGCAGCCAAGTCAAAGCCATATGTCGAGCACTCAGCCTTCAGCGAGGATGAAGATGACGTTCGGAGAAGTCGAGCCAAGAAATCATCCTCGCCGAAGAAGCAGTCGGACAGCCCGAGCCGAGATAAATCGTCCACGAAGCAACGAGACCGATCAAATCCTCGGGATGAAGCCCAACACGATGAAAAGTACCGTTCGACGCTGGCGTTTGCGGCTTCGTATGTGCAGCAGATGAAGAACAAAGCCAGCAAGTCTTCGCGTGGACACTCTGCAGAGGTGCCTGCGTACTCTGCCGCCTACCCAGACCCCAATGAAAAGTGGGCGCCTTCGAAGCGGCGAGCGTCTGGTGAGGGAAAGCATGCTAAGGATGAGCCCATCGTCGTCGATGTGCCCGATCCAAGCAAAGCTCACCCTGATATGGCCTCAGCATCACCAACCACACAACAGGCGCCGCCACGGTTGCAGAAGTCGCATACTATGCCGCCTGGCTATGTGCCTCAATCGCAGACAGCGGCCGCTGTGCCGCCTCGGGTGCCCCTGGGCCGATCGTACACGATGCAGCCCGAGCATGAGTACACCAGCCGGCCTTCGGCTGAAAAGCATAGGCAGACCAGGAGAAGAACCTCTTTCGACGATGATGACTACTTCGGTGACCGATATGCACCAGCCATGCCGAAGGTCCAGACATACCATGTCAGTAGCAGAGGCGACAAGGGTATACCCAGGATCATCGACACCAAATACAAGGACCCGTACGCCCCTGCGCCGGGTGTCTCGTTTGCGAAGGTCAAGACGGCTCCGTCGTATTCACCTGAGCAAGTGGCGACCTCAAGACGCTACGATGAGGACGACGTGATGACCTCAGAATACAACTACACCCCGCAACCTACTTACATGGAACACCTCAGAACAGCCAAGGTCTCGTCGTAGTCGCTAGGCCTTCACGGTTCCTGCTGAAATGTTGGATCTGAGCTAGTCGTTGAGGATTGCAGGCGCTGCTGCAAAGCAGCCTTCCACAATGTGGATCAACGCTTTGCGTTTGGGTTGTATATCGTGGTGAGCAGAGACAGTGGTGCTCATCCAGAATTTCCTACCATATATGGGCCATCTTTCATTGCTTTCTCGGCGTTCACACTAGGTCACCCAGGGCGGGATATTGGCCTATTTTTCATTATCACCTGATTCAATTTTTGGCGTTCAAGGATCATTCTCTTCTCGGGGCTTTACTTCACTGGACATGAACGAAAGATTTCATGAAGATGACAGGCAGTAACGAACCACGTGTGTTAACGACAATCATTTATTGGGAAGATGGCAAGTTTGGCTGGGCTGGCATGGCTTCGGAGTGGGAGTGCTCTGTGACAGCGCGTTGATTCCTTGGGGATCGAGATGACGAGGCAAGTCGGTGCAGGTCAAGAGTTGACCACCGCCACCATTTATATGGTGTGCAAGAAGTGTGACGTGTCCGTCGAGTGGGACTGTCGTTAGCACCTCGTGGACCTGGAAGCTTTCACTGGTACCAGGGCTACAGGCGCAAACAGGCAGCCTTGAAATGGCACCGTCCGATCACTCCGACGTCGCACTTCGCAGCCTCGTCCTCTCCGACCTAGCGGGCTCCGCAGTTCGTCACCACTCACTTCAGCACACGAAGTCAACGCCGACCCAGCTCAAGTCTTCGCCCACAGGGAACTCCGGTACGGAGACGGACACCTACTACTACTACCACCACAATTATGCATAGCTACAGGGAAGCGGGATGACGAGACGATGTTCGACACACATATATACCACACTACACATACACCAGCCATTCATTTGCTCCGGATGAAGACGTAACACACACCCAAACGCAACACAGGCGCCAATGGTGGAATGGTGAGGGAGTCACGATTTAAGAAGGGAGGGAGTATGGGATCTGCTCATGTCCTCGACGAGTTACGGAACATCATTTAGGATCTATAACGATAGCATAGCTCGATTTCCCCCACATTTCCTTGGTCCTTTATTTCCAATTTCCTAGTCTTCTATCTAGACGATGATGATCACGAATTGAAAGACGACCTTTCAGGATACAGCAATTACTTGTGTTCATTGATGCCTTGTCCCCGTGTGAAGCGTGTCGTTGCCCTGCTCTGAGTCGTAGTAATTCACCAATGGACCGGTGTACCCAGCACCAGAACGTACACGAGGCTGGCAAAACACTTCCTCGGGCACCTGTCAAGTCTGAATCGATGCATTTGGTGTCTGAATTGTATGCTACGTACGTTCAACCCAGGTTGGAGACGGCGGCCCGCCTAGTTTCCAACCACGCAAATCCGCTATCAAAAAGGCTTGCCCTGCCCTGCCTTGCCTTACTCTTACCACCCTACCACAGATGCAACGGAAATAAGCGCCCAAAAAGACAATAATACAACAAATATAATACAGTACGGGCTCACAAGCCACTGAATGCAACGGAAAGTTTGTCAACAACGTTCTTGGGTATCTGGTCTAAGAATGCTCTCGCCTCTTCTCTAAATCAAAATATTGTTCGTGTTACTCGGGAGGGATGTTGCTTCTGGCTCGGGGGGCCTCACAGAAGCACGTAGAGGGAGCAAATCTGTTTGATGCCCAGGGTTAGCAGTGCACAGGAAAGTGTTGGGGGAGCTCTTTGAGGGATGAGGTTTATTCTCACCAGACTCAGCCCCATGATCATGGAGGACCAGAAGGCGACGTTGTTGAGCGTCTTCTTGCCGCGGACGAGCTTGGTGCGCTGCAGCATCACGATGGGGAGCTGCAGCATCTGGCACACGAAGCCGTAGCCGCGGAGCTTCTTGGTGATGCAGGCCATGACGATCTCGTGGCCGATGGCCGAGATGAGGAAGGTGATGACGGTGGCGTAGGAGCGGCCGATGTGGGGACGCGACGCGCTGTAGACGTGGCGCCGCAGGAAGCTGTAGACGGGTATGTTCCACTCGCGGCTGAACTCCATCCAGTCGGTGCTGTTCCACCAGTCGCTGTAGAAGTGCCGGTCGGCGAACCGCGTGATCTCGGCGAAGGCGCCCAGCACGTACTCGAAGATGACGAGGAACACGAGCAGGAAGGTCAGCATGAAGGGGAACAGCAGCCACGATGTCGTCTCGGCCATGATCAGGAGCGACTCGAGCGCGCCCGGCGCCGGGTCCGAGCCGTGCAGCAGCTTCGACGACTCCTGCAGCGTCGGCAGGATGAACTCCTCCGAGATTATGGTCAGCAGGAAGATGCACCCGAAGACGGCGGTGATCTTGGCGAAAAGGTTCTTCCAGTCGATTCTTTCGAACCGCGGGTACTCGATCTCGTAGCACAGCGTCGGGCAGAAGAGGAAGTCGACATAATTGGACCAGGTCAGGTTCGCGGGGTAAGTCACGTTGCCCATGGGGCTCGTCAACTCCCTGGCAAGATCCTCGCGCAGCTGTGCGACCTCCTCCTCGTCCTCCTGGCTGTCGGTGTGTTCGGGGTGTTTGCTCTGTATGGGGCTCGAGACTGAGCCGCCGGGGTTCTCGGCTGTTGGGTACAGGTAGGCTGGCTCGCGGGACGCGGTCTTGGGGTTGTCGAGATCATGCAGACGCTTCTCGGTCTCGCTGAGGTGGCCGTTATAGAAGCCGTATGAATGCATCTTCATGAGGATGACCATGGTGTGCAGGATCAGGAACACTTGCGACGTCCATGGCCATTCCAGCACGAACGGTACTGCAACCCAGAACGCCATCCATCCGACCTGGTATATGCTCTGAAGTGCCATGCCTCCTTTTGCCCAAGCCATCGAGCTCCCAGCCTTTTGTTTCCTGACATATAGCTGCAGAGGAAAGACCAACGAGGCACTGGCTACCATGGCGAAGTCAACGAGACCCAAGTGCCACCATTTGATTGTAAAGAGGGTCCAGATTTGTACGCGGAAAGGCCATCCTGTCTCCTTGAGGTTGCGCAGCATGGACGTTATGCCCAGGATGAACAGCCCGACCCAGAAGAGGTTGAAGAAGCCATGGAAGTCGCGATAATCGGAATTGGGGTCGAGGTGTGATACTCGGCTGGCGAACTCTATGGTCGGAAATATTCTCCGGCGCTGCTCGGCGCGGGCTTGTCTGCGGGCGCTGGACAATACTTTGACTGAGGGCAAGGCATCGGCTGGGACTGGAGTTGATCGACCGCTGTTCAAGAGACACTTTGGTCAGCTGTGATGTCGCACCGTCGCGAAATGGGGACGAAAGTGTGTACAGCTGTAGGGCTGAAAAGCTACATCGGGGGCGGGCTGTGTGCGCACCTTGTTTGGCCGGTGGTCGTACCAGTGTCGGCATGATCCAGATATCCACTGGTGCTGGCCGACGTGCTCGAGGTCAGCTGGGAGAGCTGCGAATGGACTGGTTTGCGCGGCCGTGGTCGCAAGATACCGTCGTTCGGGTCGTGAATTTCCGCTGAAGAAGCCATGATTAACCAAAGCCGCGGCCAGCGTACCAACAGATTGGTTGATCGTCCCCAGGTCTCGAGGGATAGGCAAGGGAGGTTGGAGGCGTCAATGTGGTTGTGAAACCGGGACGATCATGCGAAGGATGTGGGAGAGGGCACGACCAGCAGCAAAGCAAGGACAAGTAGAGGCTTCCACCGAGGGACCCTGACAGCCTGAGTCAATAGACTTTGTAGATTATGCAGAGGAATGATGCTGCGTATAGCAAATGTAGAGAGCTAGAGGAGAGCCAAGTAAGGGAATCATCCTATTCTTGGCACAAGTGCAGGTCCGTCCTAAATAAGGAGAGAGGGAGGCGACGACTCCTTTCTGAGGTTTAATGTTGGATGTGTCGACAGTGCCAGAAATAGGACAGCTACCCCCATAGAAAGTTAGGAAATGCGTGCACTCCAGACGACAGCGAGATTGATGTAACCTCGCCTCTCCCTATTACACGCTATTACACGGGCGGACCTTGTCATCTTGCAGCAGCTCCCTCGGCTCGACTCCCCGGCCGGCAGCGCTATAGCTGTCATCTGGCCCCAACTTACGTCACCTCGGGGGCTCGGGTACCTGCCGAGTCCAGTACTTAGCAGCACTGATGCAGTCGCAGCACTGCACCGCTTGATATTCGTATCAACCGTATCAGTACCGAGCCGTATACGTATAGACTTATTGGGCAAGGGGACCATCTATACGGCCAATGCCATATCGCTCGACCTTTTTGCAAGTAACATTTGTTCCAGTGGAGCCGCCTATTCAGCTGGGCGATGTTCATGACAGGATCGTCAGAGTAGGAGGCAGCAGGATTGCTTTGTCTGCAATGCTATGGCACAGTCAGCCAGCTCCTGTGTACCGTCAGGCTACAGCCAAGATGGACACGCATAGTGCTGTGCTTGGATTCCGTCACCACGAAAACAAGTCACTATCAGCAAGAAGGAGGGGGAAAGGAGGCTGAGTAATGACACCTGATGATTCGGAAAGTCAAAGTTGGCACTGATCAACAGCACATGGGCCGATTTATACTTCTTCCACACAACGTCCATAATTTCACAGGCCCCTTGTCGAGGGAATGTATAGAGAGCATGTGTGAAGTTACACAAGCGTCTTGGACAAGTAAAGTCTGCTCACGTGATTAGCAATGCATGCTCTCTGCTAGGTTCAAATCGCAGGTTGTCCTCAAGGAAAGTTCCTCTTCTCCTGAGTTGCCGTCTGTAGGGCAACTTGCAGTGTCTCCGGTCCGCAACACAAAGCAATGGCGCCTCCTTTAAGTGGAAACGTGGCAACAGGAATGCTCCTCGAAGATGAGAAGGAAAACAAAATGTAAAAAGTTGGTAGAAAGACATCTGTGCTCCATCTTCAGACTTGTATCATTACAAAGCCTTCTAAACAGAGACTTGAGAGACCCATCGAACGTAGCTCAAACTTGCCAAAATTTGTCTTTAGCCGACATTCAAGGTAACAGGAGACTGACCTACATTATGTTGAATCTCCTGCCTGCAAGTTACCCTAGCATAGCACCAGAAGTATTGTTCCTTTATACACATCAAACCTCTAGTTGTCAAGTCTGTCGTTGGATTATGAGCCCGGCGCTTTCGAGCCGTCGTTGAGGGCAATATTAGGTCCTCTGTCAAAATTCACTACAAATGTTTTCGGAAGTTCAGGCAGCTTTGTATTGTTTCGCCCTCATTCTGCCTGTTCTGCTTAGTTCCTCATCATAGCAGGGGTGAGCAAGTACATTTCATTTACCAGCAGATCTTGTCCTCCCTCAAGTTTAGTGCATGGCAGTAGCTCTCACGACATGTTGGACAATAGTCTGTCCTGAACTTTCTTGTTGAATCATTTTTAGGACAATTTGTCAAGGCAACTGTGGAGGCCGGGCAAGCGGAGATTCTCAAGGCTCGAATTGAGTTTCCCACGGCGGAGAGCAAAAGTAAAGAGCCCAATCGAGCTAATATATGAGAAACAAAAGAAAGACGACTGCGCATTGTAACCCTCTCGCAGGTCACTGAACGGGACGCCCATCCCGAAGGGTAACCCTGACTAGCGTAGCTCACCACTCCAATGCTTTCGTGACAGAAAAAGAAGTATCAAAGTTATCAATCTTCATGTATTGCACCCTGGAACGGTGAAAATTTTCGCAAAACATCACCCACCAACACTACCCATTTGAGACTTGAGTGCGCCTAGAGCTGCCGAGCCTGAAGGAAAACAGCTGGTAGTGCTGGACTCCCCTCTTCCAGCAGTAATGTCGGGCAGATGGTCATCAACGCTGATCCTTGGCCTTCACTCTCCACTGACGGCTATAACGCAGTGTCTTAAGGTTACGCTTGTTGCAACACTAGACAGTGCCATTCTACCTCTTCTTGTAATGCGGCCGTCTAACCTCCGTGGTGAATGCTAACAAGCCAGCGACAAGTAAGCATTCGTAAATGCTCTATTGGTGGTCTTTTTGCAACACTAGAGTGTGCTATTCTGCCTCTTCTTCTAATCCGGCCGTCTAAGCTCCGGGATGGACATCGGCAAGCCAGTCGCAAGTAGGTAATCGTAACTGCTTCATCGATGATCTCGCCACTTCTGCCTTCCATTTGCCGTTGTGCCGAAAGAGCTTCCTTAGGGTTGCAGTCAACAGTCCATTGTGGCTAGCCCACAAAGAAATAATCATTCTGAGGCTCCATGCAAGGCTAGCAAATTCTCCGCCCTCTACCGGCGCGGCAAGTTTCTAACTCATGGAGCAAGAACAGCTTGAATTCATTGGGCCATCCTTTGCTCCGAGACATAATAAATCCCTGCTCCATTCAAAGTCAGTCAAGTCCACGTAGAGAAGAGGCAAGGAAAGCGGCTTTAATATGTCTTATAACCCGTTCCTGTCTTCCTCTTCCCCTATGACTGCTGTTCCCGTTCACCCTTCTCCAGCATCATATTGTGTCGCGTCTTCATCATGCGGTCCTCTACAGTGTTCTCCATCGTCCTTGCGGCAGCCGTCTCACCGGCTTCGGCCGCTCTCAAGTGGCTGGGCGTGAGCGAGTCTGTTGCCGAGTTTGGCACCGCCATCCCAGGAACATGGGGCGTCGACTTCTACTTCCCGTCTACTACCACCATCGATGTATGTGCAGGCCTGATCCAGATGCCCTCGTAGTGTGTTCTTCATCGGTGATACTGACTCAAGCTGCCAGACTCTGATTAGCGAGGGCTTCAACATCTTCCGCCTCCCATTCTTGATGGAGCGCATGGCCCAGGGCAGCGTCACGGCCTCGTTGAACGCCGGCTATCTCAACAACCTGACCGCCGTCGTAAACCACATTACCCAAAAGGGAAAATATGCCGTCCTCGACGCCCACAACTATGGCAGGTATAATGGAGCAGTCATCACCGACACGTCTGCTTTCGGAACATTCTGGAAGAACCTTGCTACCCCTTTCAAGAGCAACGCCAATGTTGTATGTACTTTGAATAGCCCATGCTCACATTTCTATCAATAATATGGCTCCTGACCTTATTCATAGATCTTCGACATCAACAACGAGTACCACGACATGGACCAGACACTGGTCCTGAACCTGAACCAAGCCGCCATAAACGCCATTCGCGGAGCCGGCGCAACCTCGCAATACATCTTCGCAGAGGGTAACTCCTGGACGGGGGCCTGGACCTGGAACACGACAAACAGCAACCTGGCCGGCCTCAAGGACCCCAACAACAAGCTGGTCTACGAGATGCACCAGTACCTCAACTCGGACGGCTCCGGCAGCACAGACGAGTGCACCACCGCCACGATCGGCGTCGACCGCGTCATCGGCGCCACCAACTGGCTGAAGGCCAACGGCAAGCTGGGTGTGCTGGGCGAGTTCGCGGGGGGAGCCAACACCCAGTGCATGTCTGCCGTCAAGGGCCTGCTCGACCACCTCTCGGCCAACTCGGACGTCTGGCAGGGTGCCCTGTGGTGGGCTGCAGGGCCTTGGTGGCCCGCGAGCACATATTCGAGCTTTGAGCCTCCCAGTGGTACCGCATATAAGTACTACGACTCACTGCTGAAGCAGTATGTCCCCAAATAAGGCATTGTGTTGTATATTCAATGCTTCGCTACAAACAGCTTGCGATGGATCGTAAGCATGGTACCATTCTTGTCACATACTTTTAGCATTCAGGATTAATGATAGTCGGAAAATGTATTTTCTCCGTCCGGCTGCCGGTGCGAAACGGCTTGCACAAAATTACAGGATCTGGTAATTATTGCACTGTTTCCGCAGCTCGAGCACGCGTGGACAGTCACCTGCATTGCGCTTCTAGTGTCCATGGTCTGCTATGTTCAAGATTGAGAACCACAATGCGCCGTCTGAAAGGGCCGGTGGCGGTGCAGAGACGGGCTTGAGACGGATTCGGAGCCGAGTCGCTGCCTCTGAGGCTGTGTAGCGCGCGTCGTGGCTGCCTTCGTGATACTGAATATTATAACTGTCGGGGCAAGCTCGCCAGTCACCACCACATTGTTGCTGTCAGCAGTAATCGATACGGGACCTTGATGCTGGCCCAGTGAATCTGTATGCGTTCTCACAGTTGTACCCATCCCTGCTGGCTAAGGCATCGTCGGTCTCGCGTATTATGTTCCCATAGCTGCTGATGAGTGGAGGAAGAATGGCAGACGTCCGGGTGGTCGTGGCGGGCGTTCCAGCAAAGGCTGCCGTAATTAACGCGTCGGTTTCTTTGCTGGAATCTGCAGTCGTCGAAAGAATAACGCTTATCGCTTCTTTCCAGCGCCAGGTTGCGCAATCGTTGGGACCTGTTCCGTCACCCAGGACAAGTGTCTTACCAGAAACTACCTTGATATCACATCCAAGTCGACGAAGACCCCAGGCCATAGATTCCAAAGAGACACAGGAACGCCAAACGTCTCTCGTCACAATAGGATAACTCGGCGGGCACCTAGATCCCAAGGCAGACATCTGCGAGTTGCGGGCAGCCCAATGGTCAAATATCCTACCCGACGAAATTTCGCAGACAGACCGGCCGCCGCCAGGATATGGGAGAAACGAGAATCTCGGAAGTCTAAGGGCGAAGGGCGAAGGACAAAGATGTCTTGTCAAGTGAGCAGGAGAAGAGAAGCACGCAAAAGGCCTGCCGAGTGACAAGAGGAGCAAGGCAAACGAGCTTTTGACATGGGACCACACAGCTAACCTGGGGCTTGACACAAGATTATGACGAACGGGTAACGGAAATCTATACTGTATGGCAACAAAGACAAGACTGCTTTGTAGGGTATGAATGAAGGGAATGTAACATCAGATAAAGAAATAACCTGCCACATGGCAAGTCCGTTAGGAACCCAGCATCCATCCTCGAGAAGAGAAAGAAACGAAAGGAGATGAAGATGAATAAGCTCGCCACCGTGAAACATCGAAATGTTACCCACCGGTCCACTTGACGTTGACTTGAGTGTATCTGGAGCCGAGTGAGATCAGTAGCCATACGTGTAATTCCCTCCGAATCTCGTGTCGAAGGCCGGTCTAGCTTCGGATGGCTGCTCATAGCAACCATGTCGCGGCGCAGCCGCATTCGAGTCTGTGGTACCTGCCAGGTCCAGCGGCACACCGAACAGAGAATCGTAGCCTGATTGCCCTAAAAGGGCCAGCACCTGGCTGTTCCGTGAAAGGAGCTGGCTCTGACGCACGGCGTCTGGGATGAGCGCAAACACATAATGGAGTAGCTGCCGCAGCATGTCCTGGTGATTCGGTCTTTCGTGGAGAAGCTCGAACAGATGAGCGACCACGGAAAGGAGTTGCTCGGCTTCGGCCTCAGCAACCTCGCTGATCGCCTCGTAAGCCGGGTTGAGAATATCGAAGAGTCTGGCGGTGTCGCGCCGCATCATCGCATCGGATGCTTCCAGAAATCTGTGGCGGATGCTATAGAGCAGTACCGAAGCTCGATCTCGCTCGCCAAATTGCCCACTTTGTGCATGCAAGGGAGAGGAGAACGAAGTAACTTCGTGGAAACGGCCAGCGCTTGCCCAGTACTGGTCGTCGTTGGGCTGTTCCGTAGGCAACATGGTTAAGGGAGTGCTATACTCTCTCTGCATGGTTTCTTCAGCAGATGGAAGGGATCCATCTTGAAATCGATGGGCAATATCTGGAGAATATCTGACGTAGTTGCTTATCTCTTGAGCGTCGGCCAGAGGTTCTCTGACGCCGAAATGCGAGTCCTGCGTTGAATACCGCTGTTGCTTCGTCCGATGGGCGTTGAGACCGTTGTCAGACTTCAGATTTTTGTCAATAGCCCAATCCTTAATTCGTTTCTTATACATCTTCGGCCTGCTCGTGATGGTTGGCTTGAGTCCTTGTAGAAAACGACTTCTTGAACTTACGTGGCGAGGAATTGGTGCTCTGTCTCCATGATTCTCATGACCTCCTTCAAGGGTCTGTTCTCCTCTTTGTACATTCTCGTGATGAGCGAGCGGACGGGATCCCAATCACCGGATTCGGCCCAGCGCCTGCGTGGGAATGGAACTGACATAATGAAGCGGATACATGCAGGATGGAAGGGAAAAGGGAAGAATTAGTATTAGTAGAAACATCCGCGCCCTGCTCGGAGAATCTCATTGCGATGGTGGTATCTGGTCATGACTTCCTGCCGACTGCGTAAGAGACCGCATATATATTGACTGTTCTGTACGATGCTAGTGGTTTTGAAGCTCACGACGAGGCAGCCCGTGGTAAGTAAGAACTAAGTTTAGAGCTTTACAAAGGTTGGGGCCGACATCAGACGTGGTGTTGCCGAAGAGAATCCATCGCCGCGGAATGACAGCATCCCGAAGGGGCTTTGAGCTGCTTGCCGAGGTCCTGCAACGTTTATCGACAATTAAGGGCCGAAAAGTCAGTTTTCTTTTCGAGCCAGAGGCATCAAAGTGCGAATAATCCCCAATCAGAAGCCCTGATCAAGAGATGGCTTGGGGGCTAGGAAGGAGGCTGTGTGAAGACGACGAAGAACGAGCACGATAACGATGACCATACCGCCAGACCGCCAGACTGATGGCACGAGGGACAGGCTGCAGCGCTCGAGGGCCTGTCATTTAGGCAGGGTTCGGGCCTGCGCCCCGTTGGCGAACCCGACGGTAAGGCTCGAGCTTGGTTGGTCGGTTTGGTGGGATGATACGAAGGCAATCAGCTTATTCCCGATTGGCCCAAGTCAACCTTAATGGGAACAGTGGGCAGAACGCGTCCAGGCGCGTCCCCCAATCCGAGGTTCCACCCGCAACCAATTCCCCTCCAAACAGCCTTGAATTTGGACAGAGCAGATTGATCGCGAACAGTTTTGGTTGCCCTCCGCGCGACAGTCAAGATGTTCAGGCAAGACTTCAACAGGATAGACCCAAAACGGCGCCATGTCGACCATCGCAAACAGCAATTCGTCGACCGCGGCTACAAAGAGCAGCAATACCCCCACAGACTCAACTTCTACGCGACGCCGCCCACAGCAGACATCACCCTCGAGCAATTCGAGCAATGGGCAATCGACCGTCTCAGAGGTACAGGCACACCAACTATCTGGGCCTTTTTGCGCCACCTGCTAATGCCATGATCTTTGCGCAGTCCTCGCCGAGCTCGAGGCATGCTCATTTCGCAACAAATCCCCCGATGAGACCGCCGCCCACATGAAGCCGCTGCTCGAGAAGTACCTCCCACTAGACTTCAACAGCTCCAAGTCAACGCAGCTCGCCTTGCAGCGGCAGAAAGACCACTACAGCCACTTCATCCTGCGCCTCGCCTTCTCGGCAACCGAGGACCTGCGCCGGCGATTCACTCGCGTCGAGACGACGCTCTTCCGATTACGTCTCAACCAGGAGGATACAAGAGACCGCAATGATTTCATCAAGAGCTTGACGTTGGATTGGGAAATGGTGTCAGACGAAGAGAGGCGGGAATTGGAGGCAGAGCTGGCTGCGACGAGCGCCTTCGGGCGCAAGGTAGCCCCGGTGGAAGAGACATGGTGTAAGGTCGATTGGGAACGGGTGCCAGACTTGGTCGAGGGCAGAAGAGTATTCCTCAAAGCCGGAATGGCCTATGTGCCCTCCAGAGAACAAACAAGCATGGTCGTCACGGAGTTCACCTCCAGGCTCGAACGAGCCCTCGAGCTTACCGCACGCGCTCTGCCACGACTCGACGAAGACGACCGCCTGACGCCCATACTTGACCACCTCTCCAAGAACTTTATCACGCCCGATGCCTCCTACCAGAGCAGCTCAGGCGACCTCCCCGCCGGCGCCGAGATCTCCGCGCGCAACATCGACAAGCTCTCGCAGCACTTCCCCGCCTGCATGTCACATCTGCACCGTTCACTTCGCCGAGATGCACATCTCAAACATTATGGACGTCTACAATACACCCTGTTCCTGAAAGGTCTAGGGCTGAACCTGGAGGAAGCCCTGATGTTCTGGCGACAGTCTTTCCACAAGGTCACTGACGACCAATTCAACAAGGACTACCGATACAATGTACGACACTCGTACGGCGACGTCGGTGGTGATTCGAATAGGAGGGGTGGTGGTTACAGCCCATTCAGCTGTCAGAAGATCCTCATGGAGCACCCACCTGGCCCAGGCGAGGCACATGGGTGTCCATACCGGCACTTCAATATGGAGAACCTATCGAATTTGGTGCAGGCCATGGGCGTCAACGACAGGAGTGTGCTGAATGGCGTAAAGGAGGACAAGGACAAGCAGAAGTATCACATGGCTTGCAACCGGTAAGTGACAGAATCTCATTGATGTATGAAAGTTGGAATGAGTGCTAACCACTTTGTTAGTGTCTTCGAATACTTGCATAAGAACGAGATCAAGAAGGCCAAGGATGAAGGCGTTATGAGCGCCAATCAGCTGGAGACTATTGTTCACCCCAACGAGTACTTCAAGCGGAGTTACGTGCTGAAAAACCTAGGCAAGGATTCGGGCGGTGAGGATGTCAAGATGGAGGGCTAATGGTGCTATAATGATTTTTGTCTTTTTTAAAGAGTGCAGGGCTAGGGCTACTCCTTATTGTGTATGGCATTGCTTGGGTTGGTGTTTCCGGGACACGGGTTTGTTCTACAAGTAAATATGTAGCTTCGACGGTATTGGCCGTCATGATCAGAACCTCATTCAGGTTTGACTTGAATATGGTGTTGGGCGGATGCCGTGGTGGTGAGACGTGGATTCCTATGGTACAAACCCGCTGCCAACGTAGACGGAAGGCACCGCCACGTCTCTTCGCTTACTACCATGATTCATTCTCTAAAATAATTGAGAACGCCCCTGATATTGCGAACGAGACTTGATGAATCCTTTCCATTGAAACGTGTTCAATAGATACTCTAGCGATGTCCGCGCCCACCCCAAGCTGAATACCTGCTTCTCGAGTGATATCATTTTCGCAGCCTCGTTTCTGAGAAAGGACAAAATTCCAATGTATGTCATCCGTATATATGACATTGTCCGCGAAGTCACCAACTCCACGAATTCTGGTCTACCTCTATTGCGTCCAGGGTATTCCGTAATGTAGTAGAGACTGCTCAATAGTCCTCAAGCCAAGTTCTTCCAAGGATTGAGCCTGGGTCCCGTTGCCCTTATGGACTTAGCCTCGTGTTCCTATGAGGTCTGTAAACAATAATTCTAGATCATTCACGTTTGACTACGACTTAGACGAGCAGAAAGAGACATGTCTCGAGGCTTTCCAGCACGCATCACGGGATTCAACAGAAATTCACAATGCAAAAGCTGTGGAGGTGGTTTGGGACGAATTGCATTCGCTAACAGGCAACCAAAGGCATGAGATCGGCCCTTATTCCGAACAGCGTCGAATCAAGCGATCCATCTTGTTCCTCCACATTCCCAAACTTTATTTCTGCTGGCAAACGGCAGCGCCGTTGATGATCGCGCAGACCTGGGTGTCGGAGCAGGCCGCGCCCTTGACGGGCACACCGCCGGAGCAGGTGGCTGGGGTGTTTCCCTCGCTGTACAATTCTTGTCAGCAGTTGATCAATCTGAGTGAAATATTTGAGGGACGAGAAGCCGGACAACGTCGGCCTCTGCAATGTCATATACATACCAAGAGTACACGCCATCCTTGCAAGCAGCGGCCGCGAAGGCGACGAACAGAGAAGACACGAGAGCGGAGAACTTCATTTTGTTGGTGTTTTATATGAGGAACAGAATGAGTCTGTGTGAGTTGAGGGTGCTCTGTGCTTTGAAATTTGGATGAAGATGGAGGATGAGGATGGATAGGAACAGAGACGATGCGAACATGAAAGCCTGTGAGCTTTTATAGACAGAAATACGAGCATCCATGAGCAAGAATATCGTAAATGTCAAGGCCACGTCCGCTGGCGGTCAGGTTGAACTATCCATTTGGTATTGATCTTCAGGAGAGAGGCGGGACGTCTGGAGATGCGGGTCCATCAGAAGATCCCCCAGAATAGATACCCACAGCATTGTACGGCCTGACCGGGCCCGAGAGGCGCAACGATACGCAACACAGGGAAACATTGCTGAAGTCGCCTTCAAATTGTCTTTCAGAAAGGGACAAGGTCGATACTTGGCATGAGGATCAAAAATTGGGTCAAAGAGTGGAAAACGTATGCTAGATTCCATCGCGCAGCGACTAATGTATTTGCATGATACAACCAACTGACTCACCTGTCTCATTCTATTATAGAACTGGCCTAATCCCGATCACGGATATCCACCACCGACTCCCGAGGCGACTCCGTCTCCCTGAGCTGCCTCAGAGCCTCCTCGGTCAGCGCCAACATATCTGTAAAGACCTCGAGCGCCCCTTCGCCCTCAACTTCCGAGTCAATCATTGCCTGACCCAATTGATATAGTGCCTGTTGGTGCTTGTTGGTAAGATCCATGAGCTTCTCCCGGTCTTCGGGGTCGTGGGTGCCTTGGCTGTTGTATTCCCCGAAATCGACCATTTCATCGGCTGTGAGGTAAGTGGCGATCACCTCAAGTGCTTTATCTTTGGACTCTTCGAATGCATCTGTGGACGACATCTCAGCTTGATAAATGATTGTTTTTGGTGGACGAAATGTACGTGAACGCAATATTTCAGATGCGCTATACTGCAAAATGGCCAGATGGTGTGTAGTTTTGGGGAGGAAGGGGATGGATGGTGAGAAGCTACGACAATGTTTCGACAAAGACGACTTCGGTCGACCATTACATTTAATCGCTGGAGAGAATCCTGAAAGAGCTGTGCAGCCGCCCTTCTAAGAATAGAAGAAACCCTCCGCCCTCTGCGAAGGAGAGACAAAGAAACAATTTTATTATCCAGCGCCATGTCCGGCCCTCACATGTCACTTTTGATATCAGCCTGACATGGCTTTTACGGCAGGGCCATCGGAAGGAGTTCGAAACACACAAAGACTTAATTTGATCGCTTTGCCGCTCTGGCGAGTGCTTTCAACCACATTCTGCGGCATTGCAACACGATGCAGCCATGGAAGTTCTGGGGTTTACAGAGATATTTGCCCGGACTGAACAACGATTTGGAAAGCGCAGAACTAATGGACTCACACGTAACTCAATATCTATTCTCGAGGACATTCAACTATCTCTCCGTTGACCCATGCTTAACTCAGATCTCATCTGTTCATCCGGTGGTACAGCGAAGATCCCAAATCGGCTGACCCCATTCTCGTTCTCATTCCCCATAGCGATCCCTTCTTCATCCGGCATAAGACCCCAGCCAAGCCAGAATCTCGTCGTTTGCCCAAGCGCAGCCCTGATGTCCGCCTTGCTCCGCCACTCCGCATCTTCGGGCAGCAGCTCCAAGAGATTACCCCCTGCGAGTAGAGCCACCTGGCCAGCCACTGTCGTCGGGCTCCTTTGCGGCAGCACGTCGGCCCGGGGAAGCGTAGCCCAGCCCAGGAGCAGTAGCACCGCCGCAGCGAGCAGCAACGCCTCTAGCACTCGCGTGGACGCAGCATCTTGCACCACGCGCCGTCGTCCTGTGCCATCCGTCACTGTGGCTTCGTAGGTGTAACGCGCGCCATTTTGACCCGAGGCCATATTTCCGCTGACGAGAATCGCCTCGGTGGCGCTGACGTTGCCGGGTGGTGCGCGGTTGCTGTTGAGGGCTTGCGCCGCTAGGATGCCGTGCTGGAAGCGCAGGGCGGCGGCGACGTCGGCGTCGTGGGCTGGATCGCCTAGCATCGACAGAGGCAACGCCCACCGCGACGTCGTCAGCAGTGCAAAGGAATTGCTGAAAATCTCGGTGCTTGCGAGGCTGGGGATGTGGTAGTATAATGAGGATGACCTGTTTGAGGACACGGTTGAGTTGCGCACCGTGTCCTCGAGGGGTCTGGGCGGGCGTTGTGGGTCGATCACGAGCTCCGCGCCGGCGAATTCGACGTCCACGTCGACGACCTTGAAGGTCTCGTTGCAGCTGATGGCTGCAATGTGCTGGACTTGGGGATTAGCTTCGTAGTCAAGTCGCCCCCATGTGTAGAAATAGTCGCTGCAGGATGTGACCGTTGCATCAAGGTCACTCCCTATGCCGAAGTACGATGCATTGGACCTTGTGTTGATGAAGACATTGTACTTTGCAAACTCCGCCTCGGGCGCCAAATTGCACGTTTCACCCTCGACGATTATCCCAAGAGGATTATGGTATATGTCACTATACGGGTCTATGAGGGTAAGATTGGTGCGAATACTGGACGAATCGTACATGCGGCACGTTAAGTTGGTCCTTACAGCTGGTACCCGCGTATTGATTGATAGCGATGATGTATTTGATATCGAGTCGTCGGGCGTCGATGGTACAGGTAGCATTTGCGGGAAAACCAGGTCCTCGTAAGTGAACTTCGGGTACGTCAAGTTGCCCTCGAGGATTAGTGATGAAATTACACCGCTTTGCGAAAAGTCACCATTGTCGATAGAGTCGTTCGCGAAGAAGTTCTGCATCTCAAGTGCGATGGAGCTGGTTTCCGGGAGTGAGGTTGCCTGGAAGAGTGAACTGGAGAAAATGGTGAAGAATGATGCAACAAGCAGCGTGGTCGTCGTTGCTAAGGCCCCAAAGCTACGAAGTCCGGCTTCTTTGTACATTGCCCAGGGGGTGGACATGTCCAAAAGTTCCAAATTCATGAAGACGTCTATGGTGACAACGTTGTTGAGGATAATGTACGGTGCTAAAGACCGTATATTAAAGTCCATTGAGGATATTATCAACACGAGGCCTTCGAGCAGAAGAGCGGGCATGGTGGTCCACAAGTAGTGGATGTATGTGTCGTTCCCAACATCTCCAAGGCCGTCCTTGCTCTTGGACTCGTGCAGAGTGACCTCCAAGGCGGCAACGACGGCGAAAAGGACCACACATAAAATTAGCCGTGTCCAAGGATGAAGCAGTCTAGGATGGGAATGAGATGATCGGCTCTGTTGGAAAGGCTGAGTTTCTTTGTCCGCATCGATGTCAGCAGTGTTCTGTATGGCGAACTGCGGCGGCCTGGAAAATGTGGTGTGAACGAAGCCGGATTGAAAAGTCATCGATTCCAATGCCCGAGACAGAGCCTTCGAGTCGGCATCTCCCGCATCACGCAGCATGATCAAGAGTTCTGGGCTGTGTGAAACAAGGGCAGAAACACCAGAAAGGGCATTGGGGCTGCATGGCAGTATCCCATGCTTTGGAGCCATCAGGACTGTCATCAGTGTGAATAAGAGACAAACAGCAGCGAGTCCAGCCATCCACTGGCCGGACCAGCTCCGTACCATCAGTCGATTTCTCAAGACAAGGGCCGAGCCAGTTGTGTTGATTGGCCCGGTTTGCATCAAAGATTGCCTCGCGATTATAGCTCCAAATTGTCGGTAATAAGCCTGTGCCATTCCCTCAAGCAAATTTGGGTTGTAGAGTGAGGACGTGTTCGCGCCAGCTGGGAGTTGTCCATCAAGGAGAATTCGAGTGTATGGATCCACGTCAATAGTTTCATCTCCAAGCTTGAAGGATTCTCGCCAGCTGCTGCCGCTGATGTCGCTGTCGAACGATTCGTAGTGTGCTCTCATGATACTCCATGGAGTGATGTGGTCGAGCGTGCGATTTGGAGTAGTAGATGGGCGAGATAGCGCCACGGTTTGCGTTTCGGTGCCATTCTTGACGAGGTCGACTTTGCTGATGTCGTAGGCCGGCTTGCAGAGCAGTTGGATGGAATTGAGCAGCCTTCCACGGGTTTGGCTTCCGGAACAGCGACGAGTACAGTTTGAACTGACCGTATCGTCGGTGAACCACTCGATCTGACCAAACCAGACTAACACACGTTTCCCCTCGTCGTCGGTAGTTCCGTCGCACTGTACTTCGGAGAATTGACCAAACAGGGGTGAATAAGGGAGCTCGTCCT
Source organism: Diaporthe amygdali (assembly GCF_026229845.1). Lineage (NCBI taxonomy): Eukaryota > Fungi > Ascomycota > Sordariomycetes > Diaporthales > Diaporthaceae > Diaporthe > Diaporthe amygdali. The sequence continues at coordinate 80,261 of NW_026517060.1, read as the reverse complement.
CGTCGGCGTCGTTAGGCCCACGGATCTCTACCCCAGCGATCTCACAGTTGGGAGCGGTGATGGTGAGGTTCGTCATGCCGATTCTATTGTAAAAGCCTGCTTGCCTCGCCTCATTCAGTTCCAAGCTAGCGAGCTCGCACACCAGGGAATTTGTAAGCCCGTCAAGTGTAACTTGGATCTGAGCCGTGGTGGGGAGACCGCTCTCGACTGTTTGAAATGCAAAGTCTTCGGAGATGCCGGGTGGGTAGTCCACGGTATCATTCAACAGGCCTTCCATGAAGTATCTTGGCAATGTTCCGGCACTTTTGAGAGATGTATCGTCATCCAGGAAATTGTTCTGCAAGACCATCGGAATTGCCTTTTCGTCTACCGTGGTTAGGGATAGGGTGACGAGGCCGGTAGACAGTATGATCATTATCTTGAGCAGAATCGAGACTGCAGTAGCAGCCGACACCATGAAATCTCCGTTTCTAAGTGATCGGTATAACGCAAATGGTTGAAACTGGGACACGTAGTCAAGTAGCAACGACTTGTAGGCTGCAGCGGGCTGTTTCGATATGCGTTGCCATGGTGCAATTAGTTTGCTTTGGTACTCGACTCTGCTGAAAAGGGCCGCAATCGCCGTCAGCAACGCTGTTGGTCCATAGGTCCAGAGATAGTGGTCCCCAGGTACACCGGACGCAATACCATTGTTCCGGTTTGACACTAGGATCAGGATCTCCAGCGTTACTACCATGAGCGCAAAAACCATACAAAATGCACCGAGAATCCGGGTCCGAAGGTAGACAGGTCGCCATGTCATTCTAGGTACGCCGGAGCTTGATGTTGCGACCTGAGGAAGGGCTTTGTCTCTTTGTAAAAATTCGAAATCCAGGCTCGGGCTGTTCTTCTCATGGTGGAGTGGTGATCGGCCGGGTTCTCTCGAGTCAGATTTAAGCAATGGCACAGAGTGACTCTGCCAATCCATCTTCGCTTGTTGCGGCCCAGCCGCCATATCGGTCAAATGAAGTTATAAGTCCAGACCGTCATTGAAACGAGCCATACATCGGTTGGTTGCTGATGCTGAATTGGCCAAGATGGCACGCATATACATGAGGAGGTGCAAGATTTCAGCGACCCCCTTAGGCAGAGATATAAATATGCTGAGGCGGAAACAAGCTGCAGCCTGGATGCATCTGGACTGCCAGCGGGCAGAAGTTCGGGGGGCTATGTAACCGAAGGATTCACGCTAGGCAAGCTCCGCTATGCTTGTAAGGCGGCGATTCGTCTGATGAGCGCGGCATAGGTCAGTCAGAAAACTCTTCTTCTACATGATAATCATGTTTACCAGTTTTCTACTGGAACTGCTGGTCCTTGGATTCGAATTTGCGGATGTGAGCCGAAAGGGCTGCCCCGGTGTCTTTAGTTGCATGATAGTAAGGGACAGCCACTTGTACGTGGTTCTTCCGGCAAGTTCGGGCACCGAAGGATGTTTTGAGCCGGGGTGTCTTTTTTCTAATGTAAGAAAAAGCAAAAAGGAAGTGATAGCATGAGCCAAACCTTGAATTTAGACAACAATAATAAAGTATACCTCCCCGTTATAATTCACATTAGAGCACAGGTGTGCTGCTCCACAAGCTCACGAATGTTGGAACATGAGTCGAGAGGGACAGCACCAGAAGCTCTCGTGGTAGCCAGCCACATGACAGCAATGTTCAGTATCGCACTACAACTCTGAAGGACACTCGCTACATGATCAATGAACAAGAACAAAGGCAAAGAGGAGTACTCCCAGCGGTACACAGCCTAGAGCTTGACAATGCATTCATGGAAGGGAGGACGTGGAGGATGAGAAACTTACAAATTATAAAGCACAGAGCATCAGAACCAAATGTGGCGTGTAATATTAGTCACGATATTGAGTTTTGTACAGCCAATGTCCTTAGAAAAGTGATTAGATATAAATATTACAACAGCCATAGCCCCTTCCTAGTCAAACGTAAAGAAGATAGAGACGCAGCTTTATTATTCAACAAAATGAGTCAACCTAAGAGTCTCGTTCCCTTTTTTGTTAAGCACTTTGAGTTTTTTGACTTGCAGCGGTGGATGGGGGCTTGATATAATGTTCTTTTGTTTCTCTTTTCGATAAGCTTGTTGGCTTGGCAAGTCCCTACATTTCTCTGCTCTATCGAGTCCCCCTTTGTCTTTTACCTGCTGGTTTCTTAATATCGAGTATTGCGAAAGCTCTTCACTCACTTCCTCCAGAGTTATGGCTCTGACTCTGTATCAATGCTCTCCTTTGAAATTACAATCCAACAACTTGATCAAGGAGCTCTCATTCTTCAATGGTCTCTTTCATGCCTTGTTCCACCTCGGCTGCTGAGTGCAGTTTGATATTCGATTGTAGACTTCAACAAATCAAAGCAAAATGCTAAAGACATGGAACGTTGAAAACATAATCAATCTTGAGAGTATGTTTGTTGCCATAAATAGTGGCTCTAGCAAGGGCAGGTCTAGATTACTGTCCAACGATGGACGTATAATAGTGTGTAGGGAGAGCTGCATTTCTGAGCACAGCCTTGTGAAACTTGACACGGCTAATGTACTCATGATCAGTTGACCCATCCGTGTTGAGAATGCCGTTTGAAAATCACGAAAATTTTGGAAGATTGTGGAAAAGCATACGCATAGTGGGTCTTCGATTGTGTAACTACCCTTCCTCCCGCCCTGCTTATCCAGAGGCAGGACAACAGCGACTTTCTTGAAAAATCTTTTATTGATTAAGTTTAGCCCTGCGTCAGTGGTATCGGTTTCCGAAGCTTTCCCTTGTATCGTCGCTTTTCTCTATACGATTTTGGTCAATCCCAATCTTCATCCGGTGCGCCACGTACACGAGAATGGTAAATGAATTATCTCACCCACTTCCCTGATGTTGCCAGTGCACAGGGGCAATGTGAGTTCCTTCTGCAAGCCCGGCTGCCTCTACCCCTAGCCTTTTCACGATTGGATCCTGACTCCCTTGGCCGTGCAGCCTATGCAAAGACTCTCCTCCCAAGTTTTCCAGTCCGACATCTCCTGAACCAAAGTGTTGTTCTCGGTCTCGCTGGCTGGGCGAATCTGCCAGTCTCGACCACCAGCTCTTCTTCCCCGAGTCAGCCGATCCACGGCCAGCGTTGACAAACGTGTGGCTTCGGTATGTCCTGCGCTCACGCCGCGACTCTAGGCTCTTGATTAGGCGGTTCAATATGACGAATTCGACTTTCAGTTTGATGCCGTAAACGCATGGCTTGAACGCTCCTTGCAGGTAAAATAAACTGGCGTATTGTATGCCAAGGAGGGCAATATCGAGCACAATAATGAGGATATTAATATAAATGAGTTGATATAGCAGGGGCCTCTTGTCTATTGCAGCCTGTGAGGAGGAAGAATGCATGGGACTTTGGAGGAGAGTAGTGTCGCGAAGGAACTTGCGTGTTTGCCAGATATACAAAATGCTCAAGGAGGTTTCCTGGACAAAAAAAACTGTTGTCTGAAGGCGATCCCAAATAGTGTTGACATGGAAAAGGTTCGGATTTATGTTGGTGGCTTGCTAAACGGGTAAATCTGTCAGCACTTGTGACAATCAAGACTTGAGAGAGGAGGTGACTTGCAGCAAGGATGCCCATGATAATGGTTGGCACCGAGAAGATGATAGAGTCAAATACCAAGACGGCCATGACCCACCGGAGCCAAGTGTCCCTATGCCTTGATGAACTTGTCAGACACCACCCATGGCATTGGGCTTAAGGTCGAGGAGGGCTCACATGATCAAATGGAGACGCGAGTAAAGGACCCAGCTCTGTGGCACCACCATGATCAGCCAGGTGAGATATATCATGGTGATCGATCCTTTCAAGTCCGTCCACACGCCAAAGTCGGCTAGTATGATGAACAGTGACTGCAGGATGACCCCCCACGAACATAGTGCGCACGACCAAAAGTACAGCCCGCGCCTCCTCTTGAAACGCATGAAGAGAGAGATGTTGATTTCAACCCCGATATAGCATGAGATGCCCGCGAATGCGGACATCGTCATTGCCATAGGGAGGTCTTTTTTGATGTCAGGAATGTCGCCCATGGTTTCTGGTTGGATGAAGAAGCAAGGTGAGAGCTAGAGCACAGCCCACCGAGAATCTCATGTGTATAACTGAATACTCCAGTGTGTGGGTGTCTCGGATATCCGACTTTTTCGAACTTCCCTGGGCGTCTCAAAAGTAGCTCTCTAGTCTATTTGAGAACTAGAGCCAATGGTAACACGACATTTTCAGCTCGTGGGTGAAGGGCAGCTTACGGACATACCTGGTGCAAATGGACGTAGCATCAAGAAGCGCGCTTTGCTTTGAAGGAAGAGAGCGATGCTACATAGAATAGATGCAAAACCCAGTATTTTGATCTTTGCAGTGCCGCGCTTTGTAATGCCATACCTGGTAGGCCATCAAGTATGCTTGGGAGCTCTGAGTACAGAATTCAGGGCGCCAAGGACTAATCGCGTAGAATTCAAAAGAGACGGTGTGGCGTGTGGTCTTCCAAGAGGTCGCACATGCAGCATTAACGCAGCAGCCATCTCTCCGAGCTATGCCCACCATCCCAAGAACAAGCGAGATAAGCGTGGAAGCAGAATGAGGCATGGCTTTCGACAGAAGAGAAATGATCTGCTTCAACATGGGTAATTTGTAATTCGCAGTGCATTTTCCTAGGGCCTGTTCTGGAAACGATGCTTACACCCCGTTCTTCTACGCGCCGGCAACCCGCAGCCAAGAACCGTCAGCCCCGAATCCGTGTTATTTCCTGCATGTGCCGTGTTGGTGCTGACGCTCAAAATCCTGTCACATCAGGAGCTGGCCGCTCCGCGGGGCTCCCACCCCTCCTTGGCCATCTCGAAGGATTCCATTGTAAACGCCGGCGATACAGTGCACCCCACCAACGTCCACTCCCCTAGGCTGACCGCGTGCTGCCACTCCCCCACCTCAACAACAACTTGAGGTCTCTGACCCTGCTCATTGTTAGCATGGAATTATTAGTAATTAAAGGACAATTCTCTACGAAAGGATGCTCACTCACGTTCCAGAGATCGTTGCCCAACACCACGTCCCTCACCGGCTTCCCATCGTCCCAGGACAGCGAAAGCTGCAGTGGCGCGCCGGCGTAATAGTGCCAGACCTCAGTAGCGTCTAGCACACGATGCCAGTGCGAGAGGCCAGTCTCGCCCTCAAGAAGGTAGTAGATACAGGTGCCATATGACCGCCTGTCGGACGAGAGGTGGGCATCTCGGAATGACTCAACGAAATAGCCCTTCTCCGGGTGCGGGGCCAGGTTCAAGGCAGCTATGACCTCTTTTGCGGAGCGCGTGTTCGCCATGTTAGATTTGCTTCTTGCGATTTGAGGCTGAAAAAGTAATGGGGAAAAGCATGAAGGGTGAGATTCCTTCCCGCGGTGCAGAGACTCTAAGAATCAGCTTTGAATCGTCCTGGGTGAAGCAACCACCGATCGACAGCCCGATGGGGTCTGCATCACTGCGTAAAGTTTTCGGAAGCCACGGCTGATATTTGTGACATGTCGCTACTGGTTCGGTTGAGACGCGGGCTTACGGCGCTGTATGGTACGGTGCGACCTGAGGAAATCTCACCGTCGTACCGGAGCTGCTTCACGGGGCATTATGCATTTGATGCCAGGCCCAGAGGGTCTTCCATGTTATACAAGGTCGTGGGCGAATGCAAGATGCATCTTGATTCTTGTGCTTTACATAAGTCTTATCATTAGCTTCGATTTTCGAGAAAGTTTCACATAGCTTCTATCTGCCATGTTCTTCTGCTTCTAGAAGTACAGAGAGGCATGCTAAGACTCCTTTCTATGGTATGGCTGAGACAGTGAGGCTTGAGCATCTGCTTGGCGGGCCAATATGGACTATGATCAAGGGAGAATCCTTCGAAATGTTGATTTTTAGGAATCAATTGCTGGACTTGGATCGTCGTTTTCACACCATCCATCAGCCTCTGGCTTAGACAGGGGTTATTGCAGGGGGCCTTTTGTAGTCCCGTCATATTCCCCAGCCTCACCGGCAGCTACAAAAGCTGCCTGCCCACGTGCATCGTCGCCAGTTTTGAACCCGAGAACAGCCAAACAGGGACCATAACGTCGCGGATCGCCTCTACTTTCGCACAACACAACAAGCGAGTTCGACAATCCTCCCCGCTTGTTCCACACCTCGCCATCGACTGAGCCACGTCCAAGAGCAGGTTTGTCATCAGGCCTTTTCCCCGCGATAGCTTCAGGACATGGAGAACATCGTGTTGACAACTATCCAGAAAACATTGCCCGTCAGCATCATGGCTTCAATGCGTTACTCCCTCGTCTTGTTCGGCCTTCTTGCGCTCATAGGCTTGCCCCATGCCGTGCTCGGCAGGCCGGACCCCGCAAGCCCACGGACCTACCGGCCACCGTCCATCAACAAGCGCACGGCGCAGGAGGTCATTGAGAAACTAAACCTCATCCCCAACGAGGAGAAGGGCTACTACATCCAGAGCTTCGAGGACCCCTATCGTATCCCCTGCCTGAACCGCTCCGCCAGCACGGCTATCTACTACCTCCTCGAGGGCAGCGATGGAGATTCCATTTATCATCGCGTGGACGCTGTTGAGGTGTGGCACTACTACGCTGGCGCGCCCTTGGTCTTGTCCCTGTCTTTTGATGACGGCCAGCCCCTGAGGAGGACGACGCTTGGGCCGGATATCTTCGACGACCAGATCCCCCAGGTGGCGATCCAAAAGAGCGAGTGGCAGTCGGCGAGGAGCCTTGGCGACTGGACACTCGTCGGGACAACAGGTAGCCATTTCCTTCTCCCCTTTGTGACCATCTAGCTGAACTTACAAACAGTTGCTCCTGGGTTCATCCCGAGTGGAGTTGAGCTTGCCGATCCTGGTTGGACTCCAGATGCGTCGTGAGGAGCTGATGAGGCATGGGAAATTTACAGTCCTGGTTGATTTACGGTAGCTGTAAAGATGAAATTGGTAATGCGAGAACCACGCGGCTGTATTGGCCATATCCATACACTTCGATCACACCGCCTCGCCTACTGTATGAGGATGGTGCACTGCTCCAGGTAAACCAATTTTTCAACTAAAAAAAAGCCCCGCGAATACTTGTTACGGCATGTTATCTGTATTGTCAAAGGAAGCCACCAGAATTATACATGCCGATCGCTCCTTACTATTCAAAGATCAGCCAAGGTTATTTGATAAGCCGTAAGATGTTGGAGAAAGCCAGCTTCACCATTAAGAATTGGTGCAATAAAGGAGGAGGATGAGTTGTCCGAGCTATTTGATCAGGAATTTGTGTAGAACCCGCGTCAAGACGATTCAACCGTTAAATAACATCATCAATAAATTAAGAAATTTTTCATCTTCTAAGACATTATTGATGAAAAGCCATTCCGCGTTATAGAGTGCGATAAGTTTTTGGTTACCTATATGTATGGCGTTCTTTATGATGGATCATTGGCTTGCGGATGTCAAAGAACCCATGTAACTGCTACTCGTTAGTCGGTGGACAACCCAGGTCCTATTGACTGTAGTGCATTGTTTTTGACAGAACACGTAGAGCACATATAATTTAGATTAAAGTTATAGATCCAATAGCTATCAGGCAGTCTTAATACATGAAGACCAAGGTAGTGCCCTAGTCCTGTGTCAATCCCACTCTTGGTCACCGTCCGCATCGTATCCTCACACCACCTAGCAGCTACTTGCGACTAATGTCGGCAAGTCATGGCACCGTATTGGTTCTTTGTCGCCTCCCAGAATGCAGCTTCCATCATGCCATCGTTGCACAAGATATTGGTCCAGAAGTTCGCGACCAGGCCGTCTTCGTTGTTGCCATATGTGGTGTTGGTCCATGGTCCACATGAATTGGGCGTATAGACAGTGCAATGAACAAATTGCTTGAGACCTCCCCAGAACTTATGACATATATCTCCGATATCTTGAGGCGGCACTGGCGCGATGTAGACTTTCCAATTGAATCCAAGCAATTCGTCGCGCCGCCAGCAGACTGGTTCGGCAGTAACTGTGCCAATGATGCTGGCAAAGAGGAGCATTGAGGCATTCAATACTAGTAGGGCCGGGAACTTCATAGTGGATGATAATGTGATGATATACTCAAAGCAAACGGATTCAGGACTGGGCTTGTCTGTTGGGAGGTAGAATGGTGGCCGATGTGCTGGGCGAGGCGTTATCGTACGGCTTTGGAGCGTGATGTCATGAGAAAGATCGTTTATCAATTGAAGGAATTGGACTTAAATATCTATATCTGCTACCTAGAAAAGATTAGCACTCGTGCAAGTGTGCTTTATCCTCGTCCTGGGCCAAGTTTGAGCGGTGGTAGCCGAGCAAGTGGACGATGGTCTGCGGCGGGCCCCAGACCGCTTTCGCGCTATAGACTATAGGTTAGGCACTGCTGGTAGACTATACGAACTTGGTTGGAACCAGATGTCTCATTGGGTCTCTTTCAGGAAGACACAAGCAAGCAAGAATACCAGTAGGAGTCATCGAACGCCTTGGGCTAGAAGAATCCAAATACTAACTAGCAACAAGCTAGGATACACACTCGACTGCGTTACAGACAAATATTGAGTAGCATTCCACTATAGCTAGGTATGGTCATCAATCGCGTGAGAGGTTAGTAGCTAGCCTCACAACTCGTGTTATCTATTTTCCTCTAGTGTCAACATGGTCATTTAAATAGCGAGTATAAATAGGAGGGTTCTCTTCCTCGTGTGCTGACAAAGTTCAAGTCCTTTACTCTTTTCAAACTCGCAATTGTGGCGCGACCGTACACGTCCAGATGGACTGTGAGGCTGTGTTTATATAGAAGCCTGCAGATAATTTTTGTCGTGATTGGGTATACCTCGTCCACCTTTCTCCGAGTAAAAGGCTGTTTGTTCTAGTATTGAAAGCTTCCATGTGTCCTCATTCAAATCTCACATTGGAATAAAATGTGAGAAAATTGAGAGCTGTTGCCGTTGAGGGGACGTATAACGTGGAGTTGATGATGGACCAATGGAGCGGTGGCGCTCAGGATATGTCTGCCTGGCTCATCATAAATTCCAGTCCACTGAAGTCATCTAGGCTGAAATTCCATCGAAACTGTACCAGTCTGTTGAAGAATTCACCAGCCGTTTCGTCTTATCTTAAATGATAAATCTCTGGGTTGTACACCGGATGCTTGCATCGCGCATACATTTTCAAAAGATCTCTCAGAGCGCCGTAAACGGCCTCGGTGCTTGAAATTGATGACTTCAGCCAGAGCTTTTTCACATTCGCTGCACCTCTTTGAAGACGCAATTGAACTTAACAAAGTGTATGGCTTCTGGTTCTCAAGCCTCGTAGCCTGAAAGCATCAGCCTTGAGGCCTTTCCTGGTGGCCGTTTCAGGGGTCCCAAGTTTCGACCCAACCCTGATTTTCAGTTCTGAACGCGCACCAGGCTGCCATGATCGGCCATAGCTACACTCAAATCGACGTGTGTTTGCTCTTCTATATGTATCCCTCGATACTGTCTTACCAACGTCAAACTGTTGTTCTGTCAGAACAGGGCTGAGATTCACTTCAATGAAATGCCATAGCCTTCCTTGCAGTCTACAGGTCGTCTGTCCAACTTGAAAAGCGGATCATTTTCTTTTGGTATTTTTCCCCCAACGACAATCTGAGCCTATCCATGTGTTCAATCACATTTTGTTTATTCTGATGACCTTGACTTTGGAGACTGTGAGTCTAACTAAGACTGATTGATTGCCTGTTGCATCCACGTAGACATTGTATGTTCTCTACCGCCGCTTAGTCATGACTGTTTGTTTCTCAGCTACTACTAGTCACCTCTTCTTAGAAGGGCATCACTGCTATAGAGGCTAAGCATGGTTAAGAACATGATTTTCAGCCGCGACATAGATGTCTAGGTGGTTCCATTCGATGTCGACATGGCGACCACAGAGAACGGAGCCATAACGGAGGCAACAAAACGGCGCGCAGCATGAGCTTGAAGCCTCCAGACATGTCGAGGAAACATGCATATAAGCAGAGTTACCTCAGGAATGTCACACAAGATTGGAGGGGGTGATAGTGTGCCAGATCTGAAGAGCCACATAGCGTTGGCATGCCCACGGCGTTAGTGGGCCGTGCTTCCACCTTCATCTGATGGGTACGACAGCATGACATCAGGTAGGACGAGCTATGAAATTAACGGGTCGACGCGGCGTTGTCTCTCTGTCAAACATGCTCAAGGTCGGGGGAGGGGTTACTGTGGAATTGGTCGACACGACAACGACGGCGAGAACGAGCGCAGCATCCGAATGGATTAATTCAGATGGATCTCGAGACTCAGGGGGCTGCAACGACGCACCACCCAAGACACCTCTGGGGGAGGGGAATGTCACTGTACTGCATGCTGCCTCGCATTGCAGAGCTCCGCAGCAGAGGAATAAGGTATGATGATGGATACCGGAATTAGCATCCGACTGCATGTCTTGGGGTGGCTGTGGGACTCTTTGTGAGCTGTGCAGCTGGCTACTGCCATGCAGCGTCTTGCTGGCCATCTCGCTTGGCTTCTTTGGGGCGGCGGAGAACCACCCCGGCCAAGATGATTTGGTGCAGTGGAAAGCTGCTCTGCATACAGCGCTATGCCGTTTCCCAAGCAGCTCAAGGACAGCTACATGCATGCTGAGAGGAAGTATGCACCTAGGGCTCATTTTGTCTGCCCGCAGCAAGCAACACAGTATGCAGCAATAATCAATTGGCGGGAGAACTTCAGACCGAGGCCGGGCGGCTGCACATGTGGGCGGCCTCGGCGTATCGCCGGGAGAGGGGGTCGAAAGGTCAACGATGTGAATCCCCTCACTTTTCTTGAGAGCCTCGTGGCTTCCGAGTGGTTCACGTGGAAACTGACCTCAAACGGTTACTAATCAATCCGGGGTTGGAAATCGACGATTTCGTGCAAATCGGTTCGAACCGAATGCTCGGAAATCTGCGGAGCATCTGTGATTTGCATTACAACACGTGGAGGGCGGAGAGTTTCTTCCGCCGCCTGTCGATCATCGATCGGTCCTTTGACTGTGCTCTTGGCGTGGAAATCGCCAGAAGAAATCCCACCGTGCTCGCCAACCCACCGCCTCGCGATGAGGGCATCTCCAGCCGCCGCCGTCGAGGTCTAGACCGTTCGGCGCCTTGACAAGCCAGGGGGCTCCATCCAACGTGTGCAACAAGTCGAGCCTCGGCCAGCGTCGCAGCCCTGGTCTGCAGCCAAACGACGAACAAAGCAGACCATAGACCGCTTCTGATCACCCTCGCACTATGACGGCGCCTGTCTCTCACCCGCCCGCTAGCAGAGGCCACCGCACTATCACCCTGCCGGTCACCATGACGGACCCTGCGTCATTAGCATCACGCCCCGATCGACGCCATTGCAAGCAGGTAGGGTCTCGACGATTGGACCCTGATTGCTGAGGACTGAAGTTGTCGTGTCCAGAGCTGTCAGTGACGTCCATAAGCCGGGGGGCTGTTCATCAGAGAAGGTGTTCTTGTCGTCCGGCTCTCGAATTAGCAGCACGTATAGATGCATCACCATCGTGGCTTTGATGTTGATCCGTCCGTATTGATGGCGGTGGTGTGAAAGTGTGAGCCACCATCCCATCTGCGTTGAGACGTGCCAACCTGAATGAAGCTCGGAGCTTTGGAGCTTGGACAGAAACGCACACACGCATGCATCAATGGGGCCCCCAAGCTGCCAAAGATAGAAGATTCTTCCACCCTCTTGGGTATTTCTTGCTTGCGCAGCCACCAAAAGGGTCTAGAAACTTGGCAGAAGACGGCCTCTCTCTGCTTACGTATGGCCCCAGGCCATGGGCGTCTCATCTGGTTTCCCCCCCGGGAGAGGCTTGAAGCCATCGCGGTGCCACAGGCACTAGCTCGCTGCACAATGAGGTCAGGGCCCTCCAGTGTTGCTGTCAAATTGCCTGTCAGGAATGGAGCGGGTGTTGCCGCGCTAGGGTCTAGCGTCCCAGTCCTTCGTCGCGACTGGGGATTGCCTCATTTTGTTCCTTGGCCCGGTCGTCGCCGCCTGTGTCCAGACCGGTCTGACGGGAATGGTGTCGTCCTGGTATCCAGGCGACGATGCCTTCACCGCGACGATGGAGGTCAATAAGGTTTGACGATCAGAGCTGATCGCTTCTCCCGGCCCAATGACTGGCCCATACCAGACGTTGAATGCAGATTTTGAACCAGATCTCGCCGACCAGAATGATGCCCAAGCTGTCGTGCATGCCGTTGGTCTCACGCGGGTCGTGAAGCCCATCCCATCTGCCGGCGCCGTCGTGCTGCTGTGCGACTGACCGCCGGGAAACAGAAAGTGCAACAAATGACCAAAGAGGCGCTACTAACGAGACATGCCACCCACACACGGCGCTAGGTTCTGGGACCCTTGGGGTCCCCCAGACTATGATGTCGTCGTGCACCGATTCGACTCAGAGACGTGCAGCAGCGTGATCTTGGGGTTACGACCTTGGAACAAGATCCAAATCAGGGGCGCCCGCCCAGCCCGCCTGTGCCAGGTAGGTGTTCGAAACGGGAGGGGGCCTTGGGTGGTACGGTACAACTTCCAAGTTATTGATGCAGAAATGTGCACCGCAGCTGTGCAGGTGTGTGTGTGCACGCTGGCAGCCGGCTGTGTTTGGCGTCAATCAATCAATCCGACCACGATCGCCTCGCCAGATTGCATAACGGCAGGGCAAGACTGTCGTGTGCCTTGTTTGGGAATGAAGGGGGGGGGGGTACTGTACGCGACATCTCGGACTTAGACAGAGGGTCTGGATTCTAGACTCTCCAGCCTGGGATCCGCCCAGCAAACCTTTTTCTGGGCAGGTTATGACTTTCTGAGTGGCGAGCAAGTCATATGGCACAAGATTCGGATTTGGGCCGGAGCAGACTACATGTATAATCTCGTGCCTCTCGGCGCGAATAAAGATCGCGAGCACGCGAAGATATCAGCTGTGTTATCTGTTCTCCGGGACAGCCGGGAGCACGGCGACAGACGCCGGACGATAGAACGGACCTCTGTGTTTCCGCTGCGGCCGGAGGGGGCTGGGGAGAAAAGCAAGTGGGCAGTTGGAATCCGTCCTCTCGCATAGGCCTGGCCAGCATTATGCACCACACTGACCACGACACTGCAAAACCAAGAATTGGAGCTGTCGCAACTTGGCCTTTTGAGTAATGCCGGTGCAGACACGAAGGGCAAGGGGCCACAGCTGCTCGTATCAATATTGTACTGTCTGGATGACTGTGCGGTTTGAAGATGGGGCTCAAGCTGCAAGCCATGGCGCATGCACATAGACCGTTGCAGGTCATTCACGTCCCATTGCCCCCGCGAGACAGGTTTCGGCCGACCCTCGTCGTCGTCGGCATCGTGACTGACTGGGAAAACAAAACAACTCAAAGGATCTGGACCAGCCCATTAGCAGGGAGGCCTGGGGAGGCTGAACTCTGAGCGTCGCATCCTGATCCCAATCCAACCTTTTTCCTTTTCCCTTCTTTGCCCATGCCCCGCCGCCTCCAGGGCTTGTTCTCTCTCTCTGAATGGCTCCCATCGCCCTCGCTCCCCACTGTGGGCACACCCGAAGCATGATCACCGGACGGACGGGTCTAGACCATCGTCGCTCGGCCTGCAGGGCTGGACTTCCTGTCCGGGGCCCTCGCTCGATGGAGTTTTTTCCCCTTCTCGGTGCTTCTTGGACGACAGGTGCACTAGCGGGCGTGGGAAACGGCAGATCACACACACGCAAACACGTACGCACCAAGAAGAAACTTGGCGCAAAGAGAGCAGCTCACCGGGGTATTGTTCGCCATCTGCCGGAGCAGCTTCTGGGGTAAGGTGAGGTGGTCGTGGCGGCGTGCGTGATCCCTCAGTCTCGCATTCACTTCATGGACATCGGCGTTCATCCAGCCATCCCAGCAGGCAGACATACATACATACATACAGAGAGACAGGGTCGCCCTTCGCCGCTGGTGGTGTTTCCCTTACCCCGGCCCAGCCCACTGGTTCGTTCGTCCGTCACCCGGTGATTCGGATAGGCGATCAACCCCTCGGGCGATCACTACGACAGCACCGCCAACCATGTAAGCCTCCCTGATCGCACTAATATTCCCTCGATCATGAGGCTGCAGCGGCGAGTGCCCTGATCTTCGCGTGTTGGTTCCGTGGTGCGAGATAACAGCGCAGACATGCAATCAAGAGCAACTCAAGCCAGGGCAAAGTGTGAATGCGAGAACGAGAAAGAGAACATTTTCCCCGAACAAACCGCGGCGTATGTTCCCCCGTCAAGCCATCAAGCCATTCAAGCCACCGGTTGCCCGACAGGCCCACCGTGCAACTCTCTCGCCTCACACATGCATTTCTGCAGTGCAGGCGGGCCTGACGCGGTCACGGCATGAGTTACACAATAGAATTTTTTTGTTGTATTTGTTGTTGTTGGGCAACCGTGGCATCTTTCGCGGACGCACACAGATCCTAGCATTCCCCACGCGCCAGCCGATTTGTCTAAGACAAGGGTCAGAGATAGGGCAACGAGGGCAGGTAAGAGGTTGAGACAAAGGGTTCCATTCGCCTGTCGGGGGATGAAAAAGGAAAGACATAAGGGTTCCATCCCGAACTGGGTCTTGGCGGCCCGCCTCAGGTACTGCTACAGCCCTGCCGTGCTTCTTCGCGTATACAGAGGGAGAAAGTCATAGAATTTGTCGGGCAATTTGAGAGACATCAGGGCGTCCAATTGTCTTAGATCTTCCAAGGCTTGAGTCCCGATGCCGCCCGAGGGGACGCACCCTCGATTGCAACTGTCATGTGTCTGCAACGGCTACTACGGATGTTCGGGAGACATGGTTTAAAGTTACATCAAGATTTTTGGAATTGCTCAAGGTGATTTGAAATGTGTCTTTTTGATTTTGTTGCCTGGGCAATTCGTGTTTCTATGCCGTTTCTTTTCTCCTCGTGTACTCCATATGCTATGACCGTAGGGTAAATGAGAAACGCCGTGCGACAAGTGACATGAAGTCAGTCCGAAACCCGGAAACGCTTATGTGAAGAGGGGAGGGAGTTTGTATTCAAGCTTTGTCCTCCGCTCCCATGCAAAATGCAAAACGCCTTGCTCGCTACAAGAGTCAGGGTCCTGATCAAGTTTTCCTCCGCGAGAGTCTGTCGCTCTCCGTAACGCATTGAGGGGGGTATTCGCGCGCAAAGACAACAAAACATCCTCGTTCAAGAAGTAGAGCGAAGAATAGAAAAAGATCAAAATACAAGACCCGCTGTAATTATGATGTTCCTCCCCTCAATTGAGATCCAGCCCGATAACTTGAGTCTGTGAGAGTGTGGCAGGTGATGAAAGTGTGAATGGCCCCGCTAGAATGTCGATGAATCCCACCCGCATCTGCCAGCTCGGGAGGTGGGGGATCAAGATTGGTGAAGGTAATGCAGGCCAAGAAGGAGGTTCCTCGACCCGTACCCGACTTCGTAAAAACCGAAGGTTGCTTTTGATCCGAGTCGGGGTGAGCCAGGGTAAGTCAGATACCGTTCCAAACCTGGCGAAAAAAATGGAAGTGACGCTGGTATGATGTGAGGAGTCGACGGGTTTTGACGCTCCAGAGTGGGATAATGCCAGATTCAAGATGCAGGGCGTGCTGATCACTTCTGGGCGTGGAGACCTCGCGACTCAGCCTGCTTGGGTGGGTATGAGTCGGGGCTGTTTTGCCATTGGATGATTGCTTTGTCGTTATCGAATGTGACTTGATGCAACCAGTTCTTGACGCAGTAAGTCGTGCAGATGAGATGAGCGGTCGCGTTTTCCAGAAGAACTCAATCACCTGGTGCATGACAGCC
Organism: Diaporthe amygdali; assembly: GCF_026229845.1. NCBI lineage: Eukaryota > Fungi > Ascomycota > Sordariomycetes > Diaporthales > Diaporthaceae > Diaporthe > Diaporthe amygdali. Next base: position 64,336 of record NW_026517060.1, on the reverse strand, counting down.
AGGCGGTGGCTGCGGATATTCTTCGTGTCGCAGCAATGCAGCGAAAAAGTTGGTCGGATGGCGGGGCTGACACTGCCTGAGATAGTCGCCAGCTGGTTGACGATCCTTATTGGACCTCAGTGGCCTCCTGTGCTGGAAGCCACTCTGTCCTATCATGATTGAGGATCACACAACAAAGGCGTCAAACTCTCCGGGGGTGGCGACCTCGTCAACTCATCTCGGTACGCTTCCGTCTCGTGGTTGGCGTGGCTAGGTTTGGTGTGGTTGTGGTCCGTGGACATGGGGTAAATCTTGCCCTGTCCTTCGGCAGATCCACGATCGACTAGGCGAACCTTATCCGCAGGCTCCCTCCTCACAACCGAGGTTTGCGGGCGCATGCATGTCGGCAAACAAGCACCGCAGAACGCCGATCAGAATCTGTATTCTGATGTAGCGTGCGTGGCGGCCTCATGGCTGAAATGCTCCTTCGAGATAATGCTCACGGGGCCACGATCGTCTTTGGGGCATTGGCCTTAGCGAGCTCACCAGTGAATCCTTCAACTCCACACGCACGGGCCTGATGGCTTCAGCGGAGGGGTCGTTGACCAGGTATGGAGTGGGGCACCAAGATGGCGGAGGGTGGTCCTGTCAGAGCTGAAGCTGGAGGCTCAAGATGCTCCCCAGCGTTCATGGTCGTGTTGTGCTGGTGCAGCATGTCGATTGGGTTGAGTAGTGGCGGCAGTGTTGGCGGCAGCGCAGTGCTTAATATTCTTTCGTTCCCTCGCTCACTTTCCGTACCCTGTCATTCTCGCGCACCTGTCGCAGTAGTAGATGCCAGTCCCCACTCGAATCATGCCGTACATGCTGGCATCATCCGTTGTTGTCATCTCCACGCTGCGCGCGCAGCGGAGACAGCGGATGATCTCGATTGAGGCGACGGGACGCTCCATGCTGGCTCGTAGGGAGCTTGCTGAGACATCAGAGTCTGAGGATGAGAAGGACCCATACGAAGACGCTGATGAGGAGCTGTCGTAGTGCTTCTTGGAGGGTCGTACGGAGGAAACCATCATTGCGGCTGTGGATGTCAAATAGGCCCTCTGCCTGTTGGGTCTGTTCGGGTGTTGACAGCTATGGCTGTGTAGTTGTTAGGTCGGTGCGAGGTGTGAGTGTTGAGACGATCGTCTGAAGATGCAGTTGCTTTGTTGTAAAGTTTGTCCTTGTTCGTGTTGTGTTTGGGTTTTCGTTGATATGGACGTGGAAGGGTGGGAGGGCCAAGTGATAAATGGTCAAAGAAGGAAGGGGGCCGAGGGAGGGTCTTATGGATCGAGCATTCTGGTGTGTATCCGGGCTCAGGATTAGAACATGGGAGATCGGCACAGCAAGAACTACAATGGGTGTGTGAGCAGGGGACGCCAGCTACGTACCTTTTCGACGCCGGTCCAGACACTAGCTTGGCGATACGTACCCATCTGCTGCTCGCCAGGGCGACGAGGGGCTGTGCCAGGGTTCTCCTGGCAGTGTGCAGTGAGACAGTCGCATCCCAGACACATGGACGGGTGGATCGGTAGGCTTTACATAGATGCAATTATCCGATTCTTCCTCTTACCAGGGGGTCTATCTCTGGGCGGCCGGGGTCCTCTCTGCTTAATTCCGTGTGCCTGAGCTGGAACTGTGCAAGGACAAAGAGGATTTCTCGATCCCTCTGGTAGGGCGGGCAGTGCTTCGCTTCCTGCGTCCTGCGTATCGCGTACCGCGTATCTGTATCGACCCCAGCTGCCAGAAGGGGGGTCGTCGTCGTCTGGCCCAAACGGACCACCATAAAACGGATATTGCAGGTGGACCCCGTTCTTGGTCCAGCCCGTTCATTCCCACAGTTTCAGGAACATTCAGTACCGTAACTGTAGACACCAGTTCCTCACACAAAGTGCTTTTGTGAAGGATGATGCTTGTCAGCCTCTTCACAGCACTCTGGTACTGTCCATGCCTGGTAGCTCTGTGCAGTGCAATTTAGCCGCAGCAGAGATCAGTTGAATAGTAATTATGGGCCACGGTTCATCACGGCCGCGTAACCGTCGAAAAACATCCCACAAGTTTCACGTTTCGAGAAGAGACTGCGTGTCCGTGACGACTTTGCTGTGAGAGTATGTGGCCGCAGACAAGGTTGCGCTGTGTTGGGTGCAGCGAGGAACTTTCCACCATTGGATGTTCCGGGCTGAGCACATAACTCCGAGACTTGGCCCCGAGGTCGTGCCAATGTGCCGAGACAGCCTAACGTCTTGTAAGCTGACAGACAGCCCCTCTCCAGCGGTCTTTCGAATCACCCCGTGCGCAGCGATGGTGCTGTGTAGTCACTGCCCAGCGTTGCAGCCTGGGCCTGGTCAGCTGGTCTGAGGTGCAATCCCAGCGTCTGTCTCCTACTTCTCCTACTGGGGTATGGGTGTGTGTTGCAATGCCAGCAGCGCTGTGTCCGAAAGCGAAAAAATTTTGGGCCACTCTATTTGACGCTGGTGCCTCTCCCCATCCGGCCCATGCAATCTGAGGTGATGCTGTAGTAACACGCCGAGTCTTCTCCCTTTCCCCGTTGAAATTGCGGCCGTGCTCCGGGGAAGTCTGTCGTGTGCTTCCTACATAGTGTTCCCCTTATGCCGAATCTGCGGGTGACAGCGGAGGTCACGGCTTGATCTCGCTGTCAGGGGGGCCAAACGGGCCAGCCGGGGAGCGCTCGTTATTGTAGGGGCTGGTATGTGATGGCCTGATGGTGGGCAAAGTCCACAGTAATGCGTGAGGTGACTGAGCAGCCCGTCCAGGCTAGGAGAGTAAAACGGTGGGGAAACCGGAGAAAGCCAGCTAAGCGACAAGGGCAAGGCGAGAGTCCAGACTTTGATCCGCACCCAATCTTAGATCCGCGGCCCCTTTTTGGGCTGCACGTTCTGCACGTCGCTGGGTCCAGAGGGCTCAACCGTGGAGAAGCTGGTCCTCAAACGGTCCACAGCGTGATGGCCTGGACTGGTGAGTTCTGGCGAGTCCTAGCAGTCAGGTCCATTCAATAGAGTCTGGGTCTTCGTTCAACGGAGTCCGCTACCGTCTGGGCACTCAGGCCTCAGCTCGGCGACTCCTCACATGCATACGAGGATGCGCCGTACATAGTACATATGGCTGGCTGCCCTTGTTGCGAGACTGTGTACATTGTCTCGGCTGGCTGCTGCTCTGGCCTCAATGCAGGCGCCATCAGAGTGCCCAACCTTTTCACTTCTCAGCGGTTGGGTCTGCAGGTCGGTGGGAAGGTGGAGGGGGCTCTGGGCAGCCAGTAACAACACCGTTTCGAGCGGCCCGTTGGACCTCGATATCAAGATGCAATAGATACCATGAGCGGTTGGAACCGTTCTCGCCACCCGCCCTCCTCGATTCATCGAGATCTCAGCCTCACACCAATCCAGTCACGGCACGTAAGCCACGTTTGGGAGCAACGCGTCGCTGAGCCAACGATCGTGAATGGTCTACTGATGATGGGTGAAATTTCAGACTTGGTGTATGGCCCATCTCGATGATGTGCGTCCAAACGACGAGCAGCGTCATCAGTCCAACAGCGGTGTGAGTTCGATTGTCAGGACGAGAGAGGTAGACATAATTCTTGCCACGCCTCAAGAGCAGGTGGATAGCCAGAGAGTAGCAGAGTAACAGCCCTAAAATCAGCCACAGTCTGTAGGCAGTCCAATACAGCGGGTTCAAAAGGTGGATTCGAACTCGTCTGCGTGTCTGCGAAGATCACCTGGGGGATCAACATCTACGATCGATTCCTTGCATACCAAATTGTGGTTTTGTGATTGCCGTATGTTCCATGACTGCAATCTGCCAGATGGAGACGGAGCATGAGATCCGACGACTGACGGCTGCAGCAACAACCTGTTCAGACGCGCGACTCTGCCTGCTGCTCTGCGCCGTAACCCCTCAGTTCACTCGGCCGAGAAAGAGAAGGTCGCAATGAAGACTCTTGGCCAAAGTCCCCACAGCTACCTCTTGCAGATCTCAGTGGGCGGCAACGTGTTTGATAGTGACAGTGAGCTTCGTGATTTATCAGGTGCATTTGGCGTGACGAGGCGCGTCGCTGGCGAGATTGGACGACTAGGCTGCAGCGCAGCAAGACGACATAGAATGCTTCAGTAAGTGAATATCTTCTCTAGTCCAGTCACGCGCGATAGGAGTTCTATAGCAAGGTCAGAGAGGTCATATCTGCGGGCGTCTCGTGCCCTCTGGTGGTGGAGGCCCCTTGGGAGCTAAGAATTGGCAACGCGAAAAAGTGTGATGATGAAGAGTTTGTTCACAGATCGCTTGCAAAAGGCACGATGCTGCCACATTCACTGCGTCTCCACCGTTAGAGCTGTGACCGTTTCTGTTGGCCAACGGCAGACTACTACCCCACACGAGTGCGTGCTAGCACTGGAGACGGAGTCACGGCGTGGAGTGCAACGGGAAGAGGCTGATGTCAACGTCGTCAGTTTCGATCCGTCTATGCCGCAATTTCTTTGTCCATACATCCAGCTACTGGGTGAACTCTAGCCTTGAATCTCACCATGTTCACGATCACGACGAATTATCTCGTCACTCTCACGATTCCTCCAATCCAGCCACTCGAAAGCCATCGGAAGGTTCCTGTCCTCCGCCCAAGCCTTACGCGCCGGACGCAGATCTTGGCACTTAGGACGCCACGACGCCTCCCCCCATTGTGTCCTCTCGAAACGCTAGGCATTGAATTGCTGCCGTCTCTAGCGCCCTTCATACTGAATCGGACGGAGAGATAAGTCCGCATTCTCGATGCGCTTGTGAGAATCAGATCTGGTGCTCGTAGTCGTCCATCATGATAGACCGGACGGAACAAATCCCATCCCAGCGGCCAATGTGCGGAATTAACCCAAACAGCGCGTCGCGCGTACCTGCCAGATGCCTTTGATAGTTTCTGCCTTATTGAATATCTAGGTAGCCCTTTTGGCCCGTACCATTTCATCGGGATCGACTCTTGGAGGGCTCCGTGATGTGGCGGTGCTGTCATGGCTCGTGGCAGGTTTTTCTAGAATCTTGATTCCAAGATGCAACCCCCGGATGAAACATGCCACAGCCAGAGAAATGGATGGAGCACGTCTGGCACCTCAATCCCGCTGGCACCCAATCAGCCAAGCCCCTTGCCGTTCAACTCCAGCCCCTAAACAGGAAAATCGATACGGCGGGTCAGACGAGGACCTCACTGGCCATCATTGCCCTCGCTTCGGTGTCAAGAAACATCGTCATATCGCAAGAGCATCGGCATCACGGCACCACTACCCCCAGCACGCCTTAGCGGTCGACGCTTCACTGCTTGCTAGTGGCTTGCTGTGGCTTGCCAACAGGAATTCAAACGACACTGTCTTGGCCGAGGTCCCAATACCGAGCCTGTGTCCGCCGTCATGTGGAATCGCACAGACTCGGTGCACCACTCTCCCACTGACGCAGTCCCAGCTGGGCGGTATTGAATATGCACGGCACCGCACTAGCGGGTTGGTCAGAGATCTCGATGACGCTTCCGGAGCCGATCTTCCATCCCCTCCCCGGAGCTGACGTCCGGCCTGATGAAATTTGCTGCTCTTTCGTGATCTTGTGCATCATCAGAGTCCCGATCATCGATCGCAAACTCCGGGCTCTCGACCGAGTCCAAGTGCCTTGGGCTCCGGGCCGAGAGGGAGCCCGGAAGCCTGGCAGTGCTTGGGCCACTGACCACCGAACCGCCCCCCTCCTACGTTTTCCGACGGGCCCCGTTCGTCGCAACATGCTTGCTGTAGCATTGTTGTTCTTCGAAACATTGTGGAGCTCGTTGCTGAGTTTTAACGTTGACAATGCCACAACATGGCTGACTTGGCGAACTCTATTCGGCCTGCATGTTGTATCCGCCATGGGAGCGAGGAAAAGTCAAGACCTGTCATGCACGGCTTGTAGTTCGCTCAGCCCTGCGGTCCGCTTATTATGCTTTGGTGCCAGGGGAACGCGCTGCTTGGATCATGCCCGCCGCCCTATTGGACCCCTAACTCCCTTCTTAAGGTGTCCATTTCAAGGGCGTGAGTCATTCTAGGCATTCCAGGATGGTCTAGCGGGCGGTAGCATCAGGAACAGCGAAGTCGCCTGCTCGTTGGGCAATATGTCCTCTGCTAGGTTATTTCAGGAGATCCCTTTGTGGGGTGTCGTATCAAGGCGAGGAATCAACATCAACTCGAAACTTCTCGTCAACAAAGCAGCGGGACGAGTTCCTGCGACCCCCGAGCAGGTCAGCTAGCTGCCACCCTGGGAGTCCTTCGGCTTGGCCTAGGCTACCACTATTTCTGGTGCTCTATGCGGGTCTTCCTCTGTTGGTACCACGGTAAGGACCCTTGAAACATATGGTCTGGCGCGGGAGAGGCCCTGCTATTCTGCGCCGCAGCAAAGCCTATCTAAGAAATTTGCCAACATCAAACATCCTGCGGCGGATGATGGCCTGTCAAGCGCGGTCAACAAGCGCGCACCATTCCCGCGCTGGCGCCGCAAATAAACAACCGGTCGCCTGGCATGCCATGTTGTTGCAGGAGGATTGTCTCAAATTGGGTGGTGGACTGCTAATTTCCATCACCTACCTGTTGGCGGCCACGCTGGGCCTCGCCGCGCACAACCGCGAAGTCATCGGTAAGGGGCTTCTGGTGTAAGTTTCTGGACCGTTTTGTTGCTTCCAATTGCATATACGGTCACAAACCGAGCATGCCTCTGCCTAGACCAAACATTCATTGCACAGCCCGCGGTTTCGTGGCCCGCGTCTCAGTCCGGCGGGAGCTTATTGCTAGGTGGGTGCGGCTTTTTTGTTCCCTTCCTTCCCGCTGGTCGGAAAGACGAAGCCACCTGATGTCCTTTGTTCCCGAGCCGTCCTAAAATCTCACAACACCCTACTCGGCCTCGGGTTGCTCAGCGTCATGCGCGAAGCAGTTTGTCAGACCCAAGCCCGCCGAGGCTGCCGTTCCCTCGGTTACAGCGGCGGCCTAAACTTTATTTCTGCTTATCTGGCCGCGCAATGCCAAACCTCATGCACTAAGTCACTCAACTTCTGTATGGCCCTTGGTCTCCTGGCCTCTTGTGGTCTGTTGTTCACCCGCTTACCTGAATATTTTGAGGGATATTCATCAAAGCACAACTTCAATAGTTCAGACGAGCGCTCACTCGGAAACTGTTGCTGGCCGAGAATGTGATCGTAAACCCGCCGCGGTCACCGCAGAACACATCTCATGCGGGTTCCAGCAAACGGCCGGCCCCTTGCTGAAAGTGGCTGTCATGTGAGATTGATGTCTGCCCGTATCACAGCACCGACTTTCCGAGATCAACCGATTTTGCTTCAGATCTGTCTTGCAGGGCTGATTATTCTGGATCAACGAATCGGTTGCCTCTTGAGAGTAGCATCTGGCGATGCCGGTGGCATCTTCACAGCAAGTCATGTCTTCATGTGAACGGAGTCTTACCCCTGGGTCGCCGTATTCGTGTTTGGCACTGGCAGTGCAGTGCGAGTATGGCTTGTTGATAGGATTCGAGGTCCACATCAGTACGCAAACCTTCACATGATCTTGTTACGTGCTGTGTTCATGCGACTTCGCATTAGTTATTCATCATGCCGGGCTAAATGACAAAAGCTTTATTATCCAGCGTAGCAGACAACGCGAACCGCGGAATTCGAAGGTGGATTCCGTGAGCATAACAGGAACAGCGATCAAATTGCACCCAAGCTTACGGCCTGGATTGGGTTCCGTTGGCCAAGCTACCATGTCTTTGGATTGAACAAGTCGAGACGTCTTGTTGCGCTGCAAATCACGCATCAAGCTTCAAGCCTTGAGTGTATGTATATTTTGTGAAATCTCAACTAGCTTGGCTGCTTGCATATTACCCTTGTCATGGCATGGTCCCCGAGAATCCTTTATTGCCGCTGTTGCGGCTGTAAGCCATCGTTCAACTTTGTGCTGTAGCCAAACTGTCGTTCACGAAGCTCTTCAATGCACAAACACGTAGGGCTGGTGCTCGATCCAAGGAGGGTTTCACCTTGAGTGCTTATATAAGATTGTGCTCTTTGATTCCATAAGTAATTTCAAGAATGCGGGTCCCCAGCTCCCCGGGTTCAACCGCTTTAATTTCGTCCCCAATCTCGTGCGTTAATTATTGTCCACGACCTGGACAATCTGGAAGCGCAGGTGCGATACCCGAGCTGATAAGCCTCAGAATCAGCTCGCACCGAAGAGTTATGATCTGCAAACTGGCGAGTCAACCGCTCCCGGGTCATGCGAAGCCGTCCGTCCCACAGTGCTGACTGGGTAAGTCATGTTCCGGATCACAACATATGCCTCGCCAGCCTCAGGTGCGCGGCCAATATATGCCGCAAATGACGCGGCAGTGGTGTGACTTACGACTCCTTTTCACTTCCTAAAAATCTGAACTTGCTCTTTGCATTGGATTTGAGGGAATTTCAGATGCGCTCTGGTTTCCTGCCGGTCAGGTGAGCTGCTTTTGTGCCATCAAAGAACGTGTGGGTCCCTTATGCATGCGCAAATGAGATTCAAGCACCGAATACGTTGTGACAATGAGATGTCTTCACCGAGATGAAGTGATTGTTGATGACTTCTCTGCTGATGTTGCCGACGAAGGGAACACTACCGAAGTCAGGAGGATACGGTACTCTGTTAGGACGGGCAGAAAGCTGACCCCCCTCCCAAACTCATGTGCCCAAAGGCCTCTGGTGCATTGAGAAGCCGTCTCATATCGCAACCTAGCTTTCATGCGCAGCCAGGATATCGCCGAGATTATCATACGCGGTTCAGTCCAGATGTCAAAATCTTCAAGAGCTGCTCTACAACCATCCATCCCACTTACTTGCTAACCTTCCACAAGAGAAATATTCCCATGATTAGAATTATATACATAAAACGCATTGATTTGTACACAAGGCTATGGTAGCGAGTCCTGTGATGTTGGTATCATCATGTCGAGCTTTGATCTTGTTTTACGTTGTACAGTCCTTCTATAATAGCAAGTTATGATTAAATGATGAGACAGATGAATAGAGACTTAAGTATGTATTTTCTCTTCATTCTTAACTTTTTTCTTACCTTGTCACAAGTCGCTGCCAGCTCCTGGCCCAAGCTTTTGTCCGGTGAAATATTTGTGTAGAATTAGCAGACACCTTTGATAGACTTTAGGGCTTGAATTGAATCATTGTCAGCTCACCGAGTGCATTTTCTATGAGACTTTCGAGCGTAACAGGCCCTTCTCACGCTTTCCACGCCGTCTCATGGGGTGCTATATGATGAAGAGGTAATTTTCAACCCAGCTTTTCCACGCTTCTTCAAACACGATGCAGCATATTATCCAGGACATTCTTTCCAACCAGTCCGGGATACCTTCTCGTTGACCAGCCTGCACTTTGAATTATTCATGTTATGAATGGTGTGTAGACGCATGATCAGCTGGCCAAGATACGTAGGACCAATGGCTCAAAGTTGAGGAACTCTTGGATGTCTTGGCCAGATTATAAACCCGATCCTGCATTGTGCTGAACTCCACACATTATATTTAGTCACTCTCGCGAGCTGCATACAGACCTTATGCTCGGGGAACTCTAAGAATTTGAGTAGCAACTACATTATCTGCTGTAATGCGACATCATTCATCAGACGGGTATTGAAGACTGTGCTGGTAGATCAAGGCTGTACCTGTGCTGACCAAAGGCTTCATTGGCAGTATCAGCTGCTAGGTATGTTCCAATTCTGGTACATCCAAAACGAGCATCGTGAAGCTGGTAATGGAGAAGAAGTGAATCTTCTGCAAGAGAACAAATTGAAAAATGCTTAAGCCCTGAACCCTTGAGCATCATGACTTCTTGCCATTTTAAATAAGACATGCATATTATAACAATATCTCATAGGTAGGAAGGTCTGCTCTTCACTTTGTGTAAAATTTCTATATGCTGTTGGGGTCACCTTATTTCCGATACGGCTGAGATAGTTAGGCTGAAGGGGCTTCCTCTGATTTAGTACAAGCGTCGGGTCATCCACCATCCATATAAGCAACCCAGGGGCTGCTGCAAGAAACAGCCTATACCATTTCTCACAGTCAGCGGGGGTGTGAGAACCAATATGCACAGAGGCGGGGCCTGACTTTACCTGTTGGGCAAATGATCGGTGGTACTGGATGGACCAACATGATTCTGCCCCCAAATACGTAGAACGTGATGCAAAAGTTGTAGGTCTGTTGGCGCTTGTGTAAAGACCCCTGAGCCATGTCACATTTGATCCGCACAAGCGTATCATCATAAGCCACGCTTTTCTTCCCAACAACAGGACTGTCCTAAGGCGATGGGATCAGCCCCCGCATCCTGGCTCTGCCTCAAGGAGCGACCAACTTCCCACGATCAGTATTGAGCAGGACATCAACATACCTTGGTACACCGCTGTGTTGCTCCGCGATTCTGAGCAAACGTCGATCTGATCTCAATCTACGGATATCGTCTTGGACATTGTCACATTCACAATTACAGTTAAGACTGTGCACCATGGCTCCAAAGAGCGGTATAGCTTACGGACGGAGGCTTGTACCACAGGTCGTAGATGAACTTGCAGCCACAGTCCCGGAAAGAATCTACGCTGCCATTCCAAAAACATCTAATGTACAGGACGGCTATCGCGATGTAACCATCGCCGAGCTCGCCCATTGTGTTAACTTCATGGCTAGGTGGCTTGAGGAGAAGTTCGGCAAGAGTGAGACGTTTGAGACCATCACTTACGTGGGGCTGTCAGATCTCAAAGGCATTACCACCCTTCTGGCCGCCATCAAAGTCGGCTACAAGGTATCTTACCCCACAGGTCAAAAATGAGACTGCTCATACTAATCTATGGACAGCTCTTGGTCCCTTCACCGCGCAATCCTCCAGCTATAAATCTGCACCTGATTAATACTACAGGTAGCAGCAAGGTGCTATATGCCGCAGAGATTGAGCCCTTAATGAAACCACTCCAGGCTCTGGCACCCTCCGCCAAGTTTGAGGCTGTCCCTTCCCTCGAGGAAATGCTCGACGGCACCATGAACACGACGCCGTATCCATATGAGAAAACCTTCGAAGAAGCCAGGAACGATCCGATCATTATCCTCCACTCTTCGGGATCAACTGGTAGGACAAAAACGGAATCAGCTTGGGGTGAAATGAATAGGGCTGAATCAGTACTCCCATCCAGGCTTGCCCAAACCAATCACAATCACTCATGGCTCCATCGCTGCTCATGACAATGACCATAATGTCCCATCTCCGCCCGGCCGTGAGAAGCAAGACACGACCGTCTTCACGCTTGACGGTGACAAACGGCGCTTGTATCTCATCTTGCCCTTTTTCCATGTAAGTCCGCAAAGCACGGGACAGTGATTTCGTAACATTGAACTGACACAGCGCTCAGCTTGGCGGCTTCATTTTCTTCATGGGTACGTTCACAATGCGAAAAACAAATTGCAGCCAGACTGATAAATATTAGATCATGCCATTTTAAACAACCTGACGCTTGTCTTGGGACCCCCTCAAAGGGCTCCAGATGCTGAGCTGCTGAAAGAGGTAGCCCGACAGCAGGATTTGCGTGCTATCATTGTCGTCCCGGCCATTTTGGAGCAACTCTCGCATGACCCGAAAGGCATATATTTGCTTAAGCGTCTAGAGTTTGTCGGCTGCGCCGGCGCTCCCTTGCCAGGCCCAGTCGGAGATCCTATTTCTAGCATCGTAAGGCTTCGTATTTTCATTGGCTCGACCGAGACATTCCCTCTGCCAGAGCTTGCTAAAGGTCCTGAGGACTGGCAATACCGTGGGTGCCCGCGCTACAATGCAAATTGATATTCTGGGACAACTTTTCTGATGCTTCTCAGATGAGTTCGCTCCAACCCTCAAACACGAGATGCGGCCGTACGATGAGCAAACTGGTACTTTTGAGTTGATAATTTTTGCCGAGGAATCAGACCGAGATGCAGCTCCTGTGTTCCACAACTTGCCCGGCGAGAATCCGTACTACACTAAGGATCTCTTCACCAAGCACCCGACGAAACCGAATCTCTACAAGTACTATGGGCGGAGGGATGATATTCTAGTTCTAACCAATGGCGAGAAGGTGAATCCAATTCCCCTGGAACAACATGTTCAGGCAGACGCATCTCTGAAGGGTGTCCTCCTTACTGGCAATGGCCGGACCCAGCCTGCGTTGATCGTCGAGCCCAGAGATGCCCTGGACGAACCCGGGCGCGCTCAACTCCTGGAAAAGCTCTGGCCACGGGTCGAAGAGGCAAACAGCCACGTTGCTGGTCCTGGGCGTGTTGCTCGCGGCATGGTCATCTGTGCCACATCCGAGAAACCATTCACTAGAACTGGCAAGGGGACCATTGTTCGCAAATTGACACAGGACGATTACCAAGACGACATCGATCGTCTATATACGGGCCCAGCTAAAGCCCAGCGTTTCGTCTCAATCGACCTCAAAGCCAAGCAGAAGAAAATATACGAGGGTGCGGATGTTATTGATTTCCTCCGGCAGATCCTGGCCGTCTCCTTTCCACCAGCTTCTACGATCGCAGAAGACGAGGACTTCTTTGCTCATGGATTAGACTCCATTCGAACGTTAGAGATCACAGCCACTCTCAAGCACAACCTCGAAGCGCTGAAGTCAACTTCTGTGGCGTGGATGGCTCCACGACTTATATTTCAGCACTCCACACTAGCCAATCTTTCCAAGGTTTTGGGTGCATTCTTGAATGATGGGGTATTGCCTGCAGAAGACTCACCGTCAAATCGTGCGAGAGCTTTGGATGAGGCAGTGGCCCGCTACGTCAAGGATTTGCCTACGAAATCAACAAGTCAGCCCAAGGCAGGCTCCCGGAATGATTCAGGTCAAAATGTCGCTATCATCGGCTCGACGGGCTACGTTGGCTCTCACATCGTCGCCAAGCTGCTGAAGAACTCTGCTATTTCTCACATCTACTGCCTCAACCGCGGCAGTGATATCTCAGCCAGTCGAGAAAGGACACTCAGCAAGCTCGACGAGAATATCGCTGTGCCTCTCGAGAAGTTCACTTTCATGCAGGTGGATCTGGGTGCTCCACATCTTGGGTTGGCCGTAGAGCAGTATCAAAAGATTCTTAACGAGGTAGACGTCGTGCTTTACAATGCATGGCGATTGGACTTTGGACTTGCTCTTCATTCATTCGATCCATTCCTCCGTACAACTCGGGACCTGGTGGACATGTCTCTTTCAAGCCTGAAAAGACTACACATAGTTTTCGTCAGCTCAACCTCTTCGGTAGCAGGCCTGGGTACTGGTTCAGCGGTCCCAGAAGCACCAGTCGACGACCCTTTGGCGGCGATGAACACCGGCTACGGACAATCAAAGCTGGCAGCAGAGAAAGTTCTGGCCACAGCTTCTCGCCAATGCGGAGTGCCCGTATCTGTCGTTCGTGTTGGTCAGGTTGGTGGTCTCAGCCACGGCGAAGGTGTCTGGGCTGATCAGCCATGGGTCTCGGCCATCATCCGCTCCTCGAAGACACTGGGATCTTTCCCGAGCCCTGTTATGCCTGTTGACTGGGTCCCGGTTGACACACTTGCGACAATTTCCGAGCGCATCATCCTCCAGCCTGCCAAGGATGTGCAGGTGCCTCAGTTCTACAACGTTGTATCCAAAGCACAGCCTTGGACACTGCTGCTTGATACACTTCCCGAGAAGGTGCGACAAGCAATTTCAAGAGTTATCTCTCTTCCAGAATGGGTCGGCGAACTTCGTAAGGCATCTGAGTCGGGTGGTACGAGCATCTCAGAGTTGCCAGCAGTACGACTTGTGGACTTTTACGTGCTTTTGGGAGGCGGTATAGAGTCTGCGGACTTCGAAACGGCTAAGACTGAAGCCATCACAGGCCAGAACTTGGGGCCCTTGCAAAAGAAGACCTTGGCATCATGGTTGAAGAAATGGGATCTCTAACCTGTTGCCAAAATAATAGTTTCCATATATCGATGGCAAAATAAGAGGCCGGCATGAGTATCAGGCGAATACATGAAGTCTCAGATAAATGTGAAAGAACTACTGTTGTTTGCAAGCTGAAGCTGTGTTATCCTTTTTCTTTTTCTTCTTTTTCAATTTTATCATTTCTGACATTACTGGTCGTTGTTCACAGACAACCTATTTGGGAACATTCATTTCTATCAAATTTCTCAGGATGTCTTTGCTCTGTGTTACTCTCAATCATTCAGTGTTCGATGGCCCCTGCTGCCATGTGATGTCTCACATCAAACAGTCGTTGGTACCTAGTTAGAAACATCAATCAATGTAACTTTTCCGATTTGCCATACCTACGTAACGACCCAACGCAAGCAGCCATTGTTTTCTCTCAGGCCTGTTCAGTCCGCCATTCCAGCAAAAGGGACCAGCATAAATTACGCAATGAGAATCCTCCCGGGGTGGGTTGCTGGCATGGCTATTTGGGTCCTGGACAATTCGGCATTGCAAAGATACTAAAACTCTCCTCCTGTTACCAGCAATTTGACTGGTAACAAGTCACAAATTTCTCAGTCCTTCTTTACGGCTCGCGAAGTTTGCATTCCTTTTTACGCGCGTCTGTGGGACAATCGGCCAGTTTAGGTAGCACAATGTTGTTGCGATGAAATCACTGCTGCTTGATTCTGCCACCAAAAGTCAGGAAAACTGTGTCATTGATACCGAGCACCGCACAAAGTTCTATCAGCACATTCTTTTAAAATCCATTTTGGGGCCAGTCACATTTGCAGGTGGCAACGATTTTCTGGCATGGGTCATGTTGAGACCTCAACGTCGCAATGGTACCCTTGAATGCCTATGCGCGAAACAATTTTGAGCATCTTAATGTATTGTGCGAGCCAACAGATGCAATTTTGTATAGAGATGCTTTGAGGCAGTGCCGAATTCCAAAAATATCGGAATGCAGCGATTGGATATCATCCGATGTTTGGTTTTGGTGTGAATACTGGATCAGCCAAAACCTGATCAGCTTGGTCAGCACTACGGACTCACTACGGACTGGATATCTCTCCCGGCTTTAATTGCTTGATCTGATCCGAATGCTTACTGTCCGATCAATCCAGATTCATTGTATCTGAATTTCGCGTAAGATCATCATCTTCGCGCTTTGATCTTTGCATCTCTTGGACTTTCTGTGAACACAAGTCTGGATCGATAACCGTGTCCAGACTATCAAAGATAACCACCATGGACATATACACAACACCAGCGATGGAGGCGCCTGAGGGGAAGACTTCAAACCTCATTAATCCCACGTCGCTAATGACGACTCGGATTGGCTTATGCTCGGCAGCTCTAGCGGTCGTGCTCGTGTTCGTCTCTATCCGTATCTACATGAGATATTTGCTCAAATCGTTCAATTTTGAAGACTGTCAGCTATGTCTCATTTCACTTTCTGCATCTTTATATGGAGCTAACTTCCAAAAGGGGTCCTCATCTTTGCAACGGTGAGCTTCCTGGACATTACATTGTAGAAACGATGTACACATGCTGACCAAGCCCAGGCATCCTTCACGGCCCTTCTATCGATGCTAGTTATTGTGTCCACATACGGTGATGGAAAGCATCTTGTGAGTCAAATATCATGAATTTGATCAAAATGAGCTTCTGGGGCTTGCCAGCACTCCAAATTTGCAGAGATTCAGCATCTATATCTCAAGAATATGCGGTAGGGACTGTACTTCACGGCTGCACATGCTACAGGTGATATTGAGTGAAGCTATCTGGGAACTATAGGCTGAAAGCACGGGTTTCGAGAATCTGTAAGCTAATGATTTAAATCAACAGTGGGATGTCTCCGTGGCGGAGCTTTACAGCACACTTTATGTGAGTCCAACACCATCTACCAGCGCAGGCATTTAATGCGTTGCTGAAATACTTTGATGAACTGTTGCAGTACGAAAATATTGCTGAGATATTGTACTGCACGACTATGTTTCCGATCAAATTTGTTCTGCTTCACCAGATAAAATTCATTTTCTTTTCTCACGACCGTGGGAGTCCATCCCATTTCGTCATTGTGGTTTTGATTATTGCCAACTTCCTCGTCTATACAGCTTTGGGCTTGGCTTTCATTTTCGCATGTACCCCTCGAGAGAAGATCTACCATCCTAATATCGAAGGCCATTGCATTTCTGCCACAGCATGTATGACTGCTGCCGCCGCCCTCAATGTTGCCTCGGATGTTTCGATCCTTATCACCCCTTTGTTTGGCATTGCGAAGTTGAACATGCCCCTGAAAAAGAAGCTTATGGCCGCGTCGGTGTTCGGAGTTGGACTTTTGTGAGTCTCTTGATCACTCAATAGAGCCCAATCGAGTCAATGATACACGCGACTGATTCCGTGAGGGACCTAGTGCTATTGCCGCATCATGCGTCCGTCTCTACTATGGTGTAGAGCTCTTCTTCACTGAGGATTCCACTTGGGTCTTCATGGGGGTGGGAAATTGGACGTAAGTCTGCATAACTTTTCTTTCCCCTCAAATGAGCTCTTGCCGGCACCCGTTTTACTAGAATGATTCTCATCAACTAATTCCGATGTAGTGCTATTGAATTTATGATGGGATTCGTCGTTGCGGGTGCTCCATACATCCCGCGCTTCCTGCAGACAGTGACTGGTCGCAAGGAGCAAACACCTCATGCCTACTCATCACGTAAGTTGCATGTGCCACATTACGCGCCCAAGCGGTTCACCCCACCAAATCGACCCGTCGGCTCAAGCTGGGTCGCTCTGGGCGAGCAGGAGGACTTCATGCCTTTCGACGGATCGCTCGAGCGACTTCCAAACGCAACTCACAGGGGCGTTGTCTAACTGGGCATGTCCGCATTTGGGAGTGTTTGGGATTCTCTTTAACAAGATTTCAGAATTGGTTTATGAAAGAAAGAGGCTGTAAGAGCTGGTGTTGATACGTTTAGGGGGTGGTCATTGTCGTTGTGGAAGGAAACTAGGTCTTTACCCGTTTGACTGCGGTGATATAGCACCAGTACCACCAGGCCCCAATTGGTCCCTGAGATCGCTGAAGAAGATCTACCACCTTGCCTTCTGAATCGACGACTTGAGAACGTGAGTTTATATGCCATGAATTAGACTTGTACCGAGCGTACCCACCACTGAGATGGTTGTGCTGTCTTGCTCCAGGCAACACTCCTCAGGGCCCCAGTTCCGCTTCGCCCGAGCCGAACACCGTAATCATATAGAAAGCTGTGTCAAATGGCCAAGATCTCTCCCATAATTTCCAACTGATCTTCTTCGCGCCATAGCCGGACACAATATGTGTCATTTCCGCCATTCTGCGGCAAGCCTCAGCTTATGATCCTGGAGTAGAGGCGTGATGGAGTAGATAGCGATGGCACGATTTTAGGCGAGGGGAGGATTGACCAACTGATGCGATGATACTGAAGGCAGAGATGTCAGCTTATTACAGAGGCTTTTGTGGTCTTGACTGCGGCCTTCTTGGATCAGGTCCCAGCCAGATGGGTATTCAGACACCCGACAGCACAACAAGAGCACAGGATTTCATGTCAGCAGCCCGATAGAGAATTGAACAAGTTAAACCAATTGGATATTCTCTGTTTCTCGAAAAGATCATAGCGAACGCTGCCCTCGGACTTTCAAATCAACAGAATACTGAACGACAGATCTCGTTAAGCTGACTTCGATTCTATTCTAATTCATCGCATTGTGAATCATCGCAGTGTGATCCTCTCTCTCCCTCTCCCGTGGGCAGTTACCTGCCTCGGCAATCGTAGACCATCTCATCACATGGTCACGCAATTACGATCATCAGACCTAGACGAAGGCCCGTTACGCCGTCGCCGAGGAGGTGAACGTTGACGAGCAGGATGTGATGAATAATCGTTGCGACCAGCAGGGTAAATAACAGTCTCCATAGCGTCAGACAACCGGTTGCTCAGGCGCGCCTCTCTCCAAATCTCTGCATCTTCCCTCTCTAGCTGTTTTCGTTGCTCCTCCTTCAATTTAGCATCGAGATAATTGTTCCACGTCAAAGTGTACTCCTCCAAAAGGTTGCAGAGAGTTGCGTACGAGTTATTGTAGGGTCCTTGATCTGTCACCTCGTGATATCGACGTAGCTGTGCTTCTGCATCCCTTCTAATTGTGTCAGTCTCCGCGTCCGACAATTTTCCATAGTACTCCCAGTCACTCCGTTTAGTTTTGAAAGCCGAGTACAGATTGGTGGCGGAGTCGAGTCTATCACCATTGACTCCGTACGCGTTGTCACAGGTGGCACAGAAAAGGTCTAGGCCATGGTTGACCTCTGCCCGCCAGCGGCAATCTTCTGCATCACAGTAGCTCTCTTCTGGGTTTCGACGGGAGTGCTTCATAGCGAGCCTGGCGTCCCTACATGGCTCTATTTTCCTGTGTTCATACCACTCGTTAGACGATCTGGTGCGGACCGGGTGTTTGCACATTTCATGTGCCTCGTAACTGTTACATGTAGAAAATTCTTGGTTAACATAACCACTAGAACGTACCCAGCTTTGAATACAATAGGAAAATAAGAGAAAGTGTAAGAAAAGGCATCAGTGGTTTCTCTTACATCAAGAAACACATGGTCACGAGTTGAGATTTCGAAAGTGGCACACAAGATGGCTCTTGGTGCTTTTCGCCTGTTCAGATGTCGTTTTCTTGAAATGTGATGTTGGCTTCGAGGTGTTGTAGGTTTGGTAGAAAAGTCTGGCTTGCAAAAGCTTATCCTATCCTACGAATTTCTATTGAAGCCCAGGGGACTTTAAATAGTAGAGGCGATACGAAAAGCAGAGCGCGGGTAGTGAATTGTTCGACAGTCATGATAACTCAACATGTCGATGCAGTGGTGAATGATAGCTTACTGTGACTTGAGAGTAGTATACAGTCTACTGAAATGTAGAGGAGAGTGATACAACAGGGTTTGTATGCTAGTATTCTTGAGTGACATAAGGCGAGACCGCGTTCTCACTCACTCATTCATCTGAACAAGGCAAATAATCTCTTATACAAGGACCGATCTGATCCACGGGTCTCAAAGCCTGATGCTGAAAGACTACGCTCATCGGAGAAGCCAGGAAAGCTTTCATCAAATCGATAATGGAGATGGCTCCTGGTCTGAGACTGCTTTCCTGTAGCATAGTAGAGCAGTGTGAATATTTGAAATATGAGTTGCAGCTTCCTGGTTGGTGTTGCAGTTCGTACGCATTAGCATGTTGCGTGACCGAGACTGGCCGAAATCATGGCATGAGCTTCACATTCATCTACGAGCTTTGGGTCACTCTGGCAAAAGTGAATCGATATAATTAGACATTTATCTTTCATTACTACGAATAAGTCGCACTGCTATCTACATTATTGTGTACCATCGACTGTATTATCGAGACAACTCTTTGCTCCAGGGTCTATGCTGAACACCTACGAGTAAGAGCCACTCTGTCCCTCCACCACAAATCAACCGCAGCATTCCGTACTGAGTAATCGATCAGCTTTCCTGTCCCAGGCTGTAGGGCCTCTGTAAAGTTGAAGTCGTCCGAAATGCTGCTGAAGCCCCCAAAACTCGATCTAACCATCACATCATTTAGAAGCCCCTCCATGTTGAATGTGAAATCACCACCAGGCGAGATCTCGCCCGAGACTGGGTCAGTCACGGACGTGTACTCCTGCCAGGCAACGTCTGTGCTCACACCCAGCTGTTTGGCGATGGCTCTCACTGAGCAGTTTGCGTTGGCAGGGTTGAGCAGGTATCTGTTGGCGGCATACATGGATGCTAAAAAGCGGGCGAGGAGGGCAGACTCGGTTTTGTTGGATAGAGATGACTCCCGGACTGTGAATGCGGAAGAGGTGATGGGGGCGACGTAATCGGCGACGCGTGCCAGAACGTTTGGTGCTTCTCCGGTCGGCAGGGACTGGCTCTCGACCGTGAAAGGGTAGTTCAAGATGGTCGCATACACCGCAGTGCCATTGGGCAGGGTGCCATTAAGGAGGTCAGCATAGCGGGTGCTGGTACCACCGACGGTCTGGGTGGAGCATGATGTCAGCAAGCGTTACAGCTGTGCGCTTATTTCGACTGACCATGAAAGAGAAGTCCCCATTGGCGAGTGTCAAGCCAGCCTTTGAGAGGACATATTGTAGCAGGTAAGAGTATCCACTCAAGGGTGAGTCAACAATGATGGGTTTGCCTTTCAACTGAGATATATCGGTGATGGACGGAACAGAAGCGATCACCAAGTCCGGGCCCTGGTCAAGTTGCCCTAGAACTGTGACGTTCTGGTTTTGGTTGAACCGATAGTTCAGAGCATTGTCGACAGTGGCAGTGAGAATGTCATACTGCCCGTTCAAGATTGAGTTGAAGGCATCCGTGCTGCTGGCGACTTGATTGAAGACAACGTTGAGGCCATTGGCTGTGAAAAATCCAAGCTGATTCGCAACCGAATAAGTCGCGGTTGGAAGGCTGAGGCTTCAGTCAGTACCTGCAAACTTGCTTTTCGCAGCACGGAAAAAGCCGACGGGGACATACAAAGCTCCGTATTGAACAGTCCGCAACGCCGAAGCCGCGGTAGCGAGGAGCGAAACCGGGAAGGCGGAAAGCTTCATTGTCGCAACCACAGTCTGTCTGCCGGGGCAAAATAGATGTTTGTCGAACACAGAACACTATGGTGTCCGGTCACAAATGGCTTCCTTTAGGATACCTTAACATTTTTGGTCAAATGTCCCTTAAAAGCACGATACATGCAGAAGGCGTTGAACCGCGGCATCAGATTAACAGGGGTAATGCGAGCGATGTCACTCAAAACGGAGTCAATTACGCGCTCCCCTTCGAGTGGCTAGACTCGCTCTTGTTCTGTCTGAGATATGAGTGTGGCAACCCAGGCATGCTCGATTGCCAGGGCAAATGGGATTTTGAAAGCGGAGCCTGCGGTAGGCGAGATTGTGTCGAGATCAAAATCTAGAACATTCATGGCTACCGAGGCCGCGAGGAGGAATAAAGTCGCTATCCTCTCCCAGCATTCATGGCCGTCGTGGAGGAGCCAAAGTCGTCACCCCCTCCCAGGATCGCAGCCCGTTCGGAACTCTTTCCGCAGAGTAATACCCTTAATTTTGAAGCTTTTATGGGCTAATCCAGCGGGAAAAGCACGGCCATGGTGGAAGGATTCAAGCCCCCGCTAAAGTTCCCTCTATCCGGCGCCATCAACTCCACTACGAACCCGGGTCTCTCAACGGCTAAGGATAAGTCAGACCAGGTTCAACGTTGCTTTGTCAATGCTTTCAAATTTGATAACATCAAATCCTTCTCAACTGCTTTCCTTGGTTGTGATTGGATTCCATGTCTCCATAAATCCGGGCCGTGGGGATGTAAAAGTCCATCAAGATGTGACTTATCATAAAGGCACCAGTCTCGAGCGTGGGATGATATCTCATTACGGGTGGACCCCTGATCCTTACCTCGGCCACTAGAATGCTTAATCTTCAGGGATCTTCAATAGCGTTCGTCAACGACAAGCTTCAGCCCTCCCAGGAGGATGGTAGAGCGGGGGGTCTGCTTCCTAGTCGGGGCAAGTGCATCCTGCAACATTCCCAGGACCAAGGCATTGAAACAGGTAGTCGAACCTTGGAGATCGGCGAAGCAGTTGGGGGTCACATCTCGGACAGACTGCGTCTGAAGGAGGATGCTGAGCGGTGGAAGAAGTCGTGTAGGATATCAAGACCACGTGCGGATAGTACGAAGGCAGGGGAGGGCCCTTTAGCCCCTAGGCTAATTCGCGATGACTCGTTCGAGGATTCCACCCTTGATAGCCCTAGCAAGGGGACGTATGAGGAACTGGGAATGTTGGGCTCTGTCCAATGTGCCTGTGGTTCTGCTGCAGACGATGTTTATGATGGAGACAGGAGAACATCGAGCTAATGTAAACACGGCGGCATTGGCGTCTTCGGGTCCTTGGTGTGAGAGTCGCTAGTTCTAGGCTTTTTAGGCGTTTTCCTCCGTCAGGTCCCACTCGCCTCAAGAAATGTGATATATGATCGATGAAGGGCAGCTAGGTATGACCTCTAGGGAGCTCGCCACTTCGTAGTTCCTGCGAGTTTCACTGTCTCCCGATGCAGGGGCTAATTTCTGCAGGTTAAAGGTGAAGGGTGATACATCCGTACTGATGTCCGCAACGGTGAACTTAGAAATGTGGCCCCTGGACACAGAATCTGCACATGTGGCCGGGCTGCGTATGCCCTAGACACTAGACTCTGGGAAACATATTACCCGCTTCTCCCGCTGTTGGCTCCTCGGAGGGACCCGACTTTGATACTAACTTGGCCTACTCTCTTTGAAATTCACAATGACGCTCTTCGTCGGTTGGAAGCGAGATGCTATTGACGATGGCGTCTCAAATCCAAGGGGCGAGATCAACGCCATTCTTTCTATTGCGTTCGCCTGCCTCTCATTCGTCTTGGTCTCGCTGAGGCTTCTTGTAAGGTGCATTGTCAATAAATTGGCGGGGCCCGACGATTACCTGATCGTCGGATCAATGGTCAGTGTGAACCTCCAAGCGCGTCTGTGCATAGACTGATCGACTGTTTAGATACTGGCCATTGGTTTAGCTGTGACTTATAATGAAGGTCTGTACATACTGGGCATGGCAATTGCGGACGTGCAAATCATTATTTAGCCTCTTCAAATATCTGACAGCCGTCTAGAAGCAAAGAATGGGTTTGGCCTTCACACTACACAAGTCGATTTGCGACATAAGACTGAGGCATTTAAGGCAAGTGGAGCTATTCGTGAGAAGTCACTCTCCAGTGAAGCTGACCTGTACAGTGGTTCTTCGCAGCCCAGCTTATCTACAAAGTCGCCACTTGCTTGACGAAGCTGTCCATTCTCGCGCTTTATCTGCGAATATTCCCAGACCGAAAGTTTCGAATATCCACATGGGTCGTTGGAGCCATCGTTATCGCATACACTTTGGCGGCTTGCCTTGTCACAGTATTCTCGTGTAATCCAATTCATAAGGCCTGGGACAAGAAAGTTGATGGAAAATGCGTCGACATAATCCAAGTGTGGTATTGTACGTTGTTCCCGTATGCCCTCGTCTTGATTTTGTGGTCCTATCAACAACGTATTGACCTGCTTTTACGTCAGCTACTTCAATTATGATCATCATAACTGATGTGATGATCATATTACTTCCTCTGAACCAGATCCGGCATCTCCAACTGCCCTTTGTCCGGAAGCTACTGCTCTCAGGGGTCTTCAGTCTAGGCATATTCGTGATTGTGTGTACAATTGTTCGAATGTGCACTGTCTCGCCTAAGACCACAGCTCAAGATCAAATTTGTAAGCAGCCATCTACCCTCACTCTTGCAACATGCAATATTGACAAACGCAACAGACTATCAAGCAACGTCGAATAGCTGGACTTTCCTCGAAGTAAACGTCGGTATCATATGTGCTTGTGAGTCAAAGAAGATTCCAAATGATTCTTTGCCAAATTGTTCCAGATAATCAATACATTCACCCCCTCATCAACCGCTCTATCTTGTTATTACAGGGGCCGTAACTTGAGACAATACTGATCTACCAATAATCAGGTCTCCCTGTCCTCAGAATGCCCATGAGGAAGCTCTTACACCCCTTCAGGACCCAGCGAACCACGGTTACAGGCACCCGAACAAACGACCACCAGCTCAGGACGATCGGCCAGGTGCCTTCCCGAGGGACAAACAAAAGTATGCGACACGACGATGACAGTTTTGAGGAGCTCATCTTGCAAAACAATCCTAAAG
The DNA here is from genome assembly GCF_026229845.1 of Diaporthe amygdali. Taxonomy (NCBI): domain Eukaryota; kingdom Fungi; phylum Ascomycota; class Sordariomycetes; order Diaporthales; family Diaporthaceae; genus Diaporthe; species Diaporthe amygdali. The sequence goes on along the minus strand of NW_026517060.1, from coordinate 40,505 downwards.
AGCACGGAAAACTGAGTGGTGCATGACATTTTGTATATTATATGGTATGATACGGAACATGCTTCTTTATGAGCACTTGATTTCTCTGCGTAGCCGTTTAAAACTTGAATCTCGATTTTTCATGAGGTCAATGGACTTGTGATCACAACGTCTACCACTGGTCACCGCCATTATTCCAGTATTTTTCCTTCATATCATTCCACTTCAGCGCTCGTGTTCCAGCTGGACGACATCCGATGTGGTTGGATGCCACCCCAGATCAGACAGTGGAGTTCGTGTCTGAAAGCATTTCCGGTGTGTGTCTCATTAGTGTCGATTTCTTCAAATATGGATGGCCAGCCATTTCGGGTTCAGGGCCTTTTCAACTTCTACAGGATGTCTCTTACAGGGTACCCAATAGGAACGCTGGCTATGAGTCCGAGGTGCTTGGGAACCGTCTGAAGTGTTTGAAGATTTTGCTTGGACAGCGACGCCAGTTGCCAATTTGTCTACGCCAATCTCCGCATCTACATAGATTAAAGTAACTGCGGAACAGCCAGCCACCCATTCACAGGGCAAGATTATCCTACACAGGAAAAGGGCTTCTCTGGGAAGTTTGCCCTGCCACAAGTTGCGAACAGCATATCATGGTTAAGTAAGAATTGACAATTTGTTCCCCTTATGATTCAGAACTGGAGACAATATTGACAGGAGATGAGATCAAGTTACCCAACTTAACAATGCTTTCCATGAAGTTAGTGAAGTTGCTTCATGAAGGGCCAGAGGTAATCAGGAAGAAGTTCGATACCAATTTCTCCAGGTCAATTGACACCAGCAACAAGTACTACAGCGATGACTCTATCCACAGCAGAAATCAACAAGTCATCCCGATCGTCACAAACGAAAGCAACGCTGACAGCCCCAGGGCTGATCCCAAGACACGCATCCCAACTATCACACTCAACGACAATGACGTGCCTCTAATACCATCCTACTCTACAAACTCTGACACCTACGTCGACATACCAGACAGTATCCCATTGCTGGACCTCCATCCCCTCAGGGCAAACCCGATAGCCTGGGCGACACCCATCTACACCCAAGCCAACATACAGGTCCAGAAGCACTCAGAGACACGAGCCACTTGCATGAAACCCCCTACTTTTCGAGTAATAATAGTCGGTGGCGGCCCCAATGGCCTAGCCTTAGCCCACGCCCTCCATCTGGCCGGAATCGACTACACCCTCCTGGAGCGCTCGCCCACCATCCTCACCGATGATGGCACCCCTCTCGCCTTGTGGCCAAACTCGGTGCGCATCCTAGACCAGCTGGGCCTCCTCAATGAGGCGTGGAAGCACGCAGTTGACATGCGCATCAAGCACAAACACCGAGCGGACGGATCTCTGCGCGACTCCAGCGACGTATTCGTGCGTGTTGAGGAGAAACACGGTCACCCATGGATGCTGCTCGACCGCGCCACGCTGCTGCGGATGATGTGGGAGGCACTGCCGGAGAGGGAAGAGCGGATTCACACAGGGAGGGAGGTGGTCTCTGTCGAGACGTATGCGATGGGTGTGCGTGTAACTTGTGCGGATGGGGGCGTCGAAGAGGGCTCGATTGTTGCTGGGTGCGATGGGGTGCACAGCCTTGTCCGGGAGGCTGTGCTTGACCTGCGCGCGGCGAAGAAGAAAATTGCGAATAGGCTCAGCCTCATGAGCCACGGCAGCGGTGGGAGCAATGGTGGCAAGGTGGACAGTCCCATGATGGCGAAGTACTACAGTCTGATCGGGTCGGTCTCCTTGATGGACGGGCTCGAGCCTGGTACCTGTTACGAGACGAGGAGCGATCCTGAGGGCAAGACGTTCCAGATTCTTGCGGGTGAGGACACGGCGTAAGTTACACCACAAAAGACGCATGAACTATGTTTGATGTTATCATGGCATGCATCAGACACAACGCAAACTGCTATATCTCGATCTTCTCAACCTGAGTCAACTAACTCAAGAGCTACAGGTACTTCCTCGTCTTCATCCGGCTGGACAAGCCCACCTGCGATCGGACAGCCTACACAGACCAAGACGCAGAGCAGCTCGCCACCGCCCTCGCAGAGCACCCAGTAACAGACAAGATCAAGTTCGGCAACCTATGGCGTGTAAAGCGGAGTGGCAAGATGTTGAAATTCCACGAAGGCCTTATAGAAAAGTGGTATCACCAGCGGATAGTGCTGGTAGGCGACGCAGCGCACAGTCCGCGACCACACATAGGCCTCGGGGTCAACACAGGTTGGCAGGGCGTGGCGGAGCTGACGAACGGTGTACGGCGACTCCTGCTCAGGACCGAGGGCGGCTACAGCCCAGGCACGGCCAGCATCAAGCGAGTGTTCAGGGAGTACCAGGAGCGACGCGAGGACCTGGCCAGGAGCGCGGTGCAGCTGTCGGCGCTGTACGCGCGGGCGGTCGCCGACCGGGGCTTGCGGTCCAGGTTCTACGACTGGGCCGTGCCGGCCATCGCTGGGGACATTGTCAGGTCGGGGATCATTCTGGACTTTGTGGACGAGGAGAACTATAGGGAGGGCAGAGAGAAGTGGACACACCCACGGCGCAGGGTTGGTGTTGCTTCTACTGATGAGGCTGAGGAGCGTATGGGGCGACTTGCATGGGTGTATCCAGGTATCCCGATCAGTATCAGGGCTACCTGATCATAATTCTTCGATGTTATACTAGGGCTGACGCGATTTGGAAGACGCATAGGAAGAAGGGTCTACATTTGCATGAGGATATCAAGAGCGATGGAAGGCGCTTAATAGTGACTGGCAGCTAAGTACTGCACTGCACCACCTCGAGTCGTAGAGCCTTGCAGAGATGACATTCCTCCACAGCTACTAGGAAACAAGCATACACAGGAGAACAGGACACCATCAATTGACTGGGCCTTTCTTCGAAGAGACGTCAGACCTCGTCGAGCGCGGGTTGTGTGGCTTACTCATGGCACAAGCCTTCCACTTCAGCTTGCGCCCATCACTTCTGACATGTCAATCGACAATCACCAGTTAGCTGCGATCGCTTAGAAGCACAGCCAACAGAAAATGACACCGATGACGTTGGAGTGGCCAAGATATGGCCTGTCAGCTAAGCTACCTAGTCTGCAAGATCATCAAAGCAAGCAAGAAAGAGACAAAGTGAGGATCTGAAAGCGGCCCAGATGGGGGTCCGCCTTAGCCAATGAGCGGGCAGGGCTGGACAACATGGTGCAGTCGACAGGCCCAGCGACTCTGGCCGAGATGACTCGCATTTCTGGGTGCAGACGTCAGGATGAGGGATGCTCCTCCTATTTGTTCCCGTGCAACCACCTCAGGATCGCCCTTTGGGATGTTGGGACGAACCCGGAGCATTGTGTTTCTCTGGTGAAATGAAACGTTGGTGTATCCGGTGTGCCGTGTGGCCGCGCGCCGTGTGCATTGGGCGTTGGGGGGAGGGCTTTGGGGGGGGGCATTGGGCGTGTGAAATGATTGCCATTTCGCAAGACTGACCGACTGACAAAGCAGGCGCTTGTCAGGTGCACCGATGCGGTGCTCATATCCGGGTGGGCGGGCGCCGTTTATGGTTATCTGTGGGAAGCATGAGGTGGTGCAATTTTGAGTGCGAGTGCAATTTTAAAGGGGAGGAGATGGATTGGGAAGAATTAGAGTTGATTGCTTGAAAAGTGGCCTCGCATTGGGTGCGTAAGCGAACGGATAACTCAGATGAGGAACCCGGGAACCCGGGACCCCACAGCGGCGGCATGTCACCCTTGACTGCCATGTGTCAATGGGCATGGGTGTGAGTTGTTGATGTGGATATGGGAAATGGATTTGGATGTGGATTTGGGTTTGAGATGTGGATGTGGGTGTGGATGTGAGAGGAATGTGATTGGGAGTGAGGCGGGTGAGATTTGAGGGACTGGATGTGAGGCTCGTCACGAGAGCCAAATCCAATCCAGAATGAGTGAAGCCCCAAGAGAGAGGATGTTGTGGAAATGACTGCAAAATTCCTCAGTCGTCAAGTCATAGTCTAGTTAGCTATAGGACGGGCTGGACGGGCGCTGTATACGAGAACAATTTTGATTAAATTGCCGTCAGGCTGTCACGCGTGCATTGGGTCGGCTGTCAACCGAAGGGCTAGGCCTGGGCTGGCTGGGCTGGCTGGCTGGACATGGCTTTGGTCAAGGCTGGGCCCTGGCAGGGCGGCAGGGCGGCAGGGCGGGAACAACAGGCTATTTGGAGCGTGATGTGACGTGACGGGTCACAGTCTTGTGTGCGCGTGTGCCTGTGTGTGTGCATTGTAATTTCTCATGGTGTTTTGCCAGATATGGGTCTGATCGAGAGGCAGCAATTTGGTGAGACAGGAATGGAAACCCAGGGGCATGAGAATAGCTGCGACTGCTGTCTGTTCCCCAGTTTTGCATTGGCTTGGAGTGAGACATGTGAGACGGGTGACGGGTACTTGCCGTGCGGTCAGGCGGTTAGAGATGTCTGAGGAGGGAGGAGTCTCAGGCAGTTTGGACTGCCGTCGCACAGAGGTTGAAATTAGAGAAATGAAGTGATTAAACCCAACCACAGATCAATTTCCATGTTAGCAGACCGAAGACGAAGACGAAGACAAAGACATTTGAGTAGATGCCTTGGTAGATACGGCGAAGGCGACCCCCACCAGTAACATGGCCAAATGCCAAATCAGCACTGCATGTGCGAGATAGCCATGATAGCTCTGATAGCGCGTTCTGGAGACCAATCAGCCAGTAGCCGGGTCGTCTTTCTCATGCAAGACATTCCAACAGAGCGGAAGTTAAGTGCTAGTGTGAATGAGTGAGTGTGTCTGTGTGTGTGCTGTGTAATGTAGCAGTGTAGGTACATTTACTATACTAAATATATGCACGAAGGGCCAGGTACATGTGGCAGCAGCACCACCACCACGACCAAACAGCAGGCACGAAGGCACGAAGCGAAGGCACGACGGTAGTAGCCAAAGGTTAGCGTTTGGGTCCATTCCCTGTCTGGGAGCCTGGCCTGCCTGGCAAAACGTTACGTTCAAGTCCCGCCGCACACAAGGCAAGGTCCACCCTCCCTGCTCCCGCACCCTGCACCTGCACCTGCACCTCCCCTTCCTCCTTCCACAACGCTTCACTCTCGCCCAACACTCCCTCACCCAACAACACCTCCCTGCCGCACTTCACTTTGCACTCCACTCGAATGCATCTTCCTGGACTTTTCCCTCCTCGTCACGCCTGAGATGCCTGCATCGACGACGACAATAATCACACTTACAACACCAACACCACCAACAACAACAACGACCAGCTGATCAGAACAGAGCGACATACTCATCATCACCACTGCTCCTCTCTCTCTCTGTGTATGTGTGTGCCTGCACTGGAGTTTATTCCATTGCAACTCATTTATTGCACAGGGACTCGGACCCTTCCATCGCCGTGTCCGGCCGGCCCACCCTCTCGGGTCACCACCAGTTCCCACTTTCTTACTCGTCCAGTCGCCCAGCCCCGACTTCCGAGTCCAAGTCCCCAAATTCCCAAGTCCCACGGGCGCGAGGGCCACCACGCTGCACTACACGCTGCACTACGTCTGAGCTCGCTCTGGTTGCCACCTGGGTCCTGTCACGTTGCTCGCTTATTAGTACATTAGTACGGCCCAGTCTGTGCAAGCAAAAAGGCGAGCTTGGCTGCTGCTTGCTTGCGCTGCTTGTCATTGTTGTCGCGGTGGTCGTCGTCATAAATTCCTACCAAACATATCATAGCCCGGCGCCAACACGCACGCACATACGCACCTCTCGGCTCACTGTAAGCTCTCGTCCTGTTCGGGTTGCATCTTTCTCTGCTACCTGTTGAGCTTCTGAACTGCCTGCATGGAGTCTTGAATCGTGGGCCTGCGTCCATATGCACGCCCATAATCATGCGCCAGTCCCGATGCCTGTCTCGCCCGCTCACACAACCTCTGACTGGCTTGCCGCTAGGGCGATGCAGTGTCACTCACTCTCACTGATACGGTCCTCCATCTGACATAACCCTCTCTCTCTGCGTAGGACCCCCCTCGCTCGCACCCACTCCCTCTCACACTCGCCCTCCTCCTCCTCCGCCCGCGGACCCGACCCGACTCGACTCAACACGACACGACACCTCACCTCCAGAGCCATGTCGCCGAGGGATCCTCAGCCCCTGCACCCTGACTCCGGAGCCGCTTCTTCAATCCACGTCGATCCCAAGGCCCAGAACCATGTCTTCTCTCGACCTCAACTTCCCACCACTGGAGACTCCCGCTCCTTGACCGCGCCTTCGGCAACAGACGCCGCCGCCACCCATGAATTTAAACTTCGAAACAACCGCAGCGCGATGCTGAACTCGGACATCGACCCCATCAACTTCCCCTCAGAACCTTACGGCGACTCGTCTGCCTTTTCCATCCAAGGCTTAACCACCTCCAGCCCACCAGAAAACCAGTCAAAATCCTTCTCTTTCTTCCCGACCGTCAATTTGCCCTCCGGAGACTCGGGTCCACCACCGGTCGACTCGGATTTTCAACACCAACTCGACCGCCCACCCTCGCCCGGTTCCACCAACCCACTTCGAATACATACCGACCTCCACTCGACTTTTGTATCCAGGGCCGACTCAACTCACCGCGGCCCGGAGAGGTCGAACCCGACTTCCAACTTGCCCGTCTCTCGCAAGTCGTCTCCGCCCGGCCTGAAACCGGTATCACGGACTCCAAGCTTCAAGTCTGCCGCCTTCGGCCGTGGCTTTGGTTCTGCCACGAGCTCTAGAGTCTCGAGCCCCGTCATAACCGCTATGGGCGATCTGACGCCACTCCCATCCCCATTACTCTCCGGCGACTCGCCCGGCCCTTGGAAGCGCCTCGGCGCCCGACCTCCCTCGAGGGAACTCCAGCCACTGCCTACGATAATGGCCGAGTCAGTATTGGTCACCAGAAATGGCGAGTCAATAGCTGCCGCCATGGCACACCAGTCCAAACGAAAGGCTCTTACAGGGACGGAAAAGACTTCTGGGGAAGATTCGGGTAGCAACTCAGAAAAAGATGCCTCAAGCAAGGTCAAAGTACACACACGCAACAGGAGCGTTAGCGAATACCATCCAGACGCCCTGAACATTCCAAAGCGCATGGTTAGCGTCTCCGGATCTCATGTGTCTAACCCAGGCAACACCTCAATGCGCCGAGAAGCCCACCTCTCAGAAGCCCGGGGGTTGACGCCAATAGAGAAACCCCCAAGCCCGCCGCCGAGCGAATCCTCCATTACAACTGCCGATACTTCTGCAACGCCACTCAAGGAGACCCCGCGATATGAGTACTTCGATGCTCAGGGGAGAAAGGATGGCAAGCTTCGGAGATGGAGGGCTGTCAAGTCACTGGGCCAGGGCACATTCAGCCGAGTTGTGTTGGCGACAAGCCAATTGGCTGCATCAGAAGAGGAACTAGAACTGGAGGGCAAGGTAGACACAGGCCTGTTGACACCTGAACCACCTTCAAGTCTTGACCGAAAGTCACTGGTCGCTGTCAAGGTCTGCGAACACGGCCCCAAAGGCGGCGCTTCTGAGGATCGGGTCGAGATGAGCTTGAAACGTGAACTTGAAATCATGCAGAGCATACATCACCCATGTCTGGTGGACCTCAAAGCCTTCAGCATCGAGCCGACCCGTGCTATCCTGGTCCTTAGCTACTGTATCGGCGGCGATCTATTCGACGTAGCTACACGACATCGAGAGCTTCTCGTGCCCTCGCTCCTCCGGCGCATTTTTTCCGAACTCGTCGTCGCAGTTCGCTACCTTCACGAAAGGCACATCGTACATCGTGACATCAAGCTCGAGAACGTCCTCGTCAACCTCACCCCACAGGAGCTTTCCGACCGGACCGTCGACTGGCAGAACTACCCGTACAGCGTGATTACATTGACCGATCTTGGCTTGTCCCGGAGAGTCGCGGATGACGAAAAGCTCACTACCCGCTGTGGCAGTGAGGACTACGCCGCCCCAGAGGTCATAATGGGCCTACAGTATAACGGTCACGCCACGGATGCATGGTCATTAGGTGTACTGCTCTACGCTCTGCTCGAGAGCAGGCTGCCATTCGACCCACCACCCGGAATGAGCGACGCGCTCCGCATGCGCAGTCGGACCAGTCATCGCATCGCCCGCGTGGAGTGGCAGTGGATCAGATATGCTGGCGGTGACGGCGACCATGATGGCGATATCCAGAAGTTCGAGAAGGAGGGACTGTTGGGGGCGATGGAGGTCACCGAGGGCTTGCTACAACGATCCAGGAGTCGATGGTCGCTCGAGAAGGTGGCGGAGATGCCGTGGGTGAAGGCAGGCATTTCTGTCGAGGGCGGCATAAAGTTCAGGGAGGAAAAGGAGGGCAAGATCGTATGACATTTGTGAAGACTTTCTATCCCTTGGATCGCGGGGCGTGAGAGGCCGCGCCAGCCCCCGAATCCGCTTTTTTCGGTCACTTCCGCATCGGCTACGGCGCTCGGAACAAACATTTGCAGCTGTCCACGGGACAAAGATTCGACGATTCAACGACGGACGGTACAAGAGAGGCAGGGATTAGGCCGTTATTTACAGGAAGAGCAAGAGAGAGGGATGGCAAGCTTACCCACCTTCGTTTCTCCCCCCATGTGTTGCTTCTTAGACCTTTTTTGAATTAGATATCAGAATAGGCGGGGAAGATGCTATCTAAGATATCGAGATACCTGAATGGGGTTTCCGAGTGTATTCATTATATTACCTGTCCATGTGCTTTCACTGTCACATATTTAAGGCACTTTGGATTAGGATGGGAAGATTGGTGTGTTTATCTGGCCAAGCGATGGTGTTGGCGTTCGAGATGCAGAGTTGGCTGTCTTAGGTCTATTTTCATGAAGGCATTTTGGTCGTGTGTTTTGCTATTTGATGTTCGTGCCACTGTGATGACCGACGATCATTCATTGTTGTTGGCAGCTGCTAGCATTTGCCATTTTGCAGCCATTATCATACAATTCGAACCCATCCGTCGCACTATGACAATGTCATGAATTTCCTTCCCATTTGCGTTGCAACCTTACGCCGTGGCAGTCAAGATACAATGCTTGTCTGAGCTGTCAACCCCTAGGACCACAGAGGTCTCGCGGGCGGGAAGACGACACTAGGATCGCCGCGACCGTTCTGAGCCTCCAAGTCGATACTTTTTCTGTCATTGGTGCTGTTCTTCTCCCGTTGTTGTTGCTGCTGCTGCTGCTCTGATGGCTCCTCCCTGGCCCGGGGGCTGGAATAGAGACATCTCTCCATCCAGTCCTTGTAGAAACCCAGATAGAGAATGGTGGCTACCACCAGGATGGCTAGGAGGCAGGGGATCAGGACTGCGACGAGCGTGGCTGTTGCGTCGTCCATGTATGCCGCGGTGCTTTGGCTTGAATCGGGTGACACTAAGCTAGACGGTGCGGTCGTGGAGATATTCCTTTTCTACTGCGCCTAGTGGTGATCCCCAACCTGCTTCTCCGCTGGCGATGGTTGTGATGGACTAAGTACTTCCACTATTTGTGAGTCGTGTTTGTGACACTTTTTCTTTCGGCAGAGGATCAAGTGTCTTATTTAAATCTACTCGTTGATATGACGCAAGATTGTTTGAGATTTGGAAACCACAGCATATCAAACACTACATCGCGATGTGCTTGTGACGGCCAAACATTACCATTGCGTGTCAGTAAGGACAGGCTTGCCGTGATTGATTGAAATCTTGTTTGCCCGAAGAACGCATTAAAGCGTTTAGGAAGGTCTACCTGGGATTGCAAGACAAGCCTCTGCTTGGATTTGATATATACCAATCTACGACATGGTCAATTCAGACAGTAGCGTATCCATATGAATAGCCTGTATTTTTTTCGCGACGTCAATAATCTCGGCTCTATCGGGACATGATTGACTTCTCAATTTACAGATACCCTCCTAGACAAGCTCGAACAGTTCAATCGTTTTCCAACAGCTAACTCCCGGCATTTGGGGGGAAATCCATCGCCTGTCAACAGCAACTTCAAAACAGCCGATCACGTCGAGGCTCAGATACTCATCAACCTATCCACTTATTTCTCCGATCACTCCCTCGCTCTTCATCTCAGTAAATTCCAAAAGAGAACTTTTTTTTAAAAAAAAAAAAAAAAAAAAAGCACGCTATCATAACCATCACAACGTAGTCCAACTTGACTTCTCTTCACTTCAGCTAATTCCACAAAACTAAGTCTTCGCTGCTAAACTCTCATGCTGAATTTTATCTAGGCTGCGCTTCCAGAACGTCCCTCAGGTGACGTCTGAAGCGGCTTTTTGTTGGTCTTCAGACTTGCTCTCTGGGGCTGCTATATTTTTTGGTGCTGATGTCCGTTTCGCTTCGGCGAGTTCCTCCCGGAGTATCTTCCACTCGATTAGCCACTGCTTCTTTGACATATTTGTGCCTTTTGCAGTAAGCATTGCTTGAACCTCGGCCAATTTTGATTCTAGGTCTTCGATGGAAGTCATGGTGGCGACTGAAACTTGAGCAATATTTAGAGCGGCGCGAGTGGGCTTGGGCAAAATCTTGTGAATTAATTCAGCGCGTACGGGTAGACTAAGATGGAACTCAATATGTCACACAGTGCTCGAATTCTTTTATATTAATAATGGCCGCTGGGAAACTAATGACGCTCTTGAGAGAACAATGCCGCACATCTCTACCGTCGCCCGTGAACACAGGCGAATACAACGGATGCTTGGCGCTGCAAGGGTGAGTCAACTCGAGTCACAATTGCAGCATCTGCCTGGATGCTGCATTGAGGCTATGGTCATTGTCACCATCAGATTGCATCAGCCACAGCTGTGCCGCAATCACAGGAACTGTATCAAGAATAAAGAAGAAAAGAGATGTGCATGGCCATTGGCCCGTAGTCCTGTGTCATTTGACTCACTTTTCATCCTCGATATGTACCAAGCACAAATCGGGCAGGTAGAAAAACGGCCGGCAGGAATGGAATTCCCCATAGCCCGTCGCGCGAAGGAGCCGCAGCGTGTCAGCTGCGGGGACGCTCGATAAGGCGCGTCTGAACGCCGTCTTTCCGAGGTCAAGGGGGAATGGAAAATTTTCACAACAATGAGCGAGCTGAGAGCCGGGGACTGGTCGATGGTGCTAAACACATTCCTGTCCACCTCGGGTTCGTCAGAACAGCCTCAGAGAATCCAAGATGGCTGACGCTCAAAACATTGTCTACCGTGGGAACTGCCACTGCGGTCGTTATCGATACGAGCTAAGCCTGCCTGGCGAGATTGGGTCGGCTACTTCTTGTACGTGCAGCGTCTGCCTCAAGAAAGGCTACCTATGGTTGGCTCCGCCCGAGGGCAGTTTTCGGGTCGTTAAAGATGATGGTAATCTAGAGGAATACACCTCGAAGTCGCTACGTGATAAGGTATGAGGCTGAAGCCCAGAACTACACTGACTTATGCTGATACTTCTGGATACCAGTTCTGCAACCATTGCGGTACTGGAGTAATTGGACAGCACACTGCTGGACCATTGCGTGGCCAATTTGCCGTGAATGTGCGGGCCATTCAAGGGGTCAATCCGTATAATATCAAGTAAGGCAGCTGGGGAATGAAGTGGCAGTGTCTTGTTACTACTCATAATGTTGAGCCTGACTAAGGCCTTTTCTGCAGGATCGCGGCGGTCGAGACAGGAGACGAAGAGCCTGAGGCTCAACAGCTCGAAAAGACTGAGCCAACGGCACACCAAGTATTCTCCTGCCATTGTGGCAACGTCAAGGCTGAGCTTCTAGTTCGCATTCAGGACCAGGAAGTCAAAGAGGACAATTGCAGTTCCTGTGTCAGGGTAGGCCTGCCATCCTTCCCAGCTCGAGACCATTCCTCAGTCGTTTCTGACACTGATGTCTATGTGGACAGAATGCCTACATCGGAGTCTACCCAACCAAGGACCAAGTCAGAATCCTTGGCCGGGAACATGGCTTTGAGTATGCCGGTCTGAAGGCTGACCTCGGAGGGCCAAAGATGGGTGGTACAGTGCACTGCAAGACATGCGGAGTCTTCGTTTTCACCAACATCTACGGACCGCCCATCACTGTCTTCGACAGGTTGCCCCCGGAAAGGAAGGCGTACGCTCTGGAGGTGTATCACAAAAACATGAGCCTCCAGCCGCTCAACGTGAGAGCCATTGAGGGCTTCCAGTTGCTATCTAAGGCTATAGACATCGCACAGTCAGACGAGGGCACAGATGGGTATTCTCAGCTGCTGGAGCCTTGGGAGGGTGCTTCGGATGCCGAGTAATGGCGCCAAATATCCATCTGAAGAGACACGCACATATGTGGCCATCAGCACGAATGTTTAACAGAGCAGGACTACAGAATTCCACTTGAGATTCCCAGTTCGTTCGTCTCGCATCGGCCCTTGATAGTGCCGGCGTATTAGCAGTACTGATTTACTGTAAAATAACCTACCCTGCCTGGTGCTTTGGGATTAATGGCCGTGTGATACCCTACCTAGGCACTATGGAATTACCTACCTTGGGTTAACCCGTTATAGAATAACAATAAGCTACCGTAGGATGTCCTCTTCTAGGATGACATGTTGTAGGATAATGTACTATGAGATAAAAGGATAGGCTACTGTGCGATACTTATTGTGTGGTAACATATTTTGTGATAGACTGCGAGTAGACAAACTTGGAAATTGTCTTCATCCAACGGTCACAGGCTACGTATTACATTGAGTCCTTCAAATGAAAGGTTTCGTTTTCCTGGAAATACATTTAAATTGTCTCCACATAAGCAATAATGAATAAACATGCTGGCATACAGAAATTAATGCAGCGATGTATAAATCTCCTAAATTCAAGTGGCCGTGAGTATCAAGATTATTTCACTAACTAGATAGTGTGTTGGCCAGGCTATAGTCGAACGCGAAAGCTGCTTGAAATGGAGGACAATTAAATAGAACTCGTCCACATGGCTCTGTCTTCTTAAATCTTATCTATCTTCACATACGATCTCGACTGTTTCGTCTGCCTTTACTCACGAAAACAACACCAGTGTCTTCAATGACAGACGATAAAAAAAACTTGGGGTTGGGTCTCTTTGTACGAAGATGCCCGGCATAAGATTCTAGAAGCTTTACTACAGGATGGTTGCAGATTGGCTCGCTTCGCCACAGTATCAAAAGAGTGGCAGAAAATTATTGAGAAGCACAATTTCATGCGGATCAAACTGACAAGCTCACGCCTCCCCGATTTTGGCTCGATCATTCATCGCAATCGGACTTTCAATGGTACATCCCGCCCAGATTTTCAATCTACAGACTTTTTGAGGAAATTTGAGCGAAGAACCGTTTGAGAGTGCCGATCTGGAAAGGCAATGGTGGCGACAACTGCCATCAGTCCCAGCAGTGACAGGTCTACTTCTCCGCCAGCAGAATCGTCGACAATGGAAGCCACCTGCACTTGCAGAGATGTTTGCCCGCTTTCACAGACTCCAAGAGATCCACTACGAGCCTTGGAGGGAATGGTATAATGATCAGCAGAAAGGGACGGACTCTCGTAAGTATTCCTGCGCTCGTTGATTACTCGATCTCATTACTGTGTCTCGTTGAACACTGAATACGTACTAATCAATAACTCCGGCACAGACAACCGAGGTCTCATCGAGTCGTTTGCTTCCAATCAGTTACGGAAGCTCGTCCTCTTTGAAATATCAATCAGGTGTACTCATATAAATTCAGATCTATATTTTCCGAACCCATTCGAACCCCGGATCCTGCTGTGAGCCGGGCGGCCGCCAAAGCCAGTCTCGGACTTCACTACCTTTCAGTTTCGTTCATGGTGGACGCCAATTCATTTTTCTAGGCTCGTCAGCCCTCCTGGGAGTGGCCCAACTTAACTTCGCTTGCGCTTACTTCCGGGCTTCTCGCACCCGAGAAGAGCTCGGAAGCAATCAATAACATGATCCGAGCAGCGGCGGATGCGGCCATGATGATGCCGGAGCTTGAGACAATGGAGATATGGAACGGACGGAAGGGATTGGCTGCTCTTTTCAAGTACAAGTCAATCAAGCGTGGGGAGCGTACCGCCGTCATCACTTGGAGGGGCACGTGGGAACTCACCCTGCAGCCTGATGTGATCCAAGCCTGGGAGGCTGTTATACGCAGGCATTGTCGCGGGGAGTTCTATGCCGTTACGGAGCTTCTGGACTCCAGGACTGTGAAGTCTGTTGGTGATTCAATTCATGATTTGAGGCTTTCAGCGCAAGTGATTAGGCCTGTTTCGTTGATACAGATTCGGGTGGAGAACGAGATCACGAGATCAGGAATGGAGATTGTATTGAGCAACTTGTAAAACAGCACCGAGGCACAGAAGGACCACTAGGGGCACAAGAACAACACGGGCTACGAGGGTAATTGTCTTCGAAGGACCGCACCGCTAGGGTGCTCTGGCAGTTGCATGTGGGATGACCTCCTGTGGGATAATCTTCTGTAGAAACCCTCCTGTGGGACATGTTCCTGTTAGACCTTCTAGACAAGAAATTAATTAGGCCATTGGAGGCTATGCAGTGACATTTCGCGATCTTTGAGAATGTAGCGGTTTTGTCGCAACACTGTACATGATGCTACGGTTTTGTCGCAACACTGTACATGATGCTATGTCCCCGCCTCCTAATAAGATCACTACACAAATATGAAGTTGTCAGATTTCCTTGCCTACTTGCGTGTCTTTTTTGGTTTGAGACTGCAAGATGAAGAAGCCTATTCAAGATGGAGAGTGTATCATTCTTTCCAATTGCTCCTCAGCTACCATTGCTCTAAAGCAGTTACGAGGACACCTTGGTCTTAGAATAGTCAGCTCGTCAGTCTCTTGACCTTATGAATGATGGTGGCGTCCCCATTCTCAGTCTTAAAGAGTACGCTGGTCGGGTGAATCGCCGGAATTACAAATTTCCGGTCCTTTCCAGGGGGACTTGTCAGATAGAGTAATTGTTCGTTTTCTTCTTCTGACGCTCCACAGATTCTACTTAGATTAAGGGCTTTTGAAATTTGATCAGTGCTAATTTCCAGTTTGACCGCAACGAACGCCACCAGATTCAGACACGTCACAAAGAAACGCATCGCCAAATATCTTGAACCCAACAGAACACTCAATCAATACGAGCAAATCCCGTATTTGACTACGGAAGTCCATGGATCCGCTGTTTCGTAGCCCTCGGGACAGAAGCAGGTGGGCAAGGATGACTGGCTTGGTGCCACAACCAACTTAGAATGTTTCATGAACAAGGCAGAAAGGGGCAGAATGCCGCACATGTGGTCATTGCGACTTTTGATGTCTATTCTTAAGCAGTACTCATGGACCCTGCTCCATCAATTTACAGACTTGAATCTGAGACCAAATTGCTTACTGCACACCAGACAAAGATTTTAAGAATGCTACTGCAAGTCTGTACCCCACCTAAAGGATTTCCACTCTCATCTTTCATCTTCATCCTTCATTCTCATTCCCAACACCTCTCGAACGACCTTCTGCCACTGAGGCATGGCGGCGTTGTCTTGTTCAACCTTCCGCACTTTCACCACTCTGCTAGAGACATTCTCGGAATCAGTCGATCGCTTTCTCTTCACCCTGCTTTCGTGAACGACCTCGCGAAGTAGGCCTCCTAAAGTTGTGACATAGACCGAATCATACACGGCTGGTGTGATAGGAAGTTCGAGACCTTTTTGTTTCATCACCTCCTCCAATCGTCGAAATTTCTTGAAGCACCAGTGGTCGTCGATTCCCAGCTTTTCCAATGCGGAGCACGCTCCACGAAAAAGGAGCCATGAATGCTCATACTTCTTTGATTTCCAAAGCAGATAAGCGCGCTGGCAGATAGCATCTAACGATTCTTGGGATTCAGAGCCTATTGTCATCTCCAAACCCTCAATTGCCCTTCTCATCATATCATCGGCCTCCTGGTACCGTCCAGGAGACTCGGCGATCGTGTAAGCCAGAGATAGTAGGCTGCGGTATTTGTTTACACTGGCCACGTCAGAAGTTTGTTCATGAGCCCGTAGGACTTCTCTCTTCAGGATCTCGGCATCTGAAAGCTTTCCATCGTCGTGGAAAACAGCAGCTAGATTCGATTTGCAGGTCAGAGCGTCTGGATGATCGGGGTCTCCACGATGTTCGAATTCTGCTAGGACCTTGACGTACAGTTCCTCCGCTTGCTTGTATTTTGCCTGATACCGAAAGCACATTGCGATGTTGATTTGAGGAATGAGGTTGTAGGGGTGTTGACCTCCGAGCTGCGCCTCAAATCCTTCCAATGCAGTACGGAAGTTTGCCTCCGCCGTTTGGTAGTCACCGAGCGCAAGCTGAACCTTTGCCAATTCGTTGAAGGTGGTAATCGTGTCTATATGATTAATGCCGAGGATAGATTTTCGAGACTCAAGTACACGTTGTTGGGATTTCATAGAAGCGGTGTATTGACCCCGATGGTAATATACGTTTCCCAATGTTCGCAAACTCGAAAGTGTGTCGGGGTGGGTCTTTCCAAGAATTTCTTGACGCCTCTCGTATGCCAAAGCCGCAAAATGATTTGCCTCTACCAATTGATCCTGTTTTGTTAACGCATCGGCCAGGCTCGCCATCGTTTCCAGTGTCTCTGGATGGGTCAGACCTATGGCTTCCTCCCTCAACTCAAGCGCTGCTTTCAATAATTCAGTGGCATCACAGTGTTTGCCCTCACGGAAGAGAACATCCGCATGATTTTTTATGACCTCTGCCGTGAACACAATATCTCGGTCTTCAGAGTCAAGAGAACACATCTCCTCCAGCAGGCTTTGATTGATGTTGTGTGCGCTTTGGTAATCACCCGTGCCTTGTTGCGCCAGAGCCAGCTGAGCCTTGGCCCGCCACGTCTTGATATGGTTGTCTCCAAGGCATCTAGTCCTACCCCTGACAAGCTTCTCTGCGTTTTCCATAGCCTCCATGTAGCGGCCCTGCCTCTCCTGAGCTGACACAAGTCCATCAAGAGAATTGCAAATCTCCGAATCATTTCTGAAGAACCATGACTTCGCTTTCAACGATTCGAGAGCTTTTTGATACAGTGACTCGGCCATAGTGAAGTTGCCAAAATCGAAGGCAGCCCGGGCGAATTTGGCGGAGACAGCCGCAGTGATCTCAATCTTCATAGTTTCATCCTTAGGTTCCACGAAACATCGCACATGTGGGTATAACTTCCTTCTCATTTCGTATTGTTCGGCTGCATCTCCAGTCTCAATGACCCTTTCCAGTGCTGCCATCGCCGTCTGTCGCCCCCATCGCCGTGCTGTATGACTAACAGAATCTGACTCGTAACGTGCCCAAGACTGCACGAGGGAGTGCATAGATACGCATTCTTCTTGCAGTCTAACAAGGGAGTAGCAAGACAACTTGACAATTGCCTCATCCACCATCTTTGTGTATTGCTTCATGCATTGCTTCGTGCACCGAGAATGATCAACAAATGTCGAGAAGTTGGGCCTGAAGAAGATCGAAGAAAACGGCTTTGAGTATAAGAGGTGTAGGCCTGTTTGCGTCATCCAGGCACCATCAGTCGACGCTGTTACCGCTGCACTATGGATGAGGAACTTCGGGATTTCTTTATGATCATAATGAGTGCATACATTGAGAATGTCCTTGGCCGCTTCCGCTACGTTTCTGTCTTGGGTTTGCATCATACGAAGGGAGGTCCTCCACGTTGCGAAGACTGAAAATCCATAAGAGTCTGCGCCCTGATTCGGGTAGGATGTCAAGAGCTCCTTGTGGTTCCGGTCGTATTCCTGCGAGTATGCTCGTATGGAGAAATCGTTCTGTTGTATGGCAGCGCCGGCATGAACGATAGCCAAGGGTAGTCGGTTCAGCTTATTAACTAGTTCTTTAGCCTCTGAATAATTTTGCTCTGAATCGCCCTTTCTAGCAGCCTTTAAAAGAAGTTTAATGCTACCGTCAATATCCATGTCGTCCATACGCAATTCCATATTTTCCGTTGCATATGTACGATGTTGAGGGTTGCGACTCGTTACTAAAATCGATCCATGATCTCCCGGTGGTAAATAGTCGGAAAGGTCTACTGACGCGTCGTCTGCATTGTCAATGACCAGAAGCCAATTTTCCGTGGACTCGAGCAATGCCTTCCCAGCCTCTTGGCTTTTTTCCAGCCCACTCAGCCCTGCAATTTCGGAGTATGACTGGCGTACGGAGTCCTTATTTTCGGCACTCAACCAGAACCTGGCCCCGAACCTGCAATAATACTGAGTATTTCTGCGCGAGAAAGTTGTCAGTCAAGTGAGTTGCATACTTACGTGTTCTTGTGAAGCTCCGCAAATTTCAAAGCCACCTGAGTCTTCCCTGACCCACCAAGGCCAAACAATATGAAGACAGCACGCATCCTGTTGTGGACTTTGCAATTTGGCGTACGCACTAGGCAGTCTTGAAGACGCACCAGAAGTGACTCCCGCCCAGTAAACTTGTGGCTTGCTGATCGTGGTATATTGGAGAGTTTGCCTAAGAATGGTTTCAGCGCTAGAGAACTTTCGTGTGCTTGTGACGACCGGTTTACCTTCCCAGTATCTCCCATTGGATATTTGGTTAAAGGTCTGGTTGATAACACTATGCGATGCCTTAGCAAATGTCTTTGGAATCCCTGAGTGCGGCAAGAAAGCAGATACTCACGGTTCATTGATTGACACAGCTTGAATACCAATCTTGGATTCACCGCTCAATTCATTGTGGAAATTCTCCATCTTCGCGCGACTCAGTGACGGGGCCCAGGACTAGTAGATTTGCATAATGATGTTCGATCTCAAAACGACTCTTCGCCGAGGCATGAAGGCGCTGGCGCTCCATTATTGAAATCAAGGCACTGCTGCCTTCTGTAATTCCAGGCGATTCTCGTAGTGTATCAGTACGGTAACTCACTGCCACACTCGTAGATGTCAGGTGGGTGCTCGCTTACTGAAGGCGACATCAAATCCAACGCCAACTGCTGAATTATGAGCCAAATCGTTCAGCCTGCATAATTTCCAGCCATAATCGCGCAGCCTGCATATTTGTAGGCCATGAGAACGCAGCCTGCATATTCTCAGCCAGAAGCTCGTATCACAGCTTTCGTGGTGTTGTGGCACTCTTGTATAACCATGCATTGAAGAAATGCCTCATTCTTGTCATTTCAGCCGATTGGTGATGACTGCAGATGCACTCACTGGATCTAGCAGAATGAACAGTCTTGAGGTGACGCATCGGACGAATTTCCACCCGTGAATGTCTATGGCGGCCCTTTTGTCTGCCTTTTGATGAATATGAACTTGCCCCGGACAAGTGAAATCTTCAAATACTTGTCTCATACATCACTCTGATAATTTCTTTCATCCAGTGCCTCTGCATAGATAGATCGAGATGGAATCTCTTGGACTCGCCTTTAGCGCTGCTGGAGCCTTGACCCAGGTACTCGAATGCTTCGAGTATGTCTATGTAGCTCGGAATTTCGGCAACGACTACCAGATCTACCAATTGAAGCTTGACAATGCAAGGCTTCGACTGTCCAGGTGGGGCTCATCGGTGGATCTGAAATCAGCACCCAAGCAAGAGCAGGACCAAGCCATACGAGCGTTGCAGAAGATCTATGATCTCTTCACGAAGACCGAGGAGCTTTCAGACGAGTTCGCAAAGAAGAATCACAAGCAAAAATACTACGCCGGGTCCCAGGAGCCACCTGAATCGAACCGGCTCGACAAGATTACAGAAGCTTTGCATGAGAAGATGCGCGACCTGTCTCTCTTACGCGAGCGTCAACCCTCCAAATCGACCCTCAAGAAATCCAAATGGGCTATATACTCCAAAGAACACATGGCTAGCCTGACTGAAAATCTCACAACCCTCACCACCGAGCTTGTCGAGCTCTTCCCAAATGCCAGGGAGGAGCAGAAAAAGCTGTGCGAAATTGAGATGCTGGGCTTTCTTGACAACATCCGCGTTCTGAGAGAAGCCATTGGGGAACAAGATGGCATCCTTGCAGAAGAGTTGAAGAGGATTTTGGAGCCAAGAGTAAGAATGATTTCAAAATCCGTGTGATACTCAGTTCCGCAGACTCTAATTACCCTCCCAGGAGCGAAGCATCAAGTTCCAAAACAATCTGAAGGACAATGCAAAAATAGGTGCCATGATGGATACAAATGCGGGGAAAATAGATCAAAAGTTTTGATAGCCTTAGTTACGATTCTTCACATCAATTATTGCTTCTCAAGTGGTTTTATCCTGAGACTTGACCAACAGTGGATGGTCTATTGAGCAATTCTAAATCGGCCTTTCAAAGCTTTGGGGTCCCAGCTACCATGAGAATAGTTTCACACCTTCTATAACACTCTCGTTAGATTCGTCAGCATTAGTTTCCCTTTGGATGAGGATCTCCACTCATTGATAACTGTGGGTAGCTGTTCCTCCCCGACTGTGTGATGGCGGGGTAGGCACACACTTCCCACACTTGTCGCCTGAACAAGTACGGAAATGCAGCTGACCTGGAAAAGTTAGTGTGTGCTTTTCCAGCACACACACTAACTTTTCCAGCATCGTGTGCGACCCTACTTTGGTTACCAGTCCAACGTACCTTATTCGGACAGTAAACACAACGACATTCTCTTATATCTTGTACCAATCTCGGTCATAAGTTGCTTTATATCACTCGCATACAATTCTTTATTGATTCCGACTTTTGACAATTTACGCCTAGAACAAAAAGACAAACACCCGTGGAACATCTTCCAAATATCAAAAGACTCCGGAAACCGTTGAGTCGTGGGTTCCCAGGAGATTTTCCATCGTCGCAGAACAATAACTTCGATGTACAATAGGGAGGTTATCAACCGATTCCACTCCTGAAAACATCATGGCCAAACCTAATGATACCATAGCCATCATTATCGTCATATTGGTGATAATCCTTGCGGCTATTGGGGCTTGCATCTGTGGACTGGTACGAACAGTGCGAAAAGATGTGAGCTGCTCATCTTATGGTCCACCATCCAGCTCAACGTCATCAATACGCCAAGACCCAGGTCGCCGTCGAGGCGCTGACGGTCTCCATGGCCCTCGGGGTTTCCTGGGCCTTTACCATTTCCGGCGCCATGTCGATCTCCCGCGCCGTAAGAATTTGCGATTCCCGAGGGATCTTAGGCCAGGTAGGCAAGACGTGCCAACAACGGTCCCTGATAGGCCAAGAAATCCACCTTCGAACACTCCATCATAACACGACAAATCATCCAGCTTATTATCCGCGACCTGATCTCGCTCATGTCAAAGATTTATAAAACGTCCCGCCACACAGTCTTTGTCAACGAGAGCTCCGATTTGCTTGGGTCCAACCCGGTCATATAAGCCGGGCCAGGCAGGTTAGTGGGCATGAAAGCATGAACACGGTCCTCAAAGGCTAGTTTGAGGAAGGTTTTGGGGCGTCATAGGCATGGAGCCATCAATATTTCAATGAGGTGCGACTCTTTTGAGTGTATTTGAAGCTGCTGGAGCTTGTTGATCGATGCGTGGCCGTGCTTATGAGTGAATATTTGGCTCAATGACGGCTGCGGGTGACATTCATTATTTGTTGATAGATCCATCGTTGGCCTGTAAATAGGGAGCATTGCAACCTTGCGTCATGTAGAAAAGCATGGGGCACTTGGGGTGCTGCTGAAGCAGAAGAGTCCTCGAAGGCAATGTGACCAGCTATTGGAGATGGATGTCGGAAAGTTATTCCGCGTGATACTTACTCAATATCCTCGTTACGTCGGTCAGTGACTTGACACATGCCCGAGTCCTGATGAGCTGCCTTCAAGGAACGCATGTGCGGCGAGTGGAATTTTTAATATATATATTTTTGGTTACTAATGGCATATAATGGATGAAGGGGGTATATGTGGTGGATTAATTGAGAGCAGAGTATTGAGCTGAGACAAGGCATCCTTTCTTGAGATTCCAAACTAAGGCTTGTCAATAGCCGGAACCCAAATACATTTCCAAACGACCTTATCTACGGCGGACCGGACCATCTGCTTGCACCAAGACATGTCGCCATCAATCGTACAGAAGCTGCGGCTTCTTCAACGATGTTCGATAGCATGTCCTGATCTCGATCACAAATACCAAACGGAGGACGGAATCCATGAGCACCCAGGGTATGAAGACTCTCTTGCTCACAGCGTAATTATCCGTCTTCCCTTGGCCTTGTGAAGGCCCCCCCCCCCCTTTTCAGCACCACACGACAAGTGGGTCGAGTGACTTGTCCTGATCACAATCTTCCCGGCCATCCCCTTGAGTAAGTCAGCAAACGCAGTGACTGTTCCTTCCTTTTTCCTGCTCCCGCAACTTCTATTTCAAAGAGGCTTCTTAGAAGCTTTCTCAGTCACCAAACACAAATGCATATCACAAGTGCGCATCACCAAAATTTCTGAAATCTGATACAACACTCAATGAAGATGAACCATATCAATATTTTCACAAAAGGCGCCTTAGATCGGACCACGCAGTCCAGTATTATGCCAGATATTGCTCTAGGAGGTAAACGAATTTTGTCCATCTAAGATGCCTGCAGAAATTTTAACATAAGTCTACACAGACACGGGCCCGAAGAATGACAATGACGACCTCCTTGCTGCAAAGAAAGCAAGCTCAACCGCCATGCAAACCGACGCCTCGGCGAGAACCTTCCACCGATTCGGCGATCTGCCCCCAGAAATTCGAGCCAAGATCTGGGCAATGGCCTGGCCTATGCGCGCGGCTATCCCGTACATAAGCAAGCCTGCGCCTAAGTTCAACTGTAAAGGCCGTCGACCCTGCGAGTGTTGCCACGGGTGCAACTTTTTACCACCCCTTCGTGCTCCCACGATCATGCAAGCTTGCCGCGAGGCACAAATCGAAACACAGAAAATTTCGAGGCCACTGACTGTGTGGGCGGATGAAACACACCTATTGTCCAGGCTGAGGCCCAGCTGGACCAACGCTCAGCTAGATGACTTTGCTCAAAATGTTGTCTTCAGGGATGAGATGGTCCGCACGAAGTTTTGGTTCAATAAAAATACCGATGTAATATTCTTCAACGGGGAGTCCATAACTCGTCTGTCGATTGTTTCTGGCCCATTCAATTACGATGACGTCTTCCAGGCAGCTCTCGACCCTGCCACTACCTTTCTCCTTCATGTAAATATCCTTGATGCATGGATGGAGCCCGAAGATGGATTTCGTTTTCTGCAAAATGGACTCCGGTCTCTCTACGATCGATACCTCAAAACCAGAGACCACATCTATATCTGTGTTGGTGGGTTGCCGATCCTTTTGTACACCGACGAGGGACGGCGCAGGGCCGTTCGTGAAGGTCTGTTCTCCGGCGACGATGAAGAGCTCCGGTTTGTTCCCGTCAATGACAAGGCACTGATCAAGAAGTACGAGGCCTCGCGGCATGATTGTCACCGGCACATTAGGCCGTCAAACAGACTCGACTTGTCTGACAATCTCTGGCATGACGAAAACAATATATGCCAAGCCAGGAGAAAGGCTAAATCATGGTCTGATCGGTGGATATCAAATCGACTAGTTCCTTCCAGGGAGAATCTTTCGGATGCACAGCTGGTCATGCTCCAGATAGCTGACTTCTTGATGTGGGATAAAGGACTTGGCTACGGCAAGGGTGAAGAGATCATGGAGCTGGACGGTCGTCTCAAGAAGGACCACCCACTAGTCCAGGAGCATCAGTTCAGGCTGCCGGAGTTCACTCCAGTACTCGTCTTTGAGACGATGACACAAGAAATGGGCGACTGCAGCATCATGCTAGACCGGCTACCCAGTATGCGTCCCAAATACCCCGAAGAGGATTCGTCGCGCGCAAGACTCTTCTTGCGTCGCTGGTGGCTGCGTCGCTGTTGGGATCCTCTAATGGAGCTATGGTCAAGATTCCGCTGATATTCAGCTGACCCCCCCCCCCCCCCCGGGGTGCTCTCTTGAACAGGGAAAGCAGAAGGTATTATCCTTGAGATATACCTCGAAAGACACATGCATGCTATGAGATCTTCTCGTAGTCTATGGAGGCGAGAAGTGATCATTTGCAGACGGCAAAATCATTCTTCATAGAAGTGAGCATCGCTACTGTATAAACATGTCTAACCTTCAATTTTGGTCGCTTGAGATGAATCAATTCCGCTAGGCCCTGTCTGAAAATGAATGAATTATTCCTGCTCTTGAATTTCTCTCACATCATCTCCTTCCAAGATTCTTGCATTAGAAATTCTGAGACTACGGAATCGCTCAATTAAGACATCTCCGACTTCAAATACGCACACGGGCGTGTACAAAGGCAGCCTGATTTGGAACTCCTTCACAAACGGATGTCCATGCTTGAGGCTCCCGTCACGCCGGAGGATTCTTCCTCCTTGACGAGGACCCGCCCCATGACACTCCAGTGCAAAGTCCGCGATATGCACCTGAAACAGTTGCGCATCGGTCAGCTCTACCCTGAAGTTGGGCAACCGCGTGGCGACAGACCACGCGAGTGTGTTTTGAGCACGCCTGAACCGCCACACATTGTTCATCACAGCAACCATGAAGATGATGATGATGACGATGACCGATTCTGTCCTTTCATGCCGGCGGCGGTGGCTGCTATACTCCAGCAGCTCAAGGTACCTCACCAGTTTCTTTTTGTCATTCACATCGACGAGTCGGCTCTCCGCCTCGTAGCCAGCAAATAATTTCCGTTCGTAAGCTATCTTCCGCCCTTGAGCCGTCAAAGTAAGAAACATGTACCACACGCGGATGTACACATGCATCCTTGGCCTGAGATAATTCCAATACACCAAGTTGAGCATCGCTGCCCCTTCCCTGGGGTCTAGGTAACAGTCCAGCATGTTTGCATCGACCATGATCGCCTTCCGTGGGTCAAGGGCGGCGGTCAAGGGATCGTCACCCCTGAACGGGCCAGCGAGCGATATCACGCGCTTGAGGCTGCGATGGTGCAGCCAGAACAAGTCGGTCTCGCGGTTGTACCAGAAAGCGCGCCGGTGGCGCAAGAGCCGCAACAGCTGCCCGTTGGCCGGCATCCTGGTCCAGACCGTCACCGTCTTCGCCGTCGATCTCTGGATGCAGCTCTGGATCAGGTGGCTCACCAGAGACAGCGACGCGGGACGGCTTGTCGGGACGTTCAACATCGGTATGCACCCGAGGCATGAGAATATTCCTGGATCCACCGTGCATGACCTCACCAGGCGCGTGGGCCAGGCCCTTTCCAAGATGTCCAATTTTAATTCGTATGGTAAGTCTGGAAATAGGTGGAATTCTTTTTTCGCCGTCGTAATGCAAGATTTGTCCTTGGTAGCTTCGTCGTGGAGGTCGGCATGGTTGAGGTTGTAATCGTCCAAGTAGATTTTGAACAAGCAGTCCTCGCACAATAACGGTTCTTCCGCACAATCACAGACTGGAGGGGAATTTCG
The DNA here is from genome assembly GCF_026229845.1 of Diaporthe amygdali. Taxonomy (NCBI): domain Eukaryota; kingdom Fungi; phylum Ascomycota; class Sordariomycetes; order Diaporthales; family Diaporthaceae; genus Diaporthe; species Diaporthe amygdali. Next base: position 14,987 of record NW_026517060.1, on the reverse strand, counting down.
AGTCGATAGTTCCTCAAATTCGATGACATATGATGTATTGTTGCGTGCGGTGGGTACTTTCTCGAACACTTCGGAACCAAAAAAGCTGTCCTCGAGCAACAGGTCATAGCTTCGGAGTTCATGGCCTGACTGCGTCGGGTATTTCTCAAGGGAATAGAGCTCATCGTTTGTTGAGAAAACGCGACAACGGGATGAGTGATTTTCTGGTATGGAGGGGTCGACTTCATTCAAGGATCCATTCATTGATATAGACAAAACTTGTAAGAATAGGTACAGGCCAGTGATTATGAAATAAGCCCGACGATAGTTGGATGGGGCCATGCGTTTGGAGAGGCCAGTATTCTTTGCAAGCATGATGTTCACTACCAAGTAGTGTTGTTTGATATTGGTATTTCGATAGATGGCGATAATACGGAATTACCATTAACAGCAGTTACTGAGACCAGGATTTGCTTTCAATTATTATAGATACTGAGAAGATTAGGACAGAGTTCGGTGGAAAGTCTTTTTTTTAAATTAGTGTCGGCACCACTCCTCATACCTGTCACCGGGAGCTATCTCCCCCATAGTCAATCGTAGGGTGAGTCCACGTTCCCATTCCCCACAAGAGGCTTTGTAGAGGAGGGCCTTTACTGTCAGCGCAGCCCCGAGCATGCTGATAATAGACCGATAAGGGCGTAGACGGTACGCCAGAGCAGTCAGCAGATTAGCAAACGTTCAGAGCAAAAATGTCAGGAGGACTTGACCCCAATTTCAGATATGGCTCGACAAAGAGAATATTGTAATCTGTTTTTGTGTGTGTTCTGTCTTGATTTGGGAGAGGCGGATCAACTGCGACGTCTTCCCGAGACATATCAGCCACGCAACTTCCTCTCACCCAGTGAAGCTCCCCCTGGATCAAACGGAGAGGGCTTGAAAAGTCTAAGATATGAGATAGAGACAAAATTGATCGCCCTCGGCACACCAGAGCCAGATCTTCAAGCCGGGTCAACTACCCGAGCAAGAGCAATTCTACTCACGGGAGATGTTGAACGCGGAGATATTCCCCCGATTCAATGACGAACAACCCGAAATAGGGTGGAGAGCTTATGACAGATGATTGAGGCAGGACATAGGATTCACAAGGTTGTCCTCAACGACTCAGACCGTCCATGGGTGGGGCCACGTTACAAAGGGCCATCACGGCTTTCAAACCTGCGTCACAACTCTCAGCACACATATCAGCCATAGTTTGGGAAAGCGTCCTCATTTGCTTCTAAAACCACAGCATTGAGACTGGATTGAAGAAGTACTCTGGGTGTTGGCTGGGTCACGTGTTCGAATACGATGCGCGTTTGGGGATGTTGGTGTTGATTTGTGTGTGTCGTTTTTTACTTAGCCACAGGAAGCAGCCGAAGGCTGCATCCCTCCAAGGCCTACTTATGGGTGTAGGCCCAACTGACCAATCTGCCCACTACAAATGCTGATGCTACTTTTCCCGCACTGGGAGAACAGCTTGATTTATATATCTATCAACAGGAGTGCGTTGCACGTGACTTCTTTAGTTCGATTAAAAAGAGCCGGTGGATTCATTCGGACAAACGATCGATTTCTAAATATTGAATGGCCTCTGACTTAAGAATCCACAATTCATCCATTCACGGAGCAAAGAGAGGGAAGCCGACTAGAGTATGTATCTTCAAAACGTGAAATTCATTATCGTCTACTAGGATTGTGCTGAAAAGACAATCCTTTTTCTCTCTTTGAGATACTACTACAGTACATCCAGGCTGAAGGACGATATTACCGCTCGTGTAGCGACCTGCGAATATGAGGTGTCAAAACCCGAAGAGACCCGTGCCAAACTCCTGTAACCACTTTTATGCGATCGCCAATCCTGCATTTCCCAATTGCCCATGCCGTGATCGAAGAATTTAGTCGACCTCCTCCATGGCGCTGTCGCCAGTCTCAGCGGCAGGCGTAGAGTCAGATGCGGTAGGAGCATCGGCGGCGGCCTCAGGCTCCTCATCCAGGTTCAGACCCAGAGACACCAGCTTGTGGATACGCTCGGCGAAGCCGGCGGGCTCATCAATGGTGAAGCCAGAGACAAGCAGGGAGGTCTCGAACAGCAGCTGGACGATGGACTTGACGGTCTTGTCGTTCTCACCATCGGCCTCGACCTTCTTCTTGAGCTCCTTGACGATCGGGCTCTTAGGAGAGATCTCGAAGGTCTTCTTGGAAGACATGTAGCTGGACATGGAGGTGTCACGGAGGGCCTGAGCCTTCATGATACGCTCCATGTTGGCAGACCAGCCGAACTGACCAGTGCGGATGGCGCAAGGAGAGCCAACAAGCTTGTGGGAGACGACGACCTTCTCGACCTTGTCGCCGAGCACGTTCTTGAGAGCCTTGGTCAGGTCCTCGTACTCCTTCTCCTCCTCCTCACGCTGCTTCTTCTCCTCCTCGGTCTCCTCGAGCTCGAAGTCCTTGGTAATGTCAACCAGCTTCTTGCCCTCGAACTCCTTCAGCTGGGTCATGGCGTACTCGTCGATAGGGTCAACCAGGAACAGGACCTCGAAGTCCTTCGCCTTGAGAGCGTCAAGGAAGGGAGACTTGGCAACAGCGGCGAGAGACTCGCCGGTGATGTAGTACATGTTCTTCTGGTGCTCAGGCATGCGAGTGACGTAGTCGGCCAGAGAGGTCTGCTCATCACCAGACTTGGTGGAGTTGAAGCGCAGAAGCTTGGCCAGGATCTGGCGGTTCTGGGAGTCCTCGTGGATACCGAGCTTCAGGTTCTTGGAGAAGGCAGTGTAGAACTTGTCGAACTGCTCCTTGTCCTCAGCGATCTCCTGGAAGAGCTCGAGGGCCTTCTTGACAATGTTCTTCTTAATGACCTTCATGATCTTATTCTGCTGGAGGGTCTCACGAGACAGGTTGAGGGGCAGATCCTCAGAGTCGACAACACCCTTGACGAAGCTGAGCCACTCGGGAATGAGCTCGGTGGCATCGTCAGTGATGAAGACACGACGGACGTAGAGCTTGATGTTGTTCTTGGTCTTCTTGGTCTCAAAGAGATCGAAGGGAGCGCGCTTGGGCACGAAGAGGATGGCGCGGAACTCAAGCTGACCCTCGACAGAGAAGTGCTTGACGGCCAGGTGGTCCTCCCAGTCGTTGGACAGCGACTTGTAGAAGGCAGCGTACTCCTCCTGGGTGATGTCGGTAGGGTTGCGAGTCCAGATGGGCTTCTGCTTGTTCAGCTCCTCCTCCTCGATCTTGGTCTCCTTGATCTTCTTGGTCTTAGGCTTCTTCTCCTTGTCCTCCTCCTCGTCGTCAACCTCCTCGATCTTGGGCTTCTTGTCATCACCCTCCTCGGTGGTCTCGGTGGCCTCCTCATCAGGGACCTCCTTCTCCTCCTCCTTGGTGACGTGGAGGTAGATGGGGTAGGAGATGAACTCGGAGTGCTTCTTGATGACCTCCTTGATCTTGGACTCGTTGAGGTAGTCAACCTGCTCATCCTTCAGGTGGAGGATGATCTTGGTACCACGGCCAAGCTGCTCGCCCTCAGTGTCGGTGGAGATGGTGAAGGTACCACCGGCGCTGGACTCCCAGACGTACTGCTCGTCATCGTTGTTCTTGGACACAACAGTGACGCGGTCTGCCACGAGGTAGGCAGAGTAGAAACCAACACCGAACTGACCAATCATGGAGATATCGGCACCTGCGGTCAGGGCCTCCATGAACTGCTTTGTGCCGGAGCGGGCAATTGTGCCGAGGTTGTTGACGAGGTCCTGCTCGCAGGTTAGTACACTGTGATTACAACACGATTTCAGGTTGGAGAGTTGGTACTTACAGCCTTGGTCATGCCGATACCAGTGTCGCGGATGGTCAGGGTCTTGTTCTCCTTGTCGGGGATGATGTCGACACGGAGGTCCTTGCCCGAGTCCAGCTTGCTGGGGTCGGACAAGGCCTCGTATCGAATCTTGTCAAGAGCATCTGATGCGTTGGAGACAAGTTCTCGCAGGAAGATCTCCTTGTTTGAGTAGACGGTGTTGATGATCAGCGAGAGCAGCTGAGAAATCTCAGCCTGGAACTCGAAGGTTTCGCCAGACATCTTGGAGGTTTCGTAACGTCGTCAATTACTGAAGGATCAACAGTCAGCAAAGTTGAAATTTGTTGTTGCGAGTCAAACAAAGCAGCTCTGCGCATTGCAATGCGGTGCGGCAGTGTGGATAGAGCGATGATGAGGGCGGGTGTTTGGTGGAGGTCACTGTGGAAACAAGCAGTGCAAACGGAAGCCTTGTTTGCTAGCAAGCGCTTTGCTTCCTGCAATTGAGCGTCGCCACAGATGAATTCAAGCAGAAAGATGCAGCGCGGGTGTGTTTCCAGTCCAGAACCTTGCGCCGCAATCTCAAGCTTGAAACCATCTGCACCAGACTAGAAGCTGGAGAGAGCTCGCTCAGGCGCAGGGCAGGCTGAGGCGGGGGGGGGGGGGGGGGGAAGGTGAAGCTGATTCATGTGGTGGTGGGGCCTGGGTTTAGGTCTGCTTACCTTTGGGTATCACTGAAAGCGAAGGGGAAAGAAAACTTTGTGGAATCGAATCTTGCGATGCGATGTCTGAGAGGGAAGGGAGAATGGGGATTTCTGCAGTTGATGAAGATGGGAAGTGGTGAGAATTTGTGAGGTTGGGAAGAAAGAGGTTGGCGTTGCAGAGCAGCAGGCAGAGGGGAGCTCAAATACGTACATCGAGGCTTTGCCCATGGAAATTCTAAGAGTTTCTACGGCGCCTTTCCCGTTTTGATTGGCCCGACAGGGGTGGTGCAGACCCACTGGCTCTGGCTCTGGAGGGGGACCCTGCAAATGCAAAAATATCGATGGATCTTTCTCGCCGCAGCCGTCCAACCTGCACAGATCAGAAATCCGAAAGAGGGGCCAAGATCGGATCTGGAAGGAGGTCTATTCCTGATTCGAGATCTGCGGAAGCATCTGTCGGCGTCGTGGAAATATCTGGGGCGTGATGGACTCTGCTGGACACGTCCAGAAGCTACCCGTTTGCGTTCACGGCCCTGCTGTGCTCCAGCGGCAGCCTCACCTGCACTCACTGTAGCTATCTCGGGGTCAGGGGCCGCAATTCGGTCCGTGCCACCTTGCCTCTGCCTAGCAACCGCCCGCCTCGGAAAATGAGGCTGAAAGCTTCATCCGGCAGGCAGACCACATCCATCTACGGTATCTATCAGCCATCATTAAGTGCTGCCGTCGTTGTCGTCGTCGTCTCGTCTGCACTTCACCCTGTAGCCACAGCCACACACCGTCGCCGAAGTTCTTGCGTTTCATTCTGCAAGGCTCGTCTTTGGACCGTATGCGTGCCTAGTCAGACAGGCACTTAGACCCATCTGGGGAGTTGGGCAAAAGCTTACTTGCATGTACCACTAGGCTGATTCATAGGCAAATTCGCGCCACTTGATTTGTTGAATTTCCACAAGACTCAGCCAGAGAGCTGTTGCCTGTCGAGCCACAGAAATTTAATCTGCAGTGCTACCTCACACTGGGCTGTGATGTTGCTAGCTAGAATCTTACTATACTGCCCTGTGTTCACCTACTGCCCCGTGGGTTCGCAGATGCAAGTGTAACTCATAACATCCAATTGAGTTGTCAGAACTGACCCCCCCGAAGTACTGTGCTGCCTGCAAGGGCGAATGCCAACAGTAACCCCACAATTCAAATGCTACTAACCCCCAGCCCACTCAGCCTTGCTCTTTCAATTGCCTATCCAGAACATTCTATGTGGGCAGAAGTCAACACATGCTACCCACTTGCTCTGTGATAATCTCGTCATGAGCATGTGTGGCCGAAAGTGGAGTCCAACGGGTCCCGCGCAGGGTGTCCGGTTCCATTAGTTGGGCGGCGCTGGGACAAGAAAAATTGAGAAGACAACGCGCGGTCTTGGTTGTATAGTACTCGAATAAGAGTGTGATCAGGTATTTTATTGTTCATCTTTATAGCTTCCTGTGGACATGCCCATAGGCAATGAAACTCGCTAGGCTAGCCGAGATCATATTGCCTTGTCAAAGCCTGTGCTTTCTTCGCTACTCTTACTTTCCTGTCTATCGAAGGCACTACGCCCCAGCTCAGGACTGCCTCTGCTAGCCTTGCTCACGGATGCAGCATTCGCACGTGTTAACCATAGCTCACTGGGTCGCCTTCCTCCCTAGTATGAAGTCGTCGAGTCGCAGACCGAATCTCGTTCCCAACAGTCTTCAATCCTGTAATAACAGGTACCCCTTCGATGGCAACGTGTCGGTGACTGCTATGAAGCATGTGGCCTGCATCCCAGGTTCCATATCCTTTGGCGGAGATCAGTCTCTTCTGTGTTGTCTCACACTCAAATAGACATTCATCAACTTTCGTCGTGGGTCTTGTGACCTGCCGCGAGGAGAGCTTCTCATGGGGCGCCGGCCGGCCTGCAGGGATGACTTGCTGTCTCCGCGAGGCAGTTCGAGGGCCTGGTCGTTCTGACCACATGACTATCAGGCTTGAGGCATTGCCTGCAGTTGAAGGCATATCCCACGCCATTCTTTCTGGATTTGACGAGACCTGACAAGGTCAAGGCCTCTGCCGTAGTTGATAATAAAAAGGATTCCAATCCGCATGGCTTTCAGTCGCCACTTATCTTTGCGTGCCTGAAGTATTTCATGCCCACCCACGCGATAACCACCCAGACCCATGCCATCACACACGTCAGGATGATCAAGGCCGGATAGTAGCCTGTGATGGGCAGCGTCGGGTCGTCCTCCAGCTCGGGGGGCGCATACGGCGTCGTGCCGACGTCCCACGCCCAGCTCCAGATGCTGAAGCAAGAGCCCATGCCTATTACAAACACCACCCAGGTGACGACTAGGATCACCCATCCCCACCATTCCGTCTCCGAGTAGTCCCAGTCGTCATCAGTGGGCAGCAGAGGCGTAGATGCCAGCCCGGACAGACTCAGAGGCGACCTGGCCCGGCTGATCGTCCGCCGGCGCGGCAGCGAGCCAAAGTAGCCATCGGACCCGGAGCTCAGGCTCGCCAGCTCGGGGCCTTTCCTGCTGCCCGCGTTCCTCCCCATATGCAGCACGTCCTCGTCATCCGTCGTCGTGTAGCTCATCGTGGGGCTCGTGGGCGTGGGCTCGTCGACCTCGACCTTAGGCTTGGGCAGGGCCGCGGCAGCCCCGGACGCAGTGCTGTCGCGCAGCATGTTTGTCGCGGCAGCCACGGCCGGCGCGTTGCGGCTCGCGTACCCGTCCATCGAGGGCCGGGGCGTGATGTCCGAGATGCCGAGGCCGAAGGCGCCGCCTTCCTCTGTGGGTGTGCTCATGCTGTATGTCTCTGCCTGCTTGACGTCGATGCTTAGGCTGGCGCGGTGGGCCTCGCGCCGCTCGCGCTGGGCGCCGCGCCCGAGGAGGGCGACTTTTCGGAGGGACCCGCGGCGGCGCCTCGTCTTCTGCTGCTGCAGTGCGGTCGCGATGGAGGAGGGGGCCCGCGGTGTGGGCATGTAGATGGTGGAGGCCGGGGATCGGTTCTCCTTCTCGCGCTGGTGGGTTGGGTCGTCGAGCTCGTTGTGTTCGGAGGAGTGGGCGCGCATGAAGGAGAGTTTGGAGAGGAGGCCGCCGCCAGAGGACATGCGTCTGTGGCCGGGGCGGTTTGGATCTGTGGCACCAGCACCTTGGTGGGTGTCTTGGGTCGAAGGTAGCGGCTCCATGATGGATCGATCGGGAGCGGCACAGGCGATAGGCGATCCGCCCGAGCCAGGCAGACTGGCAGACTGCTTCACAGGCCACAGACCACAGGCGGGCTGATGTCAGATGTCAGATGTCAGATAAGATGAGGTCAAGAAAGAGAGAGAGAAGCTTCCGCCCCACATGTTTGGAATTGGAACATGTGAAATCCGAGCAGTGGTCAATTATGGCGGAGGAAGACGAAAATGCCTGGGGCATGTGCAGTTACAGTAGTCGGCAGCATGGTAATCTCGAGCGTATGATGGGGTGTGGCCTAGATGAAATCCGCAACCAGAGAAATCAGCGATCCAATGCGACTCTGTGTATCCGCACCTGTCCGCACCTAGTCTACCTACAGTAACAGTAGTCAGCTACTGTACCTAGCAGGTCCTAGCTACTGCAAATAGACTACACAGACTACTGAACTAAGACTAGAACCTTGAGTGCCTGCCGAGAGGACCTATCAGACCTGTCAGGACCCCTGACTTAGCGGCCCTTTTCCCCTGAACCCTTGCTCCTGGCCACCAGCAGCAGCGGAATTGAAGTCAATGCACCCAGGCCAGGGAGGCATCATCATGCCAGTGCGTGCCCGCTTCGCACTGCACGGGGGGCGGGCGCGATGGCCTCGACGTCGAGCCGTCCCTGTCTCGGTCAGGCCTCGTGGTCTCCTCATGAGACCTGTGAGGCTCTTTCCTGCGATACACGAATCTTCACCACTTCAATTGATGATTTCTTCAACACATCGTCATCAGCTCCCGTCACCGTCACCGGACAAGCATATCTGCAGATCGCCGCCCATAGTTGCAATGCGCTAGACTGAATCCAGCAGTTGGGCTGCTTCTTCCAAGGCCCACTATCCCCAGACCGATCGCGAGCGCGACCGCCATCAAAGAGATAGATCCTCCGTGTGCCTCCCCTCCTCTCTGTGCCGTCTTCCCGTCCGAGAAAGGCACATGGCGTCTGGCCTGCCGCCAGACTTCCCTCCACCATCCCCGACTCCTCCCCTTCTCGTCGAGCCGCCCCCTGAGGACGAAGTCGTCGACCTCGACCTCGCCCTCGACAGCGACTTCGACGTCGACCGCCCCGCTTCGCGTGCCAGCGCCACCAGCAGCATCGGCAATTGGAATGACATAGGCGGCTTGCTGCTCTCACCGAACAGCGCCTCCCTCCTCAGCCCCGACACGCCACGAAGCATCCGGCGCCCAGCCAGCAGCATGTCGACCGAATCAGCCCTCTCTGAGAATGGCCTCGTCCCAGCCGCCCCGGCCCCAGGGCCCTTCAACTTCCAGACTCAGTCCATGTCCACCTCGCCAGTGAGGTCGGTACGTTTGTCCCAACCCATGATACACCAAAGATGCGCAGAATGAGCTTGACTGACATTGACTATGACGACCAGAACATCGGTCAGCGCCGTGGCCACAGGTACAAACACTCCTCCATAAGCACCCAGCACCAGATCTTTCAGGAGCCACCACCGCGACCGCCGCCCGTCCTCCCCGCCTCCCTCCCCGTGCCGACGCTCAAGGAAGCATGGGGCTCGATGCATAAGGACCAGCGGGTCCGGCTGTACTGGAGTCTCTGCCACGCCTGCGTGGCCGGCTACGTTTTCTTCAGCGCGGGAGGGTCCTTAGCCATGACGGCGCTCTCGCACCTGGTCTTCTTCGATGTTGGGTCCGCCGCCATCTGCGTGTGCGTCGACGTGCTGGGCAACTTCGAGGTGTGGCGGCGCAGCTCCATCCGGCACCCCTTCGGCCTGCAGCGCGTCGAGGTGCTGGCCGGCTTCGCCATGAGCGTCTTCCTTGTCTTCGGCGGCTTCGACCTGCTGAGCCACAACTTCAAGCACGTCCTCGAGAGCGTGGGCTCGCACGCGCCGCACCACCCCCACGGCCACGGCCACGGTCATGGCGGGGACGAGGGCGCTGTTAGTGCCGGCGCGGTCGACGTGGCCACCCTCGCCGCCGTCCTGAGCACCCTTGTATCGGCGTACGGCCTCAAGAACCACGCTCGCATCCGCCGCGTCATGCGGCCCAGCTATTTCGCGTCCTTCCTGCCCGAGATCCTCGCCAACCCCTTCCACTCCCTCACGCTCTTCTTCAGCTTCCTCATGCTGATGCTGCCCCTGCTGCCGATGGGGTCCTTCGCCTGGCTCGACAAGCTCATCTGCGTCGCCATCGCCGTGTCCATGTTCGTGCTCGGCATGCGCCTCGCGGTGGCCCAGGGCCTGATGCTGCTCATGTCGTACAGCGGGCGGCAGCACAAATCCTCCATCAGCACCTCATCCTCAGCGGTGGCGGCGACATTCGGCGTCAGCGGCGCCAAGCATGGCGGCAACAGCGACGCCGACGATGTGGTGCGCGAGATCGAGTCGGAGCCCAACGTGTCGCGCGTCGACGAGGCCCAGTTCTGGCAGGTCCACTACGGCCTGTGCATGGCCACGCTCAAGCTGTGCGTCGCCCGCGGCTGCGACGACGCCGCCCTGAGCCTGCTGCGCCAGCGCGTCGGCCGCATCGTACAGAACAGGCTGGGCGAGGGGTACGGCAAGGGAGGGGCGCTCAGGTGGGAGGTTACGTTACAAACGAGTACCGATGCGACCTGAGGGGAACGGTCTTTCTTTCTCCTCTTCTTTTTTTGGTAGATCGGGTAGATGTATACAAGATCTGATTATGAATCAAAATCGTTCGCCATAGACCAATTTCACACTGAATGAAGACCACGGTAACGAAATGTATTTGCGAGTGCGACTTTGGAAGCGAGGAGTATGTAGACTATTTCATGCGTGACACAATAAAATAAGGCGAGGAGGATAGTCCTTGTATGTTCTATACGTAAACCAGCAAGCCTAAACGACCACGCCACACGACCTTGAGGTTGAATATCTTTCTTTGCTCGCAGCTTTAATTGTATACATATGTGTAAGTAATAAGCTGGGTGGGAGGGGATCTCAAAACAATCCAATCAATGAACGACGACCGGCCACACAGAAACTCCTGCCTGCAACACCCCACTGCTGTGATGAGATGTATATATATCATAAGTCATGGCACCCAACGAAACCAACACCAGGCGCTCCTCTTCCGGGGCGGACCAGGCAGGCCTGCTCAGGATTGAATATGTGATCAATCAATCAATCAATCAGCCACTCACTCACTACTTCAGAACAGGCCCCACCGCCCGCCCTTCTCCTTCCTCCCCTCGCGGTCCGCCTTGGCCGACCCCCTCGGGGCCTCGAGCTGGCGCAGGCTCTCCATCTTGTCGAGGACGAGCTCGAGCAGCTCCTTGCGGCGGATGACCTCGAGGTGGCGCTTGATCTTGGGGTCCTCCTTGGCGAAGCGCTCGATCTGGTCGTCGGACAGGTGGCGGCCGAGGCGCGCGTCGAGCTCGCGCGGGAAGTTGTAGTAGAACTCGGACAGCAGCTCGACGTTGAGGAACAGCACCGCCGTTTGCGCGAGCTTGGTCGCCGCCGCGTCCAGGAACACCTCCGGGCAGTAGTACTTGTTGTTCGGGTCCTTGCACTGCCGCGACTTGACCGCCAGCAGCCGCATGTTGATGATGTCTGCGCGGTCGCGCAGGAACACTGCCTCGCGGCCTGTACATAATGTGTCAGCTTGTATGAGTTTGCAGGACGAAATGTGGTGCGCAGTCGACTTACCCTTCTCCAGCAGCGCGGCGCTGAATCCGCCCGCGCCAATCCTCCCGTCGCCCTCAACGATGATATCTCCCTTCCGGCATTTGTCAACAAAACCCATCACCTCCTTCATCTTCCTCCGCCCGCCAACCGCCTTCTCCAGGTTCGTCAGGGCGCTCTGGCACGCGTCCAGCTCACCCTTGAGCACGCCTCCAACGTGCTCCCGGCCGACGTTCCACTCCCTGTCCTCGACGTCGATCTCGAACTTGTAAGGCTTAATACAGTTCTCCACCTGATCACTTGTGCTGTAAAATCTCTCGTTCAGGATGCTTGACGCGGCATTGGTGATTGCCTCACGCGCAAAGGGGTGGTTGGCGAATGTCGATTGTGCAATCAGCTGCTCGATGTGCTGCTGGATTGTCGTGGCCACCGCACTCGTAGCCAGACGACCCACTCCCAGCTTCGTCAGTGACGCAGTGGAGGCGTCGAGCTGGCGGTGCCAGTAGGGGTTGTTAGGATCGGCTTTGGGCAGATCTGCGAGGGAGTCGACCTCTGGAGGTGGTTGGGAAAGGTCGGTGATGGGCTTGTTCCAGTAGCGGAGAGCAAGCAGGTCTAGTACGCGCTGGTCGAGCTCCTTCTTCAATATCTCTTTCATTTGCGGACGGCCGAATTCCTCGGTGAACTGCTTGAAAGAGTGCTTGAAGGCATCGAGACTCTCGGCTAGGTACGACTCTGCCGACAGCGGTCGGTCATTGTACTGAACCTTGAACTCATAGGTGGCCTCTTCGAGCTCCTGTTTTATAGCGTCGTGTGTGCTTTGCAGGCTGGCAGACATGGTCTGCTCAAGGACGTGCATCAACTTCTTGCGCAGCGTCAGCGTGCCGACACTGAGGCCAGCGTCGGGTCCAAACTCTAAAGGATGTGATGAGAAGAAGGCATTTTCGTTCTTGGCAATAGTGGCAGTGAGATTGCTGCCCATCCCCTTGTTGAACAATGTCTTCACGCCAGGTGCTCGAGAGACGACCCCGACGTATCCAAGCCTGAGGGGATACTGCTTGTCTGACAATATGGACGCGCCCCTTATTGGGTCGACCAGGTCCATCTTAGTGACAACACCGATTGTCCTCTCGCCCCTTGGGTCTACCCTCCTGCTTGCCCTCAACGCTGTGGAGTTGGCCAAGTCAACATCTGCCGCAGATATTGCGAGAATCACATTTGGCGCTTGAATGTATTTGTCGCATAGTTCTGCAATCTTCGACTTGAGTTCCAGAGGCTGGTTTTGGCCGACGACCTGGATATAGCCCGGCAGGTCGATCAAAGACAGATCTGGCACACTGGGAGAGTAGATGCTCAGCCTGATGGGATCGTCGGAAACACATTCACTGTCCGGAACAGCCAGGTTGAGATCGGTCAGTGTCCTCTGCACGGAGGAGAAGTCGGATGTCTTCAGGCCTAGATCCGGGAACTCGCCGTACTCGGATTTTGACTCGGGGGTGTTGATCAAAGTGAGCTCGATCGGCCGTCTTGTGACCATGTTTGAGCCCTTGGGGAGGAACTCATGCCCCACGATAGCCTCCAAAACCGAACTCTTTCCTGAAGATTGCGACCCGATGACAACAATAGACGGCAGTGTGAGGGCGCTGGACTGGCCGACATTTGAGAGAATATTCCGGATCTCGATCATCTTCTTGGTGAGTACCATCATCTGGTCGTCGTTGGCGGCTTCTTCTCCATCCCGCTCGTCGTCCACAATCTGAGTCCACGCGCCTGCTGCCGCAGCACCAGTCATGACCTTTCCAGACCTGCTGTGTTTCGGCGGCTCGTCTCCTGGGTCTGGCCCTTTTCCACTGGTGCCTATGTCTTCCTGTAATCGAAGTACCTTCTGCATCCACTCTGGGAGCTCGACCGACTCTTTAGTGTTGTCCCATCCCCTTCCAATTTGGCCCGCTATGTCCTTCGCCCCACCGAAGAAATCTGAAGCGGTATCCATCGCGGTCGACTTCATGTTCCTGTACATCTCCGACGCCGAGTTGCTGACCTCTGCAACCAAGTTAGCACCCAGTCCCCAAGCCCTGGGACACATGACCATTCTTACGTATTGCCTGGTACTGCACCCACGCGACTCCGCCTATCATCAACCCTCCAAACATGGCGGGTATCCTGACGAACTTGACCAGCAGCCTGGGCAGGAACCTCGCGAAGGAGGCGTTGCGCACGATGACCGCATTGTGGAAGGCACTGCCCGGGGGCCACATGCGCTGTCTCGTCGCGTGGATGGCTGCATCGGCGCGTTGAAGGCCTCCGGTGGGGAGTCGGAAGCGGTGGTAGTGGCGGACGGCGGCTTCAGGGAGATTGGCGGCGGCGCGGCGCGTGGTAAGGGGCAGTATCCCCGCTGCCAGGAGCCGTCCACTCATGGTGGTGGCGGTTGAAGAGGACGCAGGTTGGTTGGAGATGGCATATAAAGCTGGAGGGCTCTGGAGGTCTGGGGAGGCTGGTCTACTTTGTCGTCTGGGGGGGAAACGAGCAGTGTTGTGTAGGAGTTGTAAAGTTGTTGCATGAAGAGAGCAGCTTGAAGTGCGGTCAGTCACAAAGTGGCGTGGAGCTACCCGTGTGGTTCATGCTGCACGCTGCACAGTGGGTAACTGTCGGCTGGAGGGGTTGACCACGCGGGTGAGCGGCGTTAGGGATATCATGCCTCAAAATACACATTTGTCACGGAGAATTAGCTCAGTGGCTAGAGCATAAGATTGCAATTTGCAAGTAATCTTGGGGTCCCGTGTTCGATCCACGGATTCTCCTCTTTTTGCTGTTGGTCTTGATCCTCTTTTGGCTGACTCCGCCTCTTACGGGATAGTCTATAGTCTTGCATGGACCCCAAATGTTCACGCATGACTTGCCCAGTACAGTGCATGGAACTCATTAATGGTATTCATTCCTGAAAGAGAGCCTTCCATAGCAGAATTTCTGATTGAGTGCTCTCCTATGGGTTATAAGATAACTTACAGGGAACCCTTCTGTAGGATAGTCTCTTATGGCATAACCTCTTATAGAATAACCTCCTATTGGGTAGTTTCTTACTGTATGACATTCTATGGGATAACCTCTTCCAGGATCAACTTTTGTAGGATTGTCACGAGAGGGATTCAGAGACAAAAGCAGCTGTCCTCAATACGTCAATTGAAGTTAAGTCGGCGCTACCTTCTATCAAAAGGGAAGCCCTGGGGGCCGTGGGGTCCGAAGTAAATAAAGGCCCAGAGGGCTGCGGGCGCTTATGTAAGCAATTGCCTGCCGGCTACGCTTCACTCCCGTACGCACCCTCTCAAGGATAACTTTCTGTGGGATATCTTCCAGCATTCTATGGGATGAAATGCTATGAAATGACTTCCTATAGGTGAGCCATGCTGTGTCTGGTGAGACCTTCGCCGCTACGAATGACTCGTTGGTCGAGGTTATAATGCTTTCGGGCAATGAGGGCCGGAGGCTTAGGGAAGAGAGTACACCTTTTTTTTTTTTCTTAAAAAAAAAAAAAAAAAAAAAAAAAAAAAAAAAAAAAATAAATAAAAAAAAAAAAAAAAAAAAAAAAAAAAAAAAAAAAAAAAAAAAAAAAAAAAAAAAAAAAAAAAAAAAAAAAA